>NC_090926.1:58551055-58853813 GCF_040938575.1 Ambystoma mexicanum
CCACATCCCAGGCTAAAACCAAGTGTCCCGGTCCGGTGTGACGCCTGATTGGAATTCTTAATATTCTGCACACTGCGCTGGTGCCCTGCCCTCTCCTCCCTTTCTGCACTTTCCAACTCTGGAACATATGCCAGAGGTCCAACATGTCTTTTCTCTTCTGTAGCTGTTACCCTTTATACTTAGCTACTAGAAATGTGGACATAGTCTCCAGGATGCTCTTATTGTGGGAGCTCTGCTCTGGCCACGGACACAGCACCCCCACCCTCTTGTCTCCGTGATCCACTGCTTATGGTATTTCTCCACCCTGTCACAATACAGTTGAAGGGCCTTATACATACACTCTAATGGTGTTCCTCCACTCAAGTTAGTGTTGCCCCTTGTCTTATTAATCGCGCAAAGCCCGACTAACGCACAGCGCACACTGCCTGTAACAAAAGAAGGAAAATGAGCCTCCACTCTTTTCTGTTCCCCTCCCCCATGCCCACACACTACTTCACACAACCATTTAAGGACACATCACGCCGCGACACACTCAATAATGCCCATCCGAGGGCCTGTTCTTCATCTAATGAAACACGAATACAATAAACTGAAATAACAAACTAAAATAACAATCACTACTTATTCCAGGCCTATTTCATATATGAGACCACTACTTTTATTTCTGTATTCCTCCTTTAATTAGTACATTTTATCGTGGTACCACCTTCCCTCCCCTTCCGAGGAGGGGCTCGCTGTCTTACCTTTGACTTACCTTATAAGGCCATATCAAAATAATCTCTTCACAGTACAAACACCAACAGGAAATAACATAAACCTCACCCATGTCACATCAATGACCTCGCTCTCCACGTGTTCACACCTCTCACACTTCCCCATGCATCTGTCCCCTACTTGTTATCGCTTACAAGAGTCTACTCACATGTGCATGCTCACCTGTACTCCTCCGAAACGGGGTTCCAACACCAGCTGGCACTCTCCTCTGAGCCGCACCCCGCTTCAAAGAGCAGAGAGGACTTCTCTTGAAATTGGTCCTGCTAAACCACTTGGAATTTGTGTTTTTTTTGGGACCCGCCGCTGTAGGTTGCTGCGGCTCCTTCTGGAGAAGCGGCCTGGAAGCCTCTGCAAATACGGAGGGTGATGGGATCACATCGGGGTCACCAATTGAAGGCAAGCGCCTGAACAGTCACAGCAGAGAGAATACAACCCGCTAGGCAAGTAAGGCCCATGTCGTTCTTGTAAGGATAACAAGTTTTAATCTCATACACAGATGAGCGCAACAGCAAAGGACTCTGCTGCCAAGAACATTCCGCAGAAAAGTAGTGCAAGCAGAATCTTATAAAGAAAAGCCTCTGCAAGTACGGAGGGTGATGGGATCACATCGGGGTCACCAATTGAAGGCAAGCGCCTGAACAGTCACAGCAGAGAGAATACAACCCGCTAGGCAAGTAAGGCCCATGTCGTTCTTGTAAGGATAACAAGTTTTAATCTCATACACAGATGAGCGCAACAGCAAAGGACTCTGCTGCCAAGAACATTCCGCAGAAAAGTAGTGCAAGCAGAATCTTATAAAGAAAAACATTGGGCCTGGTTACGAGGTTGGAGGTAGCCATGCCATTATGCCATTTTTACCGGCATGGCTACTCCCAAACTCGGGTCCGGCTCCGGGTTCCGCGAAAGGGGAATTACCGGGCCATTCCGACCTCAGCGGGCCCGGTAATTCCCCTTGCGCGGGAGCTGGAGCCGGTGCGTCCCCATTCCCATTTGAGCTCCCATAGGGCTCAATGGGAATGGGGAGGATGGTAGCAGCGGTACCGTTGATAACGGTACCGTTGCTACCATCCAGTTCTGCTCGCGGGTGCCGCTCTGCACGCCTGGTCTGACCAGGCGATCAGAGCGGCACCTGCGTGCAGAACTCATAATGTGGCGGTATGGTGACAACGGCGCCGCTAGCACTACCGGCGCCATTGTTGCCTTACCGCCACTATTGTAATGAGGCCCATTGTCACTTAAGACACAACATTCAGCTGGTGACCAAGAGGGCAGGATCCCTTCTCTCCCAGCACCTGCAAAATCGATTGCCCACGCCGGCACATCATACCACGTTGTGGATCATCGTTGCACCACAGGTATTTGCCATACCTTGAGTACCTGGATGCACCTGGAGCACCACTGCACCGACGCCGCTGCCCATCTGTGACGCGGTGTGTGTTTTGAAAGATCAGCGGTTCGCTTTGTGATCCCAGCCGCGCCTGGCCCCAAAATGGTCGGCGCAGCGCGGCCCCTAAACAAGGCTCGCCCAGGTTGCTAAGCAACCTACAGTATTTCATGCCTGGACGTCTGCCGGCAGGCGGAAGGAGCCGGCCACCAGGAAGAAGGCCAGAGGAAAAAGGTCTTGTTTGCCGCTGTGAGCCCCATTAGCATCACATCCAGCTGGCGACCGAGAGGGCAGGAGCCCTTCTCTCCCAGCACCTGCAAAATCGACGGCCCACGCGGGCGCATCATACCACATCGTGGATCATCGTTGCACCACAGGTATTTGCCATACCTTTAGTACCTGGATGCACCTGGAGCACCACTGCACCAACACTGCTGCCCATCTGTGACGCGGTGTGTGTGTTTTGAAAGATCAGCGGTTTGCTTTGTGATCTCATCCATGCCTGGCTCCAAAATGGCCGACACAACGCGGCCCCAAAACGAGGCTCGCCCAGGTTGCTAAGCAACCTACGGTATTTTATGCCTGGACTTCCGCCGGCCAACCGGAAGAAGGCCAGAGAAAAAGGCCTTGTTTGCGGTTACGCTGGTTGCCGCCTTGCCCAATATTCTGGTATTGTGGTTTCTCTACTGCACATCGCATTCCAATGTAAGATCACACTCACTTACGCCTGCCCAGCATGAATCGTGCTGCTGCAACCTGACACTACATAACAATCTATCACAATCTAGCCTTTTGACCAAACGCTCATGACATTTAGTCAGTACTACACCATATGCTGAAAAAACGTGTATTCCGACTCACCACTCTGATCAGTAAACCTAATGCCCTTTTGTGCACGACCGCACTAACATTTCATTGATGTCCTGCACCTGATGCCATATGCCTCCAGCAGTGTGAGGCAGCCGTTGAGATATTTATCCTGAACCGAACAATGCTATATTAGCAATTTGAGTATCCCTAATTACAAACATTCCAGCTGATGTAGCGTTTACATCAAGCTGCCCACTGCATTAGACAACGTGTTACCCCCTTGGAAGTTACTATTACCACATCTGCGGCCAATATGCACCGCTTACCGTATACCATGAACTCACTGTATGGATTTATAATCGGCCTACCATGACCACTGCATTGGTTGGCACTAACCTGTTGCATACTTTGCACTACCTGTGTTCCTATTGTCCCTGCCTACTACAGCGCCTAGTGCTTATTTGCAAATTCCATTGTGTCCATTGTTTTGATTCATAACAGCTTACTGCGCATTATACTGCGAATTTACCATTTTGTACCCATTCATTTCTGGTATCAGCCTACTCTGCCTATGCTGTTCACTAGGAACATACTACCTCAGGACCGATATACTATGTGGCCAAATGTATTATGCACAGTCAAATGAGCCCGTCTCACAAGTAATCATACCTTGATCGATCACTTGCTACCAAGAGAGTCCTCTCATATGATTCACTCAACCTCTCTGGCTCGCTTGCTCACTCTGCTCTTTACCACTGGAACGTGCCGATACCAGCTAGTATATACTGCCTTAACTTCAAATTGTTCCTGCTTATTTTCTTGCCAGCATATACTGCCTTTGACATAATTTGAAGCTGCCCATTGTGCGCAGCATACACTGCCTTGACTTTAAACTGAACTTGCCTGTTTTTGTTAGTATACACTGCCTATCGATTGTGATCCGAACTGGCCCAACTAGCCAACTTAGCTACTTAGTTCCGACCCTTCTGACACTGCCTAGCTTGCCTCTGGTGGCACCTTCGCCCAGCAGCTACATCAGGCCGTTGCACACTAGCTTGTGGTCATATAAACACTACAGTCAAACAAAATCATGTCCACTATAAATACCCAACTAACAAGTATATGCGCTACACTTTTCTTTGCCCTCATAATAATGGCCTGCATTACCTTTATACCCTGTACTCTGCAGGAGAGAAACCTGAAACTCTGAGCAGGTTTACCCCGAAGCTACGAACCCAACACTAATGGATTCAGCTCCCAAATCTCTCACTTCAGGCATAATGTACATGATCTAGACCTTAATATTTCGACACCACCCTCTGAAACAGTGCAGAAAACGTATGTGAAAACCAACCACCCTAAACCAAGACCCCATTGGAAATCCACCATCCAAAGGCAAAATAAAACTACTACTATTACAGTAGCCATCTTCAATGCTAGATCCCTTATAGCACACACCACATAAATTGCTGACATACTTCATAGGGATAACTTAGACATCCTAGCTGTCACAGAACCCTGGCTACATGATGCTGCCGGTCCAGCCCTTATGCTAGCTATACCAAAGGACTACCAAATACTCAGAGTTGATAGACCTAATGCCAGAGGGGGACGCCTTGCTATCTTAGCCAATACTAAACTAGCACTAAGGCTGAACTCATCACCTGAAACTAAATCCTGTGAGTTACTCTCAGCCAAACTCCTGATTTCAGACAATAGTACACTAACTATATTTTTAGTATACAGACCTCCTGGACCGATTGGTACCTTTGAAGAATACCTCTCCAGTCTCCTCACCAACAAAATTAAAGACACTTCACAGATCCTTCTGCTAGGAGATTTCAACCTGGGCTACAATGACCCTAAGGACAAACATGCCCACTCCATTGAAACCATCCTGGCGGAACATGGTCTGACACAAAAAGTAATCGCCCCCACGCACATAAAAGGGCGTGTCTTAGACGGGATAGCCAATCTGAATTGTGCCATTACTATCACTAAAATAACCCTGCAACCCTGGACTGACCACCACTTAATCAGTTTCTCGACTGACATAGAGCCCAAAAAAACAGAAAAATATTGAAATAGTACCACTGCTTCCTACTAGAAGCAAAAAAGACATCACTGCGAAAAAATTACTTCCACTTCTCCTACCTACCCTCTCCTCAATTACCAACAAACTGACCCTAACACACTAGTAGCAACCTTTAATAATACCATGATGAAAGCCCTTGATACTATTGCGCCAGTCAAACTTTGTTAAAGTAAGCAAAAATCTCATCTTAATACTTGGTTTACACCCCAGCTTAAAGAGCTAAGACTCAAAAAAGGAAACTCCAAGCCATCTGGAAGCACTCACCCACAGTCGAGAATAAAACTACACTAACTAACTTCGCCAACATGTACATGAGGGAAATAATTCTTACCAAAAGGAATTCATCCAATTAAAGAATTTCCAAAGCAAACTCTAACACCAAGGAGCTCTTTACCATCCTATGCGAAATGGAAAACCCTATCACATCCACAGATAATGTCCCGAAAGATAAACAATGGTGCACTAGCATCCAAATTGCGCTATCTAATAAAATTGCTACTCTGCAGACTAAAATAGCAACTAAAAAAGCCTCTCTGAGCCCCACTGAGACGCACCCCACCCCACCTACTGCTAATCCAATCATGAACACACCGTTCAGCTTCACCAATATCTCCATATTGGAAACTGAAAGGGCTATACTCTCCCTGAAGCCTTCTAACTACCAGGGCGATAGCTGCCCAGCACAAATAATTAAGGATACAGCTAGAGATTTAGCACCCTTTATCTCCAAGCTTATTAATGCTTCCTTTAAATCAAATACTGTCCCGATCAGCCTCAAAGAATCGTGGGTACTCCCACTTCTCAAGAAACAGACACTAGACCCGGCCATCCCTACTAATTACAGACCAATCACTACGGTCCCTTTTCTCCTCAAAATTATTGACAGAGTAGCCTACCTCCAAATCCAATCTTATTTGGAGGCTAACCATCTATTAGGATCACGCCAATCTGGTTTCAGACCACAACACGGGACTGAAGCGGCGCTAATTGACTTAAAGACTCAAATCGACGAGTTGAAGGATAAAGGTAAAACAGCTATGCTACTCCCCCTTGACCTCTCTGCAGCCTTTGACCTGGTGGATCATGCAGTGTTATGCGAACACCTAGCGTCAGCTGCAAATTTCTCGAGCGATGCTATATCCTCGTTTCAATCCTTCCTAGCCAACCGTACGATGAGAGTATTCTCCCCCTCAGCCTCAGCAGACCCAATCCAAATTTGTTCTGACTTGAGTGTCGTGTAGACCATCGAAACCTCCGTCCTCAAGTGACGCAAAGGGGAACTAAAAGAAACCCGCTGTGTGACCTTTGGGGCCACAGGTGGGAGATGTTACTTCCCGGATCCACGGAACCTCTGGAACACCGATGCTGCTGTCAAAAAGAACGAGATTAAGTACCAGGCAATTACAATATATCACATTAACCAAAAGATCTGAATAGTCTTACCTATCTGGTGTTAGGAAAACCCAGGAAACCTAGAAGGGAGGTTCGAGACTCAGATGAGGCGGTCCCTAGAACAGTAGAACCGCAGAATAGCGTGGATGTAGGATAAGCCACCTGTAGGACTGAAGGCGTGACTTGAATCCCAAGAGGGAAATGACGTAGGAGTTCAACAAGGTACCAAGGGATAATCCAAAGGCAAGTCAGGGTCGTGTCCAAAATCCAGCAACAGGTAAACAGTTCCAGGCAAAGGTACAAAGGAGTATCCGAAGGAGTCCAAGATAGAGTTCCAAGGTCAAGGTAAACACTAGAGCAAAACGTAACGCCAAACAGGGTCTGAAGACAGCTGAGAAGCAATGAGTGTTCCGTGTCTCAAGCCTTATATACTGTGCGTTTCTGGGTCATGTGACGTCCACCAAGGTCACGTGAGGAACGCCACTCTGGATCACGTGATCGGCGTGGAGATGTAAGGCCGCCTCTTCTGCTGTATGTTCTCCATGGCAACTGCCAGTGCAGGAAGGGTTACAATCGAGCCTGTACACCATACCTGGTACGGAGCTTTCGGTCCTTTGGGTTAACCGAATCACATGAGCCTCGAACCCTGGAGGGAGGTGTTGGGGAAATGTGAGCAGTGTTCTGGTGTGCAGTGGATCGGTGTGCAGAGGATCGCCTAACAAAATTACCTGTGGCGTTCCACAAGGTTCATGCGTCTCACTAACAATGTATAACATCTTTACTAAGCCACTCTTCGACAAACTTGACAGACTGGGTGTCACATTTACCAATTATGCTGACGACACTCAGATCATTATACCCCTTTTGGCAACTTCATCAAGGACACGGCTCTAGTTAACAGGATATACCTCCTCATTCAGGCATGTAGGGCCTCACACGGTCTCTGCCTGAATGACGATAAAACTGAGATTTTGATTCTGGGTTCTGACCCCAACCTAAAAAAATTAAGTCCCAGCTACGCTGCTTTCACTATCGATGGCAACGTTATTGCCCAGGTAAAAACATTAGGTTTTTACCTTGATTCTACATTATCTCTAAAAAAAACAAGTTAGCTCCATGGCCTCATCTACAGCTGATACCTGTAAACTAATCAGGGCCTGCAGACCCTTCCTATCCAAACCTAGCTGCATTACGCTCGGTAATGCCTTAATAATGTCTAAACTTGACTACTGTAATGCTTTATATGTAGGCCCCAACAAGAATATCCTCAATAAAATGCAAATTTTACAAAATAATGCTCTGTGAGCAGCCTTGAACATACCACGCAGAGAACATATCTCGAATCTCAGAAGAGGCCAGCACTGGCTAAAAATCAGTGACAGAATATGACTCAAAGTGGCATCGCTCACTTTTAAATGCCTTAACAATGCCGCTCCTCCCTACCTGTCGGCCAGACTAACCAGAAAAAACCCACCGCACCACACTAGATCCTCTAACCACCTCTGCCTAGAAATCCCTAGATTTAGACTCTCCAAAGCTGGTGGAACCAGCTTCCCAGTCAAAGCTGCTCTTTCCTGGAATGCACTCTCCGCGGCCATCAGAGCTGAACAGCCATACTCTAGTTTTAGACATAATCTATTGAACTGGCTCTGAACTAATGACATCTAAGAAACCTCTTACCCACCTGTGACTCTTACCGTGGTACATTTCTGTATGGCCATTGACCTTCAAAGTACCTACCTGGTATGGTGTATCCCATGCCTAAACTGTATGTATTGCAAATGTTATGCAATGTATGTATTGACTTGTATTCTGTAACTAAGTCTTAAATATTCTTGTAGGTGCTGCGCCCAGCTACCAGAGGGTTTGGTGTGCATTACCAAATAAACAAAAAAAAAACAAACAAACATATACAGTAGAAACCTGTGTGGCTGGTTGGTGTGCGCAAAACATGATCTGCCTGCTCCATACGGGATGCCAAGTCATTGGTTCCAGCCCAGTCCGTCCGTCTTCCATCACGTGGGTGCTGCAGTAATCCTCTTTTTCTCACATCAAAGGTCAAGGAACAAATTAACTATACTCGTATCACATTGCTACTTTGTCATAATACTGTGCACATGACAGACTTTAGGGCTGGCTCAAAGGAGGTTCTGGGGACGCTGACATTCACACACATATTCTCTTAACTACAATTACTAACATCTATGCAAAAATAGCAATGTTGCTTGCGCCCTGCGCTACACTATGTAGGTTGATTATCTTGTACTATATTGAGGTGAGGTCCTTTATACTGGGGGGTGGTCTTTTCACTGTCTCCCCTCCCCCTGACCCATCATAGTGTGTCGAATGCATCTTGCCTCACTCAAAAGCGCTTAGGGGGGGGGTGGGACGGTGCTGTCCCCTTCCCAACCTGTCCTTAGTTCAGCCTTCCCGCTTGGTCATGCTACTACAGTGAGTGGCTTTGTTCAACTGGGATTGTAATAAACCTTGTTAACCCTAGGTTGGCTTTTCCAAGTCCTACCCCAGATAGAGAATTTGAAAAACCCTCCTATGCCCCATGTAGGTCAAATATTTAGATGGCAGACTCAGAAAGCCACTAGAGAAGGAGGAGAAAAATAAATTGCGGTCAGAGTGTCCCAGACAGTCTACTCCCCAAAAAGTAATTGTCACTCCTGAGTTAGATCCTGAGTTGGTTGTGTTTTTGGCAAAATCAGGCAAAGACCCGCAGAAAGAGCTTGATAGGGCTAAAAAAACCAGAGAGTTTTGTGCGCTTAACAAATGTAAAATAAATAAATACATCAAATTATGCCAGGATAAGCTATTGGATGTATTAGGTCCTCTTACGAAAATGTTCTATTGCACCAAAGTGGCCATGGAACAGGGTACTTTGGTGGACCCAGTAACCCTTCGCCAGTGGGCCCCAAAGGCCCATTTGTTTTTTGGGCAATGCTAATTTAAAATTTGCTGCATAACCGAGAAAGGGCATCTTATCAGCGTTGGATTCGAAATTGGCTGTTTTGGTTCCCAGAGAGCCTGGTTTTGAAAAAGGGACCAACTTGTTTGGTGACAAATTCATCAAAGATATTTCAAAATATGTTGGCCTTTTCACTTCCCTTGACAAGACTTAAGCCTCCCTAAAAAGAGTCTTTGGGGGTGTGTTTTTGTGCGGGCCGGAAAAGGACAGGGTTGCTTGCCCGGTTGCCTTAAACAAGGACGCAACAGACAGATGCGCCCATTGCAGCAGTCACAAGACATATTTCAGTCGAATGCCTTCTATTGTGAGAAACCTTCGGGCGTTCTCACATCTACTTCCCTTGGATCCTCTGTGCAGGTGGTCAGAGAAAGGCCATCGCTTTTGGATCCTGACCGTGGGGGTGGAGAAGTGAGGGAGGATCCCATGGGTGGAGGGTCATTGGGTATTGGGAATGAGATGTTCTCAGGAGAGACACAGTATTCAGCATTTCCCTTCCAGGAAGAACCCTCTATTCCAGAGGGTTCCATGTGATAATATCGCCGCAAAAATATTGGCATACAAAACTTTTGCCATATTTTTGCGGCGATATTACCCCATGGAACCTGCAGGGGACACCCCCGCAACCCCCATATATTTTAAAAGAGAGCGGGGGACACCCCCGCAACCCCCCCATCCATTTACCCCATAAATTATCCCCACCAAAAACATCGCCTATGGCCATTCCCGACGACCATATGTCCCGCGATATTTTTGGTGGCGATAATATTACCTGATACCTTCCAGAGGCAGTTATGGGATATTATTACCGGTGCCCCATTTGCCAAGAGAATAATGGGAAATAGTATACGTCCTGACGCACCAGAAAGGGGTGAAAAGGATTAAGGTTAAGATGGGTGAGACATTGACAACCAACCTAACCCTCCCCCAACTTTTATGGGTTATTGTAAATCTGCTCCTTCCATTTTTCCTCCTGTAACACTTGAAAGTACTGTGACGAAGAAGAGGCAGCTGAGAGTGATGAACACTATGGGGGTAATTCATAGAATTCAGCGCACAAGTGGCGCACGCGGCTGGCGCACAGTGTGCGCGTGCGAATCCCTGCGCCAGCCGCGTGCGCTAAAATCCATTTCCGCGCACAGCTAATTCATGGATTCCAGCTACCAAAACCAGCCGTGGCGCACAGTGGCGCAGCGACCCTGCAGCAGCGCCAGTTACGCCCCCAAGAACGCCTCTCGCGCAGGGAAAAGCCATCAAAATCCCCAATCCAGCACAAAGGGCAGCGCTAACCCTGTACCAGCATGGCAAGCGGGCTATGTGTATCACTGGGGTGCACGGGAAGTACCTCATGTCATTTCAGCTGGGTACGTGTATTTCAGGGGTGCGCTGGAAGTTCCACACGCGATTCCATCAGGGTACGTGTACATCAGGGGTGCGCAGGAAGTTTCACATGTGAATTCAGCAGGGTACGTGTATATCAGGGGTGCGCGGGAAGTTTCACACGCGAATGTCCTGGCTACGTGTATTTCAGGGTGCGCGGGAAGTTTCACACGCGATATCAACAGGGTATGTGTATTCCAGGGGTGCGCTGGAAGTTCCACACGCGAATGTCCTGGCTACGTGTATCTTGGGGTGCGCGGGAAGTTTCACACGCGATATCAGCAGGGTACATGTATATCAGGGGTGCGCGGGAAGTTCCACACGCGAATGTCCTGGCTACGTGTATTTCGGGGTGCGCGGGAAGTTTCACACACGATATCAGCAGGGTACGTGTATTCCAGGGGTGCGCTGGAAGTTCCACACGCAAATGTTCTGACTACTGGCATCTTGGGGTGCGCGGGAAGTTTCACACGCGATATCAGCAGGGTACATGTATTCCAGGGGTGCGCGGGAAGTTCCACACGCGAATGTCCTGGCTACGTGTATTTCGGGGTGCGCAGGAAGTTTCACACGCAACATCAGCAGGGTACGTGTATTCCAGGGGTGCGCGGGAAGTATCACATGCAATTCCATCAGGGTACATGTATTCCAGGGGTGCGCGGGAAGTATCACATGCAAATACAGCAGGGTACGTGTATTCCAGGGGTGCACGGGAAGTATCACACGCAAAATCAGCAGGGTACGTGTATTTCAGGGGTGCGCGGAAAGTATCATACGCAATTCCATCAGGGTACGTGTATTACAGGGGTGCGCGGGGAGCACCACACGTGAATTGCACGTGTGGGTCCTCCCAGGTGTTCCCTCTACACCCTCCACGGCTCCTGCAGGTGGCCCACACCACAGGGGCCTACCCTGCACATGTCCTGCAGGCACCCCATCCACCATGGCCATGCCCCCCAGCCAACCCACATGTCACCTTGCACTACTGCCCACCAACGCATGTCCCCCTGCACCCCCAGCCACCAGGGGCAGCCTCCACCAGGCCCCCACCCATGTCTCCCATCACCCCCACCCCCCAGCCACCTGGGCCAGCCTCCACCAGGCCCCCACCCATGTCTACAACCACCCCCCAGCCACCAGGGGCAGCCTCCACCAGGCCCCCACCCATGTCTCCCACCCCCCCCCACCCTCCAGCAGTGCTGGGGCAGCCTCCACCAGGCCCCCACTCATGTCTCCCATCACCCCCACCTCCCAGCACTGTGGGGCACCTGCCAGCAGGCCCCCACTCATGTCCAGCTCATGTTCCCCTGCACCCCCACCCCCCAGCACTGTGGTGCACCCTCCACCAGGCCCCCAACCATGTCTACCACCACCCCCACCCCCCAGCCACCAGGGGCAGCCTCCACCAGGCCCCCACCCATGTCTCCCATCTCCCCCACCCTCCAGCCACCAGGGGCAGCCTCCACCAGGCCCCCACCCATGTCTACCACCACCCCCACCCCCCAGCCACCAGGGGCCGCCTCCATCAGGCCCCCATCCATGTCTCCCAGCACCCCCACCCCCCAGCAGTGCAGGGGCAGCCTCCACCAGGCCCCCACTCATGTCTCCCATCACCCCCACCCCCCAACAGTGCAGGGGCAGCCTCCACCAGGCCACCACCCATGTCTCCCGCCACCCCCACCCCCCAGCCACCAGGGGCAGCCTCCACCAGGCCCCCCCTCATGTCTCCCATCACCTCCACCCCCAAGCCACCAGGGGCAGCCTCCACCAGGCCCCCACCCATGTCTCCCATCACCCCCACCCCCTAGCCACCAGGGGCAGCCTCCACCAGGCCCCCACTCATGTCCCCTATCACCCCAACCTCCAGCAGTGCAGGGGCAGCCTCCACCAGGCCCCCACTCATGTCTCCCATCACCCCCACCCCCCAGCCACCAGGGGCAGCCTCCACCAGGTCCCCACCCATGTCTCCCATCACCCACAACCCCCAGCCACCAGGGGCAGCCTCCACCAGGCCCCCACCCATGTCTACCACCACCCCCAGCCACCAGGGGCAGCCTCCACCAGGCCCCACCCATGTCTCCCACCACCCCCACCCCCCAGCAGAGCAGGGGGAGCCTCCACCAGGCCCCCACTCATGTCTCCCATCGCTCCCACCCCCAGCACTGTGGGGCACCTGCCAGCAGGACCCCACTCATGTCCAACTCATGTTCCCCTGCACCCCCACCCCCCAGCACTGTGGTGCACCCTCCACCAGGCCCCCACTCATGTCTCCCATCACCCCCACCCCCCAGCACTGTGGGGCACCTGCCAGCAGGCCCCCACTCATGTCCAACTCATGTTCCCCTGCACCCCCACCCCCCAGCACTGTGGGGCACCTGCCAGCAGGCCCCCACTCATGTCCAACTCAGGTTCCCCTGCACCCCCACCCCCCAGCACTGTGGGGCTCCTGCCAGAAGGCCCCCACTCATGTCCAACTCATGTTCCCCTGCACCCCCACCTCCCAGCACTGTGGTGCACCCTCCACCAGGCCCCCACCCATGTCTACCACCACCCCACCCCCCAGCCACCAGGGGCAGCCTCCACCAGGCCCCCACTCATGTCTCCCATCACCCCCACCCCCCAGCAGTGAAGGGGCAGCCTCCACCAGGCCCCCACCCATGTCTCCCACTACCCCCACCCCCCAGCAGTGCAGGGGCAGCCTCCACCAGGCCCCCACTCATGTCTCCCATCACCCCCACCCCCCGGCACTGTGGGGCACCTGCCAGCAGGCCCCCACTCATGTTCAACTCATGTTCCCCTGCACCCCCACCCGCCAGCACTGTGGGGCACCTGCCAGCAGGCCCCAACTCATGTTCCCCAGCCAACATGTCATCACAATCTAGATCCCTGGTCCCTATGGTCAGCCTCCAAATGCAAAACACCCACACGAGTATTACATCCACCCACTTAGAAATGGCAATAACATGATATAACACCAATTGCAAGTTTGGAAACGAACACATGTACCTCACATACACCCAATGGGTGTCAGTGAATCTGAAAACCCATATCATGATATGCATGAAACCAATGAGATGATACTACACATTGAAGTTTGATCAAAAAATATGTATTAAAGGAAACATAAATTGATTCAAAAATAAACAAACAGAAATGGGAGTGTAAAAAAATGAAAAGAAGCATGTCCGTGAAAAAAAGCAAAACCAAAAATCATAATCCAAAGGAATGGTGTCCAAAGTCACAGTCCACAAAAGAAAATCCAATGGAACATTATAATTGAAAGCCATTGCTCCATGGGTAAATTTTAAAATAAAAAGAAAATCCAACAGTGAACTATGTACAGATGAACAAGCCAGGGTCCATTATCCCAACAAAAGAAATGAAACCTATCTAACAACACTAACTAATAAAAAAAAACTATATACAAAAATGTGGCCCATTGTCCAAAAGGTAAAAAAAAAATCAAAAACAAAGGAAACCTAACACTAACTACAGAACTATGTACAAGGGCAGCGGGCTAGTCCGACGGCTCACTTTTGGATGTCCCGGGCCAGGGCATCATCGAACTCCTGCTCAATGTCCCGGAGGCGGTCCTCCTCCATGGCCCTGAGGGTCCGCAGGGCCGTCGACGTGTCCACCTCCAAACCCCTGCGGATTGCCTCCAGGCACTCGGCCCGCCTCAGGGCCCTCCGCATGGAGTTCTCCGCCCTGACCATCGTGAGCCATGCCTCTTCTGCCCGCTGCCGCTCCGCATCTATGGCATGGCCCAAACGCTGACACACGGAAGACACTTTCTGTCCTGGGTCCTCCTGCCCTCCGGCCGATGCCTGCCCCTCCGATGTTGAAGGCCCCGAGCCTTCATGGCTCCCACCACGTTGCTGCTGCTGCTTTGCCTCTGCCCGTGCACTGCCTCCTGCTGCCTGCACATCCTCCGCTGGCTGGGGTGCAGTCGTTGATGTGGCCACCCCTGTTGGACGTCCGACTCCCGACTGTGGCAGGGATGCCTCCTCCACCAGCCTGGCCGCACCGACAGAGGCAGCTCCACAGGGCACCCAGGTGACTGATGGGTGGGAAGATGGCACGTAGGACAACTGGTGCATAGGGGGTTCAGTTGAGGAAGGGGTCGCAGCAAGCCCCATCAAACGGAGGAATCCGGCCTGGGTGACCTGTCCCAGTAGGCCGACGCGGTTAACGAGCCATTCGAGATGACGTGCAGTCTCCTCATGAAAAGACTGCAGGTCACCTCGCATGGCCCGTTGACGCAACGCCACACCAGTCAGGACAGGCTCAACCCGGACCCGGATAGCCACATCCGCAGGCAGAGGAAGGCCAGTTGTCGTGAGCTCATCCCCTGCCTGAAAACGGGTCTGGACGTAGGCATCCCTGCTGGTGCAAGATGATGCAGGGACAGGATCAGGGACAGGATTGTACACAGGCACCTCTGCGGCGGCCTGTGCTGCCTCCTGTCCCTGGTCCTGCACTGCACCACTAGCACCAGTGGAATCCCCACCTCCAGACCCCGTCTCTGTTGCTTGCACGGCCTCCTCCTCCACCAAACCCCCCACCAACCTGGATGACTCCGTGCCATCTTCCCCCGTTGGGCCCTGTGGGGTCCCAGCTGCCCCTTCTGCTGCCGAGGAGTCCAACTCCAACCTCCGCCTCTTGGACCTCCTCCCGGCAGCTGCGGCCTGGGACGCGGCACCGGACTCCTCACTCCCCGACGAGATCACAACATGGGAGGGGAGCCGGGCCTTGCGTCTCCGGCTGGCGGTGGGATCCCCGCCGCTGTGCTCCACAGCACCTTCTCCGCCCTCTTCATCAGTTGACGCTGCAGACAGGGAGAAATAAAACACAGGCATCAGGGCACTGTACAATGGACACATACACACATGACAGTTGTACATGAGTGGCATTGGCAAACCTCAGACATGCCATCACAATCCCCAACACACATGTCATTTCAACTCGCACACATGAGCCATACCACAGCCATATCACAACTGCCAGCACCATCCATACACATACAACAGCATGAGCAGGCAAAGCTGAGCCAGACATCACATGCAACACAGGAAGTGCACTACACATGTACACACACCACCACACTTGCATGCATGTGTACACCTCTGCCAAGTGTCGCAGTGTTCAGATGGGCATCCATGTCACATCTGCCAATCAGGCTTCCACATCCCACTGTCACATGCATCCATGTTGCATCACTGTTGCACCCTTGTCAAATACACACAAATGCACATGTACACAGTGCTGATACATGCAGCTGAAAACAACATACATGCGTGACATCACGAACATGTCTACTTACATACACATTCATCCAAACATGTGTGCCCACACAACTGCATTTGGCATGCAAGCCTACACACACAAGCAACATCCATGTCTCATACATTACAGCCCTCGCATGTGTTAGCCTCACGGCCCTGTACACCCCCACCCATACTCGACCCCATACAAACAGATGTGCAACCTGCACACTGCTGAAACATCACCACACGCACAGCTCACAATCATGATGCATGTACACTTACTGCTCGACTCCAGACGTGTCTGCCTCTCAAGGGCCTGGACGTGGAGCGCTGGGGATATGCGTTCCAGGACCCTCATCTGATCTTCCGACAAGTGGCCCCGGCGCCCCTTAGCATCCGCTGCCTTCAAGAGGCGCCGGGCCTTGTTCAGGGTCCTGGACCTGAAGTCCTCCCAGCGCTTCTTGACATGTTGTAAGTCGCGGACTGCCACCCCCTCCGCGTTGATGGCAGTCACGATGTCAGTCCAGATCCGAGTCCGTCCTTCCTTGTCGGCGCGGGAACTTCTGAAGAGGGCATCATACTGCCCCAGGACTTGCTCCACCAGGACACCAACTTCCCTGGCACTGAAGCTGGTGCCCCTCTGCCTCTCTGGCCGGGGGTTGTCAGTGGTGCCAGATGTTGCAGTGCCCGACATGACAACCCCAGAGGCAGGAGTGGGTGGGCAACTGGGTCCTGGGGCTGGGCTGTGGAGCGATGGAATTCCAGTCGGGAGTCTTCGGTTCCAGCAGGGGTGGTCACAGCAACAGCACCCCTGGCTGATGTGCAGGCAGCAAATGGCAGGGCACGTGGGCAGCAGGCAGTCAGGCAGCAGCAGATGGCAGGTGGGAGCGTGCTCGGGGCTCTGGGGGGCAGTCATTCGGCCTTCTGGGCAGAAGCGTGGTCTTCCGTGTGCTTACGCGTGGCCAGCTTGATACGGAGTGATTTGGCATGTGAAAATTCTGCACGTCAGCGTGTAATTCGAGGAAAGACCCTTAGCGCGTAAGCGCGTCTGCATGCAGACGCAATTTCATTGGACAGAAGGCCCCTCAAGCGCAAGCGCCCCTGTGACGTGACGCGCACAGGCGTGCATGGGCATTTCAGCGCGCGTGAAAAACTGCACGTCCGCGTGTAATCCGAGGAAAGGGCCCATGCGCGTAAGTGACGTGACGTGCGCGGGCGTTTCCCTCAGCACGGGTTAAAGGTGAGCGGGCCCAGCAGTTCGCTGTACGTGCCTTTCCTGGAGACCGACGTGTGTTGCTGCTTCCTGTTGTTTCGCGCGCCATCACAACTTCACAGCTATCAAGGACGTGGGGTTATTGGCTACGCGTGTTTTTCTGCAACGCGCTAGTCAGACGGTGAGTCGCACACGCTCTTTTTCCCACTGCGGGTGCCCCTGTGTATCGCACCCATTTTCGATGTCATAGTTGCCTGCGTGTCCCACGCGTACGCGTTATTCGTGTTACTGTGTGCCACCGCGTACTGCGGGAGGTTGAATCCACGCACGTAGGCTGCAGGGTTGCGTGCACGGTTTTACTGCAGTTTTGGGGTGCCGAGCGTTGCGTGACCCGTCACTACATCACCGGGGTCACATAAAGCCTTGCAGGTGCAGGGGGGCTGTTAACATCTTGCTTCCCACCCCCTTCACCCCAATTGCCCAGGTCAATTGTGGTGTACACCTCCCATTGGCACCACTCCATCTGTGCCGGCACTACTACATCTGTGCCATGGTTGGGAGGCCACCAAAGGTGAGGGGCGCCTCAGCTGGGCGTCCTCCTCGTGGCGGGCGTGGTCGGGTACGTGGCCGTGGTGACCAGGGAGTAGGGGGACTCCAGGGTGTCCAGGGCAGCCATAGAAGGGGAAGAGGCAGGAGTGCGCCACTTGAGCACAATGTTGTGCCATGTGTCGGTGCAGTCATGCCACCACCCCCTGTGGTTCCGGGGGATGCAGCTTCTGCATCTGGCACTGGCGCCCGTGTGACCCGGCAGTCCGTTCCATCGACTGCCACGGGCCCAAGGGTAGTGGTAGCTGCAGGTGCAGCTGTGGACACCGCCACCCAGGCTCAGGGTCTGCCAGCGCAGGCTGCGTTGGCACTTGAGGAGCCCTTGGTAGATCTCCAACAGGCCAGGAGGGAAACCATAGGGGCAGGCCGGGCTGCTCAGACCAAGACATGTGTCCTTGGGGCAGTCATGTTATCTGGTGCCCCGAACAGCCGGGTGTTGGCAAGTGCAGGGGCAGATGCACCCAACAACACCCCGGTTGTGAGTCTGCCAACCAGGACCGTTGCGGTGAATGACCCTGCCACAGCTGATGTTGCTGCGCAGGGTCCATTAGTGGGCACCCAGCTGCCACTGACACAAGTCAGGCCTTTGGTCGTCCCTCCACCTGCCACTCCCTTGGCTCAATCCACCGAACCCACTGGCCATACTGGTCAGGGCGGCATTAGCCAGCCAGGGTCTGCGCCACAGTCCAAGAGGAGGAAGGTTGCACCTGCAGCACAGGCTGGGACCCCACACACAGCCACAACCTCCTGCACGTCGAGGAAGAAGCCTTTCTGCAAGCAGGAACTGGACTTCCTTGTGGACTACGTGCGGGGCCACAGCCGTGACATGCTAGTGGGTGCCAATAGTCAGACTACGGCTGCCCAACGTGACACCCACTGGAAGCATGTTGCGGAACATGTCAGTTCATTCGGCCATGAGGTGCGCACGGCGCAAGAGTGCAAAAAGCGTTGGAATGACATCAAACGCAGCACTAAGGCTAAGCGTGCCTCTAATTACAACTTGACTCTGGTGACTGGCGGTGGGCCTGCACCAGAGGAGGAAGATCTCACTCCGCATGAGGCACTCGTTGCAGAGTTCATACCACCTGAATAGGTCGAAGGAGTGGGAGAGATGCTGAACTTTGATGCCCAGTCCAGTGAGTGTTGATGCGCGTTTGTTGAGGACGTGTGTGTTTCACTTGTGGGATGTGTTGTGCATGATTGCCACTACATGTGACGTGTACATGGTTCTGATGTGTAAGTAATGCAATGCTTCCGTCATGCATGTCTCCTCTGCCTGCATGCGGGGACTCCATGTAGGCATGCTCCCTTGCCCCTCCTCCGCCACTCTGCACCCCAGTGCCACCTTTGCACTGGTGTTCTTCAATCTTGCCAATGTGTACTTTCTTGTTCATGCGTCCTGTGCAGATGCTAACTTCCAGCGTAGAATCTGCCAAACATATGGCGTGCGGTACAGCCTTAGTGCTTGATGCAGGGTATCTCACTTGTACTGTGCATAGGTCAGATGTCCCGCAGGGACATGAGTGCCCATTCATGCTCCATGTGCATTGCACGCATGCCCCTATGTGTCCTTGACTGGATGATCACTGTAATACAAGTCCTTGGTTACATACATTGCCTGCCATCTCATCAGCCTTCCCATGTCAACTGTGGCTCAGTCCTGCATTGCACACATGTTTAGGGTCTGACAATCTATGTGGCTCACAGGCCTCAGCCTGTTCAATGGCCAATGACTTTGTCCAACTGTTGTTGTGTCTTCTTCACACATGGGCGGAATCCAGAGTTTTCATCATGTGTCCTGCTTACTGTCCCAGCATCATTTGCAGTGTTCTCACTTAAATCACATTAAGCTGTTGATGCCAGTCAACACTGCCTGTCAATAAACAGGTGTTTGGTCAGCCTTTTGATACCATGCTAGGCATCCCTGCTTTGGTACTGGGGTGGAGGATTGCTTGGCCTCTAGATATGGTATACATTGAATGCACAATGCACGTGATGTCTGAATTTGACATTGCACTGCCTTCACATTTCCTGGCACACACCATGGAGTCCTTGTACATGTAGGTAGTGAGTGGCGTACACATTTTCTGCACTGCATAGACCCACTTCCATGTAAACTGCCACCTTTCAACAGGTCTGATCACAGAAGCAATTCAAAGTTGACCCAGCATGCATGCCAGGTTATATGTTGTGTGTCACATGTCTGCCTGATGCGTTTGCTGTCGGTGTGTGTGTTGTGTGCTTCTGACATGTGTAGTGACCTTTTTTCTCTATATTTTTCAGGTGATGACGCAATGGAGGCAGTGGATGGTGTTGTCATGCCAGACACAGGGTTGTTACCACTACATCAACCCGGCACTAGTGGGGGCTGTGGGGTGGTAGGCCACGAAAACCCCCAAGTGCTACAGTCCATCTTGTCTCTGGTGCATATGAGTCCAGCCTTGATGACGACTCTGACGTCCATGTTGAGTTGGATGAGCATCAAGTCCATGGCCCTCATTAGGACCCTGGCGGAAAGTAACTGACATGACCGCCATAGCGTAAATAACGTTTCCGCCATTGCACGATGGAGCAAAGTGCGGCCAATTCCGACCCATCGGGCACGAGCACCACGCCATGGCGGAAGTGCAAAGTCCGCGATGGCGGAAATGACCCCAAAACGGCCCATTCCGCCGTCGTACGGCGCCCTAGGTGCAATTCCGCCACCCATCTTAGCGGTCACCGTAATGAGCGGTCAGCGCAAATTACGGTCACCGCAAATATACGGAAACGGAAGTAAAAACATGGGGCCGGAACGGAAAACAGGACGCCGTACACCTATAAAATCAGAATCCCAACACAACCATAAAAAACCGACCCTGAGACACATCCCAACCCGTTAGCCACCTCATAATAAAAAAGAAAAATGGGAAAAGTTGCTAAAAAAGCGTGTGATCGCAAGCGGCAGGTCCACTTCTCCCATGAGGAACTCACCGTGCTCACAGAGACCCTCCAGGAGAACGCTGCCGTCGTCTTCTCGACGCAAATGACCAGGACGGCACTTGCGAACAAGAGGGACATATGGGCCCTGGTGGCACAGCGTGTAAGTGCGGTGGGGACCGCACCCCGCAACCCACAGCAATGCAGGAAGCGATGGGACGACTTGCGGATACGCGTCCGGAGCATACTTTCAGCCAACCGCAACATTGCCACAGCTACCGGGGGAGGATCTGATTCACCCATCAAGTTGACCCCCTGGGAAGAAATCTGTGCCTCCACCATTGGAATGGAGAGCATAGAGGGAGTCGGAGGGATGGAGAAAGGAGTGCAGACATCCGAAGAATCAGGTAGGTGGGCCAAATTAAATAACGCTAAATCCACAAAGTCCAATCATGTGAAGCACCATGTGTCCCCATAGTGCAATAGAAACACATGTCCAGGAGAACGTCCACATACATTGCCATGATAGCGCCCTGTAAAAGTCAGATTAAATAAATAAATAAGTAAAAATCCTAAAAACACCCTCTGCATGTGCAGCATGCACACCCTAACTGCAGGCTGCAAAATAACTGCACCCTCAATCCACACGAAAATGAGACCTCCCCCAAGGCCCTGACCCAAATCACCCTCAGGTACCACCCCAATGCATGTGATACATTGCCATTCCAATTACAACAGACCCATAAATAACGCTTGCCCTCCTTTACTCCACCACAGGGTCCGAATCAAACGACGAGCTTCAGGACACCCCTACCAGCACACCTGCAAAGAGGGCCAAGACCAACGGCCAAAGACCCTCCACCTCAGCTGCACGGATCAAGACACGTCAGCAGCACGAATCGAGTGGCAGCACACTGGAGGGGACATCAACAGGCACCCCAGCAGCCAGCATGTCCACAACAGCAGCACCACAGGTCCCCCCAATGGATGCCACAGAAGGCACTGCTTCTGGTGGCAGCAGCACCATAGGTGACACTGCTTTCATGCCAGCATGCTCCGACACAGAAAACGGTGCTGTAGATGTAGGATCCATCCATGACCTGTCCCAATCCCTCTGTATGTTTCATCCCGTACACCATGAGGACACCACGCAGGGGCACCCACAAGACGACGACTGGCCAACCCCCACAAGGCCTGTGGCAAGGCAACATGAGGTGATCAGCCCCTCTGTGACACCACCGGAAATGGGCATGGCCCAGCAGAGGCAACAGTCCCTCGAGCAGATGGTAGTGCAACAGCAGCAACTGCCCACGCTCCTCAAGGAGCATGCTGATGAATGTGGGGGTTCTAAGGCAGCCATTGAAACATCTACTGAGACACTTAGGGCAGAAATGGAGCGAAGTACAGAAACACTAAAGGCACAAATTGAGGGAAGCACCGAGAGCCTGAGGGGACAAATGGAGAGAAGCACCGAGAGCCTGAGGGTGGAACTGCATGCGACTTCCAAAGATGTATGTGTTGAACTTGCCGCTGTGCGCCGTGTGCTCACTGAGCTCTCACAAACCCTTAGGGACATGCATGGACGTGAGCAGGCAGAGACATCATCCGTTGCAAGTTCCGTCCAGGGCAGCCCCCAACGCAGATCTGGGAGGAACCTGCGCTCCACAGGCAGGGGTGCCCCTGATACCCGGAGAGGGGGCTTGCAATAGCGTCTGACCAATGACAATGAGCATCTCTGGACACTGGTGTTCTGGGGGGAGGTAGGAGGGTGGAGGGGGTATGTAGGGTTCTTCCGGGTGGCGGGTCGATTGGGTGTGTAATACCATTTCACATTTGCAATACATATATACACATTAATCCAATGAGATGTGTGGACATTGATCTTTGTGTACGAGGCCTTTCTTGGCGTACAGCCCACATTGTGCATGTTCCCGACACAGACAGTGCCACAAGTCCCGTGTCCATGTAACAGCCACCAGGCGTGAGTACTAGAAGCATGCATCTATGATATTCTGACGAATCTCACGGGCCTCCTGTGCCTCGCGGACTTCTTGAGGTGCTGCCACATCCCCACCCTCATCATGACCATCTTCAGGTGCTTGCAGTTCTGCGTCAGGGGGCATGGCCACATTTCTACGTACGCACATGTTGTGTAGCATTACACATGCCATGACCATCTTTGCAACCTTCTCATGGCGGTACAGGAGTGCCCCGCCAGACCTGCTGAGGCAGCGGCAACGAGCCTTCAGTAGGCCGAATGCCTGTTCTATGACTACACGGGTACGTGAGTGGGCATGGTTGTAGTCCTCCTCATGCTGGTTCTGTGGGTTCCGGATTGGTGTAAGGAGCCATCTCTTCAGTGGATACCCAGCATCACCTGTATGTGGACAAAGAAGGATGTTTGTGGAATAACATTGCTACGTACGCACCCCCCCCCTTCCTGCCACGTCATTGACGCATCACCTACCCCACATTCACATGCATTAAATGAGACTCACCGAGTAGCCAGGATCGGTGCCCTGCGTGTCGCTCCATGTAGCGTGGTACTGTAGAGTTCCTCAAGACCATAGAGTCATGGGTTGATCCTGGAAATCGGGCACAACAATGTGTAAAGATCCTGTTGGAGTCACACACCATTTGTACATTGATAGAATGATATTGTTTCCGGTTGCGGTACTGGACCTCCATGGCATGTGGGACAACCAATTCCACATGGGTGCAGTCGATGGCACCAATGCAACCCGGTATGCCGCCAAGTGCATGGAATCCCACTTTTGCGTTTCTGAGCTCCTGCTCCGAGCGTGGTAAACAGATGTAGTCGTCTGCGTGCTTCAGGAGGGCATCAAGCACTTGGAATAGTGTCTGTGACAATAGTGGCTGTGAAATGCCATGCAACTGTCCGACTGTGTGCTGGTAGGTGCCTGTGGCCAGGAAGTGGAGTACAGACACCACCTTCAGTAGGGGTGGGATGGCGGTTGGGCTATCTATCATGCTGACAAGGTCAGCGTGTGTCATGTCGACAATGGCGGTTATGGTGTCCCGGTCCAAACGGTAGAGGGTGTGGATCTGCTCAGCAGTGAGGTTGAACGGATTGGCACAGAGGCATGGGATTGCGGGCTGCCTGCGTGGTGGTAGTGGCTGTGCTGGTGGGCCTTGCTGCCCCTGCCTTGCCCTCCTCCTCCTCCTGCGTCTCCTCTGTGCGGCCGGTTGTTGCAGTCGTTGTTGTTCGTCTTCTTCTTGAAGTTGGAGTACTTGCAGTGCTATCAGGTCCCCCAGGCCCAACATCGCTAGTCCTGTCGGTAGCATTTGGGAGTGGGTGTGGTTGTGGGAGGGGTTTGGGTATGCAATTTATGTGTTTTCAGGCTGTATAGCCTCCACCTGTGGTGATTCATTTCACCTGTGCCAGCTGCAATTACTTTTGGGCGAACACGTCCCGCACACAACGCTGCTATTTGACGCATGGCATCTTGCAATTACAATCATGTATGTGATCCTGATGGCAGTGAAATATTGGTTAATATGTTGATTCTGCTATGGTCCCATTGTTTCACATACTATTTTTGCAGTCGCGGACAAACTTGTGAAGGGTCAGTGGAATGTAGTACTCGATCAACGGTGGACCCTCATGCAGCACTGTACCGACGTTCACCGATGGGCGGGGAGTCCCATTAGTGATTGAAGCCAGTTGCCATTTTCACACACAGCCGCACTACATAGATGTATTTGTGAATCCAAGCGTTCACAGATGCCTTTTCGACGTGATGTTGCAAATGAGGAATTCGAAGGACAGAGCTTTTGCTTTTCAACTAGCGGCGAGGAGACGCCCACAGGTCTGACTGGAAATGTAACGTTCTATTGTTGAATGTCCTTGGGACAGGGCCCATGACGAGAATGCAATGATTGATGTGAATTGAATGGGATGCGCAATAGCGTAGTGGACGATGAGGCAGGACGTCCCCAAATACATGTTACTTCACTACACTAGTGAACCGGGCAGGAGCACAGTGGATTTTGCAGACTGCATTCCGCACAGACTCAATGGAAATTTCAAATGTAATGTGAGTAAATATTCAGGCGTTTCTCTTCCGGGATGAGGGAATGATGAATGGATGCATGGACAGATGATTTAATTGAGGGTTTGTCATGTGCATGGCTTTTTGATATCTATCCCCTTCCCCTGCGCTATGTGATGCAAAGCTGCCATAGTGGGTCCATCATCTGTCTGCCCTTGTTGAACCCTCCCTGTCTCGACGCGCCTTCAAACACTTGTGTCTGTGCACGTTACTAATCACATCTAATGGATTCTGTTTTGACAGACGCATGCACACGTACACTCGTTAGTAATAGTGTATTGAGCTCGATTTATGTCGTTATGATTCGCAAGTGATTTTTGGGTGACATTAATCCTTTTGAGTGTGCTAGCATGCATATGGTTGTATATTTAGTGTGTTGAATGAACTGAGTAATTCATATGAAGTTCGGATGCCCATGCTATTATTTTTTTCTTTTGGGTGACAGGTATCTCCTCCCCTTTTGCCGCTGCCATCTGTACGCCACTCCTGCAGATGGGTTTTACACTCGACACCTGCAGCTTCGAATTAATCAGTGGAGCACCATTACGATCTTATGGGACGATCGCCAATGGGCCACATGCCCTTACGCAGTACTAGTGGCTAGGAGCAACATATGTACCTTTCAGCTGGACTAGTGCCTACTTCATGGGACTGCCCTGCGGTTCTAGGCGCTTCTGTGTTGCCTTTTTGGTCGTAAATGTAGGCCCTGTGTACCATGAAGGAACAGGGCGTCACACAAGTAGAAGCTGGTCATTCATTGCGGATGCAGCCCACAGTGATGGAAATCATTTGGGAGTTAGTTTGCGAATAGCTGTATGGCCTTGGTGATTTGGATGTACATTAAAATTATGTTCAGATATTGACCGTGTGGCCTTATTCTTTACTAGTGATGTTGCATATTCCGATTTGTGGCGCGATGTATTGTGAGATGATCTGCATTGGGTTCCGGCTTCTGAGTGGAGTTGTGTGGTACTGAACTGGCCGCGTTTGCCTATGAGGAGTTGTGCAATGTGGGCAGGGAGTGGAGTACAGGCACTCAGTAGGGCCATGTACGGTTGGTTCGCGATGCCGTAATTCTCACCATGGCGGAAAGGTACTTTCCGCCATGCTTGATGGCGTTGAGTACATGTCCGCTAGGGTCAGAATTCGCGTACCGTTGCGCCATGGCGGAAATTACAGTTTTGCAAGGCGCGCTTGCGCGTGCTTGGTGCAGTTAGCGTTGGCGTTCACTACGGTGTCGCTAATGGCATTGTACTTTACGGTGACGGGTCATGATCGCAACGAGCGGTATTCGATGGCGGTATTTCATTTCCGCCTTCGTTTTTGGAATTCCGCCAGGGTCGTAATGAGGGCCCATGTGTCAGGGGTGAGTGATTCCTGCACCTGCACTGAGGGATCAGACAGTCTTGGTTCCTCCGCCCGTGGTGGATCGGGACGCAGGGTCACCCTCCACACCAGTCACTGATGTGCCTGGGACATCACGTCGACGGGGCATGTAGTCGTGCTGCCGCTGGCGGTGCCAACACAGCGAGGACCCCCGGTCCTTGGGTCCCGCAGGGGTCAAGCCTGGCAACGCAGTCGCCGGGCGCAACCGCAGTATACTGAGTGGGAGCAAGACATGACTGCCAATTCAGAATGGCAGGGGGCAGCAATGGAGAACATTGCTGAGAGCATGGAGCGTGTGGCCCGATCTGTGCTTCCCCCTGCTAGGCAGGTGCTTCTCCAGCAGCAGGCGGCACGGTCCATGGCCCGCTCGCTCAGGCTGGGCATGGCGGCCTCAGACAGGGCACGCCAGGCTGAAATGTCGTCTCTGCGTCAAGCAATTGCTGCTCACGCAGAGGCGCACATGGATGCCCTGAGGGAGGAGTATGCTTCCCTCAGATCCACTCTGGGTGTCCTTATGATGTCCCAGAGGCAGCAGGCAGAGAAGAGGTTTGCACAGCTTCAGCGTACCATCTCGGCTGAGCTACAGGCTTGCCGGGAGGTGCAGCGGTGGTCCAGCCAGGCCTTGCAGGAGGAACTCCGTGTTACACGTGCTGCCTTGCAAGAGGAAGCACGTGTATCACGTGAGGTTCTGCATGCAGACCTACGTCACATCGCCACACAGAACCAGGCTCACCCGTCCGGCAGACTTGCTGCCGACGAGGGGCAAGCTGCGGCTAGGCGTGGCCAGGCTACTGTGCCACGTCCTCCTTTACAGGATGAGCCAGACTCGGACGACCATCTATCTCCCACATAGGTCGGGCTGTGCAGACGTTGAGCCCATGGAGGTTTTTTTTTGGCTCAGCATCATCGCATGTGGATGTTGAGTAGCACCCTGTACCTCCCCCTCCTGGGTGCCTCCCCTCCCCCCGGGTCGTATGTGGCCATTTTTGATTTTTCTTTTAGTTTAGTTAGTTAAGTTTCTGTTTGATAGTTAGTTTAATTAGGTAATGTAGGTTTTCCATAGTTAATGTAATTAGTTAATATTGTTTAAAATTGCTTGTCTATTGTGCTTTCATGTGAGGGTGGGGTGCTTTGTGGCTTTTGAAGGCATTCACTGTCTGTTCCAGCTGGGCCCTTCAGGCTTGTCTTGTGTATGTGTTTGCTGCTTGGGGTCCTTCACTCACATATGCCACTCCTGCCTCCCTTATCCATGGGCTCGCAAGGATGGTTCGGTGTCACAACCTTTTACACAAGGGCTTTGGACTGTCATATTTGTGGCATGTCTGGTGCTGTGTGACTTGTGTTTACACCCCTAGTGGGGATGATTTTGGCGTTATTGTCCAATGTTCAGCTTTTGCTAGATGGGGTGTTTCATGATTAATGTGTACATTCATTGCTATGCATTGTGTAGTATGTTTCTTATCTTTACTGTACACGTGCTTGTTGCAATTCATGCTGTAGATAGTGTTCCACACTTTGGATGTGAAAGACGGACTGATGGTGTGATTTATGATGTGACTCTCTGACATGGTCAAGTAATGAGATGCCTGAAGAGACACACACAGATGACTTTGAAGCATTAATCATGTGTTTCATGCCCTTTCTGCAGGGGAATGAGCCTCCAGAGCACCTTTGCCAGCAGACATGGCCCATTGGACGACGGAATTCTGGACACGTTTGTTGGTGCCCACATGCACATGTATGCACAAGCAGAGGCACAGGGATTGCAGACCTACATCCTAGAACTGCTGACGTGTTCCAAGGAACTCCAGGCAAGGTGAGCAGCACAGGGGGGCCACAACACAGCAAAGCTTGCACCAGGCGAGTTGCACATGCAGGCATAGTCACAGCACTGAGGGTGAGCTTGGACGAATATTGGTGTTGAAGCCCACAGTGCAGCTCAGATGTGTTGGTGGACTGATGGCTGTTGATTGTAAGGTTGTCTGGGACACCTGCAGGGGCAGTGGCACATACCCTCCGGTACACCAAGGTCCATCGATGCACTTGTATCAACCATGTAGCCTTCCGAGACATGGAAAGGGGCAGCTCACAGGGACATACAGCAAGGGACATACTCGGGTGCAGTGCATTTCATTTCCATGTACATTATGATAAATGCACTGCCAACTTTGTTTCGGTCATGGTGGTACACAACTTGCTCTGAAGTCATGGTTTGCTATATGGGTATGTCTGCTTACCCAGGGAACATTGCATGTTGTTTGAATTGTGACACATCGGTGTTCCATTTGCCACGCAGCCACCGGCGGCTGACTTACTGCATTGACTGTGTATGACCCATCACAGGGGTAATGTTATATATGGGTACGAAGCATCTACACCAGATTGTCTGTTTGTAGAGTAGTTTGTTGCTATGGGGCATGTTTGGTGGTGTGTTTCTGTGTAATTGGCACATACAGGTTGTTGACTGTGGCTCTCTTTGCAGCATCGCAGTGCTCCTGTAACCGGACCTGAGAGTGCGCAGGCAGGAGGCCAGCACCCAAAACCAGAGCTAAGTGTCTTTTTGTTTTTCTTTCAAACTGCTCTGCATAGGCTTGCTGGGGGGTGCACTAATGCATGGATGTATGTGTAATTCAATTTTGTATGTTTTTCCCCCTAATCACCCGGAATCCTATGCAATTTTGAACCCTGTACCCTCTACCCGGTGTTCCTGCTTCCCGTACCTATCCAAGCAACGTTCCCTAACCCTCTTTCCCCGCTGGGGTTGCGGATGCCTGTGTAAGCCCCAAACTTGCAGGCGCCAAAACCCTAGAGGGGGTGGTTGGTTCGTGCCACTCCTAAGCCTGGACTACAGAAGGCCATGACAATCATGTCCAAGTTTGTTTGGATTGTGTATGTGTTCATGCAGGTAGTACATTTTCGTGCATTCCCTACTTTCATGTGTCATTCCTCCTCCCCTCTCCTGCCACTCATTCCAGTTATCCAGTGTGCCAACACCTGTCCCGACTCCATATCCCTGAACCTCCTTCCCCACCAGGGTCTCAGGGCCTGTGTGAGTTTGACTTTGCAGGCACCCGGGACACAGTGGGGGTGGTTGTTTCGTGACACTCCCGCACCTGTACACGGGACCTGTGACAGTACGCATCCGTTCATGGTGCATCATTCTATGTTATGTACCACACATGGCTCACATCCTGTTGTGACATTGTTTTACTGTGCTACCTTGGTTGTTGCATCATTGTGGTAGTACTTGGCCTTTGTGAGGTTCTGCTGCGTCAAGTCATCTACTGGAGGGTGTTCTGGTTCGTTTTTATGCCTTGGATTTTGTGATTTTGGAAATGAGTGTGGATTCTGAGGGTGCAGGCACCTTTTTACACACAAGGTGGGAGATGGTGACGAAGGGTAAAGGTGATCCTGTGGCTAGGTGGAATTGAGGGTTGAAGGCTCCATGACCCAGGTGCAGTTGTTCAGTGGATCATGGTCATTTGTGAGGGAGGGGGGGTTGTTGTTGATAGTTGCCTTGCCCTGCAGTGTGATGGGAACCCTGACATTGTAATGGTGGTATCCTATGTACGTGTTGTGTTCTGCTGATCAATGCCTGTTCATGTGTTGTGTTTACCTTTCAGGTGCGAGGGGAAAGTTGTGGTTTGACATGCTGGGGTGTACACATGGTGAATGTTTACATGTGATGTGTAGAGAACACTGATGGTCACTTGATTGCACATGCATATGTTGAGTGCATGTCCTTGCTGACCCACACACTTGCACTCTGATGCACTACATGTACTACCACCCTTGCATATCCACGTGTACACTGTTTGCCTTCTGGTGCCCACTGTGTCCCTGCAGCACATGTTCTGTGACCAGTTATGGATCCTGTACATGCCTAATTTGCTTTTTGATGTGGTCTGTCGCTTAGATGTGATGCTCAGGGTGTGCATCACACACAATGGCTGTTCACTGTGCTGTGCGCTGAGCAGTGTGTTGCAGGAGTGGGACACAGCACACAGAAGCTGCAGTGTTGATTTTGCAATGCACAATGTGCATGTAGACAGGCATTCATTGTTATATTACGTCTACAACTCTTGTAATGCATTTGGAAATGACTTATTTTGGGTGGGAGGTTGTTGGTCAGTCATTTCATCTGATTCCAGGTCAGGCATCATTGTCTGATGCCACTGTACATTTTGGACATGGCAATGTGTACCTTATTGTTACTGTGTTGGTGTATGGGTATTGCTTGCCATGTCATGTTGTGGTTTGGGAGGGTTTGAGTGACATAACAGTGATGGCCATGGCCTGTTTTGCAGGTGTGTGTGATTCACACCTTGCAGGTCAGGGTCATCCGCTTCTCAAAGCAACTAGCTGGGGGTAGATCTCTCTCTGCGGCAGGGCCCTCCCTCTGGAACAGCCTTCCTGCCTCACTGGAACTTGAGGAGAACCATCTCCGGTTCGGGAAGCACCTCAAGACCTTCCTCTTTGCTTCTGCTTTCTCTCTGCCTCCCCCTTGCAAAATTCTTCACTGGAACTGCACTGGATCTGCAACTGGGCCACTCTCACCGACCTCAGTCCCTGGCCCAGCCACTCTCCACTTGCACTGCCTCCCTGGCAACCCCTGCACTGCGGTACTGTCTCTCTATCCCTACAGCCCCCCCTTCCCAGCACTTGTCTGCACTTACCTTTGCAGTTGCCACCAGCTGGCCTATGTATTTGTTTTTTGGTCTACTTACCCTGTACTGCACTCCCTCCCCTCCCCTTCACCTTGCACTTTTCCCTTCCCCCTACCCCTGCACTTGCACAATCTAAATGACACCTGGCCTAGTAGTACCGTTGTCTGTCTTCCCTTGTTCCCCCCTCCCTGCCTCATCGCACCTTGAAATACTTGTGTATAGGCCATATCATGTCATGTCATATGTGTGCCTTTTGGTCACACAGGATAGCTTGTGTTTAAGTAGCTAGGGATGCAGACAATGTGGCACTTCCATGGCAACTATCTCAGGGTGGTAGGGTTGTGACAGTTGACTGTCTCTTTGTCATCATCGATTGTCACCTGGTATGTGCCAGGCCTGTGTGCACTCCGCAGGGGTGGGAGTTTAGGTGAAAAATGCGGCCACAAGCTGGGTCCGGGCTTCCTCGCCACGTGCCCTGTCCCCTCCCATGGGCAGCGCCTGTGCCTGTGGTTGGGGATGTGGGGGCACCACATGTCCACCGGGACGCCCTGCCGTGTTGCAACATTGTGCAGGACACATGCTGCCACAATGATCCTGTACACTACTGGTGGTGCATAGAGTAGCTGCCCGCCAGAGCTGTCAAGGGAGCGGAAACGTGACTTGAGCACTCCGAATGTGCGCTCCACTATGGCCCTGGTTGCAATATGGGCGGCGTTGTATCTTACCTGGGGTGGTGTGGTGGGGTTCCGGATTGGCGTCATCATGTGGTTGCTCAGAGGGTAGGCACTGTCCCCTGGGGAGGTGTAAATGGTTGTGATTATTGGGGTTTGTTTATTTGTGTGTGTGTGACATGCATGCATGTGCAAGGGCATTTGTACTCACCTAGGAGCCATGTGTCGCCATGCTGCCCAGCTTCCAGGGCCCGGCTCAGGGCGGACATTCTGTATATGAAACTGTCATGGGTGGAGCCAGGGTAGTTTGCATAGACAGAGGTGATGATTCCCTTTGCATCGCATACCACCTGTACATTGATGGAATGCCAGTGCTTGCGGTTTCGGTAGATGTGCTCAGTGGCCCTAGGTGGACGTAGGGCCACATGGGTGCAATCTATGGCACCAAGCACTTTGGGGAAGTGTGCCACCCTGAAAAAATCCAGGACAACGGCCTGCCTTTCTGCGGGTGTTCTGGGCATGTATATGTGCCTGCGGACTGAGGGGCGCGCTGTTATGATTGCCAGTACCTGGTGTAGGCAGCGTGACTGCGTGGCCTGTGAGACCCCCCCCACTATGGCAGTAGTCCGCTGAAATGACCCAGTGGCCAAAAAATGCAGGACATTGAGCAGCTTCTCCAAGGGGCTCAATGCTTGGGAGCAAAGGGTGGGGGATGTAAGGTCACCTTCCCACTCCCTGACCAGGTCTAGGATGATGTGGGGTGGAAACCTATACCTGCCATAGACCTGGTCATCAGGCATCCCAAAAAGGCTTGTCCATGGTGCGAAAATGCGTGCCCTGGCTATTCTCCTCCTCCTGCGGTGTCCCAAGATCAATGCTGCGACAAATGGGTCATTCATCGTAGCTGTATATACGTGTTTGTTGTTTGCGTGCACTTTTATACTGTGCGCGGGGACGCTTCAGCCTGCCTTCGTGTGGCGGACGCGTTGACGCCTGTGTGCGTCTTTTGCCGTGCGCGAGTTTCCCGTATTCGAATCCATGAATACGGGTTGTTCGCGTGCGTGTGGGCGTTCCGTGTAGTTCCCTGCAGTACTTCCCCAGTTACGCCTTCTTTTTCACGCGTTATTCCCCATTCCGCGTGTTACGCCCACTGTTCCGCCCACTTTGGTTGTGTGCGCCGCGCTATGTGCGCTTTTGCTGTGCGCGTAGCGCATGCCGTGTATGCCTGCGTGCGCCATGGCTGGATTGGGCGCACGGACAGCGGGAAACACGCACAGCGTCTTCCTTGCATTGCACACGTGCGCGTGTGCTGCGTTTCTCCTGCTTGCGCTACCATGCGCCTGCTTGCGCATGGATTTTCGGCGCACGTTTGTTCCATGAATCGGCCCCTATACCCTTTCACCACTCTAGTACTGGGATGAATAAGATGCCTGTAAAATGTTGTGAGGGTCAAGGCTGTCCCCTTAACCATGGCCATGCAAATTTAATTGAAGCACATCAACAACCTGTTAGAGGGTTGCATTTGTATAAAGGGGGTGAAGAAAACCCCACAGAGAGAAGGGGCAGCAAGAGGGGCAGCAAGAACCGTGGAAGTAAACTGCTGTGGGCCGGTCTGCCGTGTACAGGACGCTGAGATGCTGGGGACTGCAGGCAGAGAGGCGTGGGAGCTGGGGCTCCGTGGAGCATACTGAGGGCCGAGAAGGGAGCCATGTAGAGAGGCTATCCCTTTCCCCTGCATCAGAAGTGTTTGTTCCCTTGTGTGAAGCCGGTGACACAGGAGTGTCTGAGGGGCAGGATTTAGACCCAGGGAGGCTGGAGCCGAATGTTGTGTATCCTGCGCTGCTGGAAGAGCTATCAAAGCAACCAGTGAGTTTCTAGCAAATGAGAAATCTGGTGCGCGAAGGTTGGAACATTACCATTGTTAACAAATACTCCATTGTTGAAGGGTGAAGTGTAAATACTTTGTATCGGAGTGGTCGCGTGATTCTGGAAGCACGTTTTTGAAAGTCTGTGAGAGTTGTCCATTTCAATTGAAGCCAAATAAATGATTGTTGACTGTGTTAACCTCGGGCTGAATAGAGAAGGCCTTCCAAGCCCCATTAACGTTTATTGAATAACGAACTGAATAAATACTTTTGAAATTAAGCAAACTACTGAAACTTTAATTCCAAAATGAACAGAAATTTAAAATTAAGCAAATCTACTATGTTGCAACCCAAAGGGAATGGAACTTTGAAACTAAGCAAATCTATTATATGTTGAATTCCAAAGTGAATGAATCTAATATGAATTTCGAAGTGAGCAGAATTTCACAGTTAAGCAAAACCAATGTTTGTTGCATCCCAAATTGAATGGAACTTTAAAATTGAGTCAAGGAAGGGGCGGATTGTATACTGAATTGAGGAAACCTATAAATCGCATGAATATACACTGAAAGACATTTTTGTGAAGAAATCAAAGTCTTGGGGAAGGGAAATCTCACTTTAGCATAGGGCAAGTTAGGCCTTTTTCCATCCTGACATTAAGGTTAATAAAGTGTTTTATTTTTAACATTGAATCTGTTGTCTGTGTCTTACATCCCAAGACCTTCACACTATCCCCAGCATGCAAGGAGGTAGGGGACCAGGCAGTCTTTCAACAGATGTTCCCAGAAACAAAGATCATATCGAGGTAAGTTGGGCATCTTCTTCCGAATTACAATTACAAGGAAAAATAGGGGGCACGTTGACTGGGCTTTTCCATTGTTGGTGCAAAATCACTCATTATCCATGGGTTTTCCAAACCATACTAAGATTTCACATTCAATGCTACACAGCGCCTATTCTGACTGCTCCCCAAAAAACAATTTTTTTCTCCAAAGTCAAAGCACAGATGGTACATTTAGAAGTTCAAAATCTCCTCAAGAAAAGGGCAATTCGGCAGGTGTCCTTAACCATAACAATATATTTTTGGTGACAAAGATGTTGGAAGGGTTAAGACCGGTCATCAATCTCAGGGAATTCAATGGCTTCCTCTAATACAATCATTACAAGATGGAGTGTATTTATCTTTTGAGGGACACTCTGTTTTTAGGGGAATATATGACAAGACTGGATCCCAAAGATGCATATCTGGCCATACCAATTCGCGGCCCACACCAGATTTTCCTTCATTTTCTTTGGGACAACACAAAGTGGGCTTTTGATTACCTTCTCTTCGTACTTTCGCCAGCACCCTGGGGCTTCACCAAAGCGATGAAGCCGGTGGTGTTGGCTGTCAGGGCTGGCGGGATCAGGCTCATCATTTACTAGGACGATATTCTTTTGATGTCTCAGTTCAAGGTGACTGTAGGCGATCATCTACAGATCACGATATATCTGCTTCAGAGCTTGGGGTTTGTTATTAATTGGAAGAAATCTCAAACTCAACTGTGTCAGATAATAGATTTTCTAGGCTTCCAACTCATCACCTGACAAGCCTCACTTCAAGTACCCCTCTCCAATATCAGGGCCATCAAGAAGGAGATCAAGTCTGTCCTCTCAGCACAAGCAATATCCTTGACGATGTTAGCCTGGGTTGTAGGACTTTTTGCATCGATACAGGTGATATTTCCAGGCCCCCTCCATTATCACGCACTTCAGAGATTGAAGACCCTTCACCTCAGGAAGGGTCTAGGATATACAGATCTCATTGCTCTATCGCAGGTAGCAAGAGTGGAGTTGCAGTGGGGGCTGAACCACATGTAAGCTTGGAATGACAAAGCCATTTTTGCAATGACTCCAGACCTTGTCATCGAATCTGATGCTAGTCTCGTAGGAGGGGGCCAAGATGCGGTTCACTAACCAGTCGAAATGGACTCCCCAGGAGAGGAAACTTCATATCAATTGTCTAGATTTAATGGAGGGTTCTTTCACCCTCAAGAGTCTGGTAAAAGACAGAGTGAATTGTTGCATACGGACAACAATGTTTGCGAATGGACAACATTTCGGCGGTCCAGTATCTCAACAATCTGGGGGTTGGTGGGGTCCCCAGATCCTGCACATTGGCAAACTTAGGGAAAGAATTTTATCATTTTTGCCTAGGCAGACATTTTGTGATCCAGGCAGAATATCTTCCAGGACTTTGCAACACTGTAGCGGATTGGAACACCTGACAACTAAAGGATTCCAGCAACTGGATACTTCATCCAAGTGTGTTTCAACAGATTTCCCAGCTCTGAGGTCCACTGGAGATCGTTTTGTTTAGCTCCCGCCTGAACCGTCAGTTAGCAAACTTTTTCAGTTGTAGACCGGAGGCATCAGCATTGGATGCTTTGCAGCAGTATTGGTCTAAGATCAAAGGGTATGCCTTTCATTCCGTCGCAATGATTCTGAGACTGATACGGCAGGTGAGGGTACAGAGGGCCTCTCTGATCATTGTGACCCCTCTGCGGCTGTCTCAGTCCTGGTATCCAGCCCTGCTAGAACTCTCTGTAGATTGCCCGCATCTCTGACCATGTTCCCAGAGATCCTTTCGAAGGCCGAAGGAAATCCTCACAATCTGGTCCTACAGGGCTATCTTCACCTGGTTGTATGGAAGATTTCAGAGGTTCGTGGGATGTCCAAGGACTTTCGACTACTGCTTCTTCTATCGTCAGGGAGTCTTGGGGTCTGAAACTTCAAAGGTTTATAGAGCGGCTTGGGGAACTTGGGTTTGCTACTGTGTGGGAAGAGACCTAGATCCCCTTGTGGCACCTCCAGTAGAGGTAGTTAATGTAGTTATGGGTTATTTGAGCAAGGAAACCCCAAACTATCAGCTTATACAGATCAGTAATTTCTGCTGCCTCTGTATTGATTGACAGTTTGCCGGTAGGTAGTCATTCACTTGGATGATTTTTTCATTTTTTTCAACTTGGTTTTTATTAGCATTTTTTGACAAACAATCAACCAATTGAACAACTCCACCCCCGCTCCCCCTCCTTTCCCCCCACCCCTCTCAGCTCAGGAGTTGACCAAGTGGTTTTCCCCTCTCTCCAGTGTATCCTCTGCAGCATTAGAGAGTCCTGAGTCCTTATCACCTTGTATAAAGTCCACCTCACGTGCCTTGGGCCTCTCTATCCTGGGTCAGAGTCTTCTTGGGGATCTATGATTCCCAGCAGTGACATGACTTTAGGGCACCATGCTCTGTGCGTTCCCTCCTTTAGGTATGTTAGAAGAGCTGACCAGTCCGTTGGAAACTTCATGTGGTCTCCCTGTATTGAGTATGTGAGCCATTGCATGGTGACCAATGACCTCATTTTGGCAATCCACTCGTGTTCTTGAGGGGGATCTTTCTTCTTCCAATTACGGGCCAGCACCATTGCTGCTGCCATCATCATGATGACATATACCTTGCAGCTTGGTTTTGTGGCAATGTCTACCAGTGCCCCGTTCAGGCATATCAAATCAAGCCCCCAATTTCCCCTCCCACGCTCCCCAGGACCTGTGCAACTGCCTGGCGTATGTATGCCCAAAATGTGACCAGTTTCGGGCATTCCCACCAAATGTGAGCCCAGGTGCCAAACCCCCCACAACCTCTCCAGCATAGCTGAGTGGAGCGTGGATACATCTTATTCAGCCTGACCGGGGTTAGATGCCACTGAACCATCAGCTTTAGCCACGTCTCTTGAATCTGGAGGGACCTGGTTAATTTCGGAATCTGTGCCCACAGATATTGCCACTCTCGGTCTCCTATCTCAGTGCCCGTGTCTGTCTCCCATTTCCTCATATAGGTTCTAATCGGAGGGCTTTGCCCCTCCTATAAGTGTTTGTATGTAGCACCTATCAGACCTCTATCTCCTGTGTGCGTGTCTAGAAATTTCACAAATGGATTTAGGGAACGTGACCCAGACTTCCTCATCTCCGGATGGGATAGCCAATGCCTCACCTGAATGTATCCGTACCTATGTTTCTCCTCCAACCCGAAATCCGCGTTGCACTGCTCAAAATCTTTGACCTTGCCCTCCCCGTACATATCTCGCACCATTCGGCAGCCCCCTTCCAGCCAGGCTTAGAAAGTTGCGGTTTTGCAACCCGGAGAGAATTGCGGGTTATCAAATAGGGGCGTGTAGGGGGAAGGGAGGGTTGTGATGTGGTCCCATCTAACTGCAGTATCCCAAGCCTCTCCTACAGTCGAGGAGATCTTACTGCCATACATTTGGGGATTTCTCTCTGCCCTTGGTTTCCATAGCATACCCTCCAACTGCCCTGCGACCACCGCCCTATCCATCGGCCGCCATAGTTTGCCACTGTTATCCTTTTGCCAGTCTCTGAGGACTCAAATTTGTGCCGCAATGTAGTAGGCCCTGAAGTCTGGTTCCCCCACTCCCTCATTGGCTGTTGGCGTTCTCATGAGAGTTGCGGATAATCTCGGGTGTTTATGGTTCCAAATAAAGCGATTTGTGACTTTATGGAGGACTTTGAAAAAGGAACGCAGAATGTCCACTGGTAGGAATGCAAAGTGATATATCATCTGTGGCAAAACCACCATATTTAACACGTTGATGCGCCCCAACCACGAGATAGAAAGCGGCCCCCAATCCACCAGCTTCGATTTGATTTTCTCCAGCAGAGGTAGATAGTTTGCCCGAAACAGTTCACCTACGGTTTTGGTGAGATGTACCCCCAAGTACTTGATGCTTTTCCTTGCCCATCTAAAAGCGTAGGCCCCCTAAATCTACTGCTCTGTGGCGATCGTCAAACTGGAACTGAGAATCTCTGATTTATTGGCATTTATTTTCAAACCTGCCACTTGCCCGAACCGATCTAGTTCTTCGCAGACCCCAGGGATGGATGTCTCAGGGTGCGTCAGGGTAAGGAGCATATCGTACGCAAATGCAGCCACTCTATGGTCCTGACCTCCAAACGGTATACCTTCTATAGTCTCCACCGCCCTTATCGTTGCCAGGAAAGGTTCTAGATGCAGAGCGTATAACAGAGGGGAAAGTGGGCAGCCTTGTTTAGTGCCCCTCTCCACCTTGACTGGTTCAGATATACGGCCATTGATAGCTAACCGGAGAGACAGGGCTTGATAGTTGGCCGCCACCCGATCTATGTATTTGGCCCAAAGCCCAATCTCGCCATGGTGGCAAACAGGTAGCCCCACTCAACCGGGTAAAATACGTTTTCAGCATCTATCGCTAGTAGGATGGCGGGGATCCCCCTTACCTGCACCTTCTCCATTAAGTGGGCTGTTCTCCTAACATTCTCCGCTGTTTGCCTACCCTTAATGAAACCCGCCCGGTCTGGATGAATTAATGAGGGCATGATAGAATCCAACCTGGAAGCCAGAATCTTAGTATGTATTTTCACGTCCACGTTTATTAATGATATCGGTCGGTATGACCCGCATGCCTCTGGATCTTTTCCCTTCTTGTGTAACAGGACAGCTTTTGCCTCCTCCATTGACCGCGGCAAGGCTTTGGTCGCCCCAATGTGATTGAATAATTTGGTTATATGAGGAATTCAAAATTCTTTATGTAATTTGTAAATTTCTGCCACGTACCCGTCGGGCCCTGGGGACTTGTTTGTTGGTAGGGAGGTTATCGCCTTCCTGACCTCATCTGTTGTGATTTCTCCTTCCAACCGATCCCTCTCCCCTTTCGATATGGCCCTGAGCTCTATTCTGTCTAGATAGGCTTCCTGTGCTGATGGGTAAGGATGATTCAAGGCGTATAAGGCTGTGTAGAATTGGCAAAACTCCCTCTCTATTTCTTGGTTGTTGGTGTACCTCTGGCCCCTCTCTCCCTTGATTTTTAGTATGGTTTTGTCCCTTTCCTCCTTTCTCAACATCTTAGCTAGCAAGCAGTCTGCTCTATTGGCCTTGACATAATATTTTTGGTAGAAATGTAACAAATTGCACTCCGCCGCCCTAGTCTGGATGAGGTTTAGTTGGCCTCTAACTAGGCAGATCTCTTTTTCAATGGCCTTTGAATGTTTCGAGGTCATCTGTGACATAGCCTTGTTAAGTCTATTTGCTAGAGCGTCCTCCTCAAGACTCAACTCCCTTTCTCTTCTCGCCCTGGTCGCAATGATTTTTCCCCTTATCGTGGCTTTGAGGGCGTCCCACCATACCTGGGGCGATGTATCCCCTCAGCCATTGGTAGCTGCAAATTCCTCCAATTCCTGTTCCACTTCTTTCGCGAGAATAGGGTCCTTAAACAACGAAGTCGGGTAGCGCCACCTCCATAGGCCTGACCACCCACCTGGCCTGGCCTGGATATAGTTAGGATGATGGGGGCATGATCCAAAACAGCAATAGCCCCATACTGTAATGTCCAGGGTGTTGCCCAGGAGTGACTTAGACACCCAAAAATAATCGATACGGGGATGGGTTTTGTGGACACAGGAATAAAATGTGTACCCCGCCTCGTTCCCCTGAGTTTCTCTCCACGCATCTACCAGAGCTAGGTCCTGCATTCTCTTTTTGAGATCCCCGGAAGGCCTCCCTGTGGTCCCCATGCAGCCCTGCTCCTGTCCCTGGAAGGATCCCACGCCATGTTAAAGTCACCAGATAGTAAAATGCGGCCTCTGGCGAAATTGCCCAATCTGGTAAGAGACTGGAGAAGAAAGGCGCCCTGGCCAGTATTAGGCTCGTAGATCGTCACAATCGTGTATGTCTCCACCCTGCCCCCAAGCACCACTCCTAGGTACCGTGCCTGGTCAACTTTTTGCGTTGTCTTAATTGCTACGTCTAAACCTTCTCTCAGTGCCACCGCCACCCTCCCCCCCTTTTTTACCAGGCTGAGTAGCTTGGATCAGCCTGTTGTAACCCAAAATCCTAAGTCTATGTGTGTCTCGGGTTTGAATGTGGGTCTCCAGTAAGGTGACTATGTGTGGCTTTTCTCTGCGTATGAACCTCTCCACCTTCTTCCTATTAAGGGGCGAATTTAACCCATTTACATTCAGGGACACCACCTTCAGCCGTTCCATGCTAGATATTGGTGTAGGTGATTGAATATGGCCAAAGCCTGGTCCCGCCCTGCTTTCTCGGTGCCCTTTCTAACGAGGACATACAGACAGCTTCAGACTGCTCATTGAATAGCCCTACCTCCTGGATCTTTGTTCCGCATCCCACCCACCCCTGAGATCCCCCTCTCCGCCAACCCGTTCTCCCCCTGAGTGAGCTCAGCTGGCAATGTACCCCCCTCGATCCGCGAGGACGAGACCTGAGCTCTAAACCAAACCCAGAAAAAAAGCATGCAGGATCTCCCAATCCCATCCCAAGAGTCTCTCCCCCTCCCCGCCCCTCCCCGCGATGAACCTCTAGTAATGATAGCATCATCCAGTACCGGTACTATAACATTAACTAGCAAGTGCCCTCCCTGGGCTCACTGCGCAGTCCCCTCTAGGGTTCTGAGTTACCAGATCTCGAGATACCCTCAGGTGATCCGTTTTGGCTGCTTGGCAAGGGTTTCTTCAGGATATTGCACTGCTTAGATTGGAGGTCCTCCTTCCTTGGACATTTCGACCTGACTGTAGACCATTCCCACAGTTTTTGTACAATGCTTTGGGCAGACGCACCACCGGGACTCGATGGCCTATGCTCGCCAATTCCCAGCAAGTCCATTCCTTGGTCGCAGGTCGTGATCTTGTGTTGTCTGCCCTGCCAGGTGAAGGACAGGCCAAATGGGTGGGACCACCTGTACCTGATTTGTTGGGCACGCAGGTGCATCAAAACCGGGCCCATTTTCCTCCTTTTGATCAAAGTTATCTGTGCCAGGTCTTGGTATAGGAAGATCTCTGACCCATTGTAGGTTATGCAACCAGCATTTCTAGCTTTGTAGATTATCTTTTCCTTGGTAGTGAAGCTGTGGAACGCCACTAGTACGTCTCTTGGTCTGGCTCCTGGCTCTGCGTGGGGCGGTCCCACTCTGTGGAATGTGTCGAACTGTAGGTCTAGGCCTGAGTCCTCATCTAGAAGATCATGAATATGGATATGAGAGTTTGCTTAAGGTCTTGCTGTTGTACGGACTCTGGCAAGGCTTTGATGCGTATGTTGACACGGCGAGATCGATGTTCTAGCTCTTCGGCCTGCAGCTCTAAATTCTGCGTGGCCGCCGCTAACGTCTCCAATAGATTCTCGGTTTTCCACACATCCTCGGTCAGCTCCTGTAAGGCGCGCTCATTGGTGTCGACTCTCTCTTCTATTTTATTAATGTCCCGTTTAATTTCCTTTATACCTTCTTCCAGGTCTTCCCTCAAGGTGTCCATCTGTCCCTGACTCGCCTCCGTGATCTTGTTCACCATCTCCCCTAGGACTTTTGTGAGTGCTGCATACATGACCAGGGTATCCTGGTGCTCCTTAATGGACTCTGGACGTTGGCCCCCCAGCCCGTGCCCAGTCTGTTGTTCACTGTCCGCCTCAGAGTCCCTGGCCCAGATCTTGGTGAGGAGTCTGTCTTGGTTCTTTTTTACATTCTTCGCCTCCATTGGGGTGGGGGGTCCTTTGTTCTGTTCCTCGACATCTTGGGGCTTCTTATTGTGGACAAGAGGCCAGTCGTGAGCAGGCGCTGGCCGTTCTCTACTGGTGGTGTGCTCCCGGGGCAATGGGGTCCTCAAAGCCGGCGGGCACCCACGGCCGCCATCGGGGGGCTTAGCGTCTATCTTCCCAGCGTCCTCCTCCCTTAGTTAGTAACAAGGGTTTACCCGTCTGCCTCTGTTTGCCCAGATCCACTGTAGAGGTTAGGGACAAGTTTCTGTAGGGGCCGGTAGTGCGCGGATGGTGGGTGTAAATGAGAAGTATTCCCCATGGGGTCCAGCGGAGCCCCCGGGGCTCTTGTCTCGATGGTGCTTGGGTTTTGTGGCCTGCCCCAGCCTTTGGCTCGCTAGTCTCTCAGGGGCCTATGCCTGACCCTGGCATCACTCGCAGGATCAGCGCCGAGGTGTCTGTGCGGCCCGAGGGGAACCCCCGTGCCTCCGAGCTAGTCTGGATGGACCCAGTGCACTCTTACCTCCGGGCCGCGTGAGCCGCCGACGCTGCATCCAATGGCGGTCCGCGTAACCCACGCCAGATCGCAGGCACCTCTGCCGAGTCAGGTGGATTTAAAAAATGGTGCTGGGATGGCCCTGGGGTTCCCGCCGCCGCCTCCTCCACAAGCCAGTCCAATTCGCTCTGCGTTTCCTGGAGCGGCGAGCCCGAGGGTGGCCCGGTATGTTGTCACAGCTGGGGGAGCCGCTGCTACTTAACGGGTGCGAGGTGCAAATATCCAAACTCCTTGATGGGCCAAGGGTTAAAGTCTGGGAGGGCTGAAGACTTTAGCTGTGCTCATTAGCTGGGCAGTGCCCTGTAAAGCGGAGCCCCGGCGCCCCTCCCCAGCCCCCCTGAGGTCCACACTGCCTAGTTAGTCAACGTGGAGGACCGGGGGACCCGACCAGCGCGGGCACTAGTTCTTAGGGGGGGCTCCACACCCCGGACGATCGATGGCAGTGCCCATGTGACTGCCACCTGGCAGGATGCTTGCCCCCCTTCTCATCCAGCCCTGGGGGCACCAGGTGCCGACCGATACCTGCCGCTGGATTAAGTTAGCTCCAGGCTCTCTGCTGATGGTCCTCCGTGAGCTCCGGAGGGCCGTGTCCCCTCTGAAGCCGCTGACTCTGAGGTCTGGCAGTGTCCAGATATTTCACTGCAAAAGCACTGCGGCAAGTGTTCAGGTTCATTCCCAGCTGACTTTTTCCGAACTGAGCCCACCACGGGCTCCCCTCTCCGCCTCAGAGGGAGGTCTGTGCATTCGCTGCTGGCTCAGTCTGGATGGACTCCTCTGCGAGATGTACTCCTGAAGGGACCTCGATTGTCGACCTCTGGGCCTCTGCTGCGAAGATAGTGCTGCCCTGCAATCAACTCTGCCGGGGAGGGCTGGTAGCTGAAACGGGGCTGCAGCAGGTACCGTCTGGGGCTATGCGGGTCAGGGAGAGCAAGTGCCGCAGTCTTCACCCGATGGCGGCCCTCTTGAAATCCAGTCAGTAAATTGTATGTTGTTTTTTTAAAGGTGTGAAGTTGTTAAAACCTCCAGGACCTAAATACATAGCTCTGTGGGGTGTTAATCTGGTTTTTTTAATTGTTCTTACCAGATAATGAACTGTTGTCAGTAAAACAATTGTCTTCAAAATGAACTATGTTACGTTCCTCATATACTTTAGAAGAGTGTCTGATGTTAAAGCACTACACGTTAACAAAAGGTCTTTTATTGCTTTTGGGGTCTGATTCCATGTTACCTAACAGACTAAATGTAGTTCTACCACTATTTTGTTCCCTGCTTTCCCTGACCAGGAGAAATTATGTGTAGTGAAATGTTTAAAACAATATGAAAGAACAACAGCCAATCTCAGGGTGGCAAATAAATCAGATACCAATTTCTTTCCAGAAACCTTTTGCACATGTGTCTTCTCCTGCCCTTGCCAGATGCGTCAGGTGCCTGGCCGGTATTGATGTTTTTGTGTTTGGTGCATGTTCCTGTAGGTAGGCCATGGCCTAAAATCTTACTTAGCCGGGGGTTCCCTTCAGGAGATTTTAAGATTGGCAGATTGGTCTAGCGATTCCACTGTCAAGGCGTTCTATTTTGAATGGTTTTGCATGTTTCGCAATCGGTGGTGAATGCGCTTTGAAAGTGCAAAATCGCAGCCTACATGCCTTGTTTCAATTTTCTTGATAAGCTGTGTAGGAAAATCGTGATTTTAATAAGGACAACAGAGTTGCAGATTTTCCCACTCTTAGTCCTTCCTGCTAAACACTGTTGGTTCTCTCAATTCAGGAAACAACGTTTATAAGCAAATGGATTTAGGAATTGCTTAATGGTGCCAGGTACTTTCCATGCCTTGTTCTAATGGAGGAATGGAGGATGTTTGCAGTTGAGCAAAAAAGAGGATGCACCTTACCGACAGCGATATTTATAGAGTATTAATTATGGGCTGGTTCATTCGAGCCACTCTGGCCTCATTGCAGAGTGCTTTCCTCTGCTTTTTTATTTAAGTTAACTCATGTATGTCTTTGCTGCTGGCAGATCAGTAAAGTGGTTACATTGCAAAATCTACACCTCTGTTGTCTTTACTAAAATCACGATTTTCCAACACAGCTTTTAAGAAAATCAAAATGGTGTGTGCTGCATGCAGCAATATAAACAATTCTGTCCGAAAAGAGGCCCATGGTGCAGAGGTCCGATTGGTAATTTCCCCACTTCCCTGTAGCATACTTGCCAACCCTCCCAATTTAGACAGGAGACTCTCGATTTTTCAACTACAAATAGCACTATTTTTTACTGTCTCCGCCTAAAATAACTATATTGCCAATGTAATCCTAAGGGAAAATTACCTTCTCCCAATTTATGTGGGGAAATCTCCCTGTCAGGGGCGTAAGAATGTTGGCATGTCTGCTGTAGGCCAGTCCACTACTGCATCCGTGATAGTTCTCTTACCCCAACCACATTGCAGGCCAATAGGTGTCAATAGGGAGCACACCCGCAAAAAATGGAAATCTACTTTCAACACATTTTCATTGCTAAAGGTTGACAGGTATGGGAATGAGAAAAGTGAGCAAGCATAAACCCAGCTGTCTCTCCGTCTGTGGATCCCCCGCCCACATGTGTCACTGCCAGGTACTGATTTATCTTACCAAAGCAACTTCCGCCTCCTGGACTTTATTACCCATGCCCAGTGTTTTTAACATCAATCACTTCATCAGCCCCCTGCCCCTTGCAACCCCCTGTAACGAAGGGCCCCAAGGCAAAGGGAAGCTCCCGAAGAGGCAGCTCCCGAAGAAGCATCTCCAGACCCTGTTGGCCTGTGTTAGCCTGTGAGGCCTACAGCCGTCAACCAGCATTGACTGACATAGTAAGTGTGTCGAGGGCAGGGGCATTTATTACTGTGCTTTTTCCCTCAATCTAGGTGTTGTTGCATTCAATACTGTGCCCCCATTTTAGGCGCTTTCTGCTCAATCTAGGTGTCTCAAATCTACTTGTTGTTGCATTTACTACTGTACCCCCATTTTAGGCTTTTTCCCCTCATTCTAGGAGTCTCAAATTTAGGTATTGTTGCACTTACTACTGTGCCCCCATTTTGGACACCTTTTCCCTCAATCTAGTTGTCTCAAATCTAGGTGTTGTTGCATTTACTAATGTTGGGAAGGAACCAGGGTCCTCCCGCACCCCAAGCGCTTTAGGGTTAGGCAAGAACTCTTTTAGGGGCTATAATGGACTAGGGGGGAGTAGGGGCACTGGGAAGGCTCTCTCATGCAGATTTAATCCCATGCACAGACATGGGCAGGCACTGAAGAAGGACATGGGCAGGCACTGAAGAAGGCAGTTATTGTTTAAATATAAAGCGCAATTAACTATTAACTGGATAGATTTGTAATGTCAGATCCAAGGCATTCTAAAATCTTAGTGCGGTAGATGCAAAACTCCCCCTCCTTCCCAGAAAGAATGCAGCCTGAGCTAAAAAATGTACTACAGGCGCTTATGCAGTGTTTGCAGAACACAAAGTGGCTCACCAGCTGTCTACTGTCTGTCAAGGGTCCATGCAGTCTAAAAATGGGATTTACACTTTCAGTGCGACAAAATGCAGAAATGGAACATAGTACAAGTATTAAGTGTGGGGGAACCTACAGGGGTATATAACATGAGTAGAATGAGCGGAATATGGAGAGAATGACTGGAAAATGTTTTTAGACATAATATGTTCATAGGTAGCAAAATGAAGGAAAGCATGAGCATAATTAGGGACACCCTTACACTCCTGTGCCCCCATTTGAGGCGCTTTTCCCTCATTTTAGGTGTCTCAAATCTAGGTGTTGTTGCATTTAATACTGCGCCCCCATTTTAGGTGCTTTGTGTCTGAAATCTAGGTGTTATTGCATTTACTTCTATGCCCCCATTTTAGGCACTTTTCCCTCAATCTAGGTGTTGTTGCATTTACTACTGTGCCCCCATTTTAGGCGCCTTTTCCCTCAATCCAGGTGTTGTTGCATTTACTACTGTGTCCCCATTTTAGGTGCATTGTGTCTCAAATCTACGTGCTGCTGCTTATAACACTGTCTCACATCTAGCTATCTAGCTGTTACTGTATTTACTGGACTTGGGTGCCTTGCTCAACCCCGGTACCCCTGACCTAAGCGCTCCCTACCTGCAGTGACCCACCCGGACCCGAACACTCCCACTTGCTGCAATGCTCCCTCACATGACCATGACTGGCAATTCCAATCTGACAAAAACTGAGCGAGAACCAAGACCACTCTCCGCCCCCTCAACTCTGACCATGCTACTACACACTCATTCAGAACAGCATTCCTGCACACAGCCACTCACCACACACATCCCAGTCTACAACCGCAAGCAAGTAAGCACTGTGCACGACACACCACCACCAATCGAGCACCTTCATTCTCGAACTCCAGCTACACACCGCCACACTTCTCTATCACCTTCCACAGCTCAGGAACTACCTTACACTCTGACCCCCTACATCCTCCACCCTCTCACCACACTGCCTCTGTCCCTCAGACCAGAGGAGCAACCTGGCACACCATAAACAGCCCCTCCCCTACCCAGCCCCCCTCACACTTCCGCATACCCACCCTCGCTCGCAGACGCTCCAAACACAGCCTCTGAGCCACTACGAAAACATCTGCACCTCCCCATAAAAACTTCCCCTCCCAGATTATCTGCCCCCGCAGATCTGCTGCCCACATCAATGGTCGCATCATCCAGAACCCCACAATGCGCTACACCCAACTCCCAAGCCAGAAGAGCACTCTGGCACTCCAAACACATCCTCCTAGCCACTACCACAACACCTGCTCCTACCCACAGAAATTCATCCCATAGTTCAGCTCCACCGCCATCCCCTATCCCCCTTACCAAGAACCCCTTGGACCCCCCTCTAAAACCATACCAAACACTCATACATGGGGAGATCCATGTCACTCCACTACCCTGTCACCCCACTGACACGCTTACCCCCCTTCCACCTTGCCTCACTACTTCCACCCTTCCCCTTAGCAAGCCGACTCACTCACACTGTCACCCTCCCCAATCTCCACTCAGCCAAACACCTTTTCCTCTCCACAGACTATTCCCACCCACACATACCTCCTCAGCATCCCCTTACCCTCCATCTCCAGACCGCCCCCTTAAACCACTTTCCTTTCGCTCAGCAAGGCATGCCTTGCTCTTTCCAGAACTATTGCCTCATCCCTTTTTCCCTCTGACCCCCCTACGCTCTCTCACACACCTTTTGCACCCAAATGCACAAAACTCGGGAAAAATCACTGGTCTTCACCCTCGACTTTTCATGCTTCACATCACCTGCATCAGTCCTCCTTACCCACCACCAACAACCCTACTGTCAGGAACTCACTGTTAGCCACTACCCAAACGTTATTCTTTGAACACAACCTCTCACCTACCACCTCTTCACCTCCACTTCCCTCCAGACTTGCACCCCATCCATCAGCCAGCCGATACCCACACACCACACCAGCACCACTCCCCGCCGACCACCTCATGCAAACCGGCCACCACATACTCACTCTTCCCGCTCCCAAGCGACGTCACTCCCTCTCCCCCTCCTCAAACATTATCCCGGACTACTCCGACTGTTACAGCCTCTCCGCCCACACCGCATCCCGCTGCTACTGACTCCTCCTCACCGGCCACCCAGACCCGCCATGTCTGTCTAGCCACTAGCATTAGAGGAACCACCACTTCCCACCAAGTGACCTGCCCCCTATTCGATGCCCACTCCGTAGCCAAATACAGACACAGCATTTTTGACCTAGTATCCTCTGACAATCCCGATCTCATCTTCATCACTGAAACATGGTTCGCAGACGATGTCAAACCAGTCGCACACAAAGCTTTCCCTCCCGACTACATGCTCATCTCCCACAACAGACCCTCCAGAGGTGGCCGGGTTAGACCTCCTCCACAAACCTCACATCTCCACATCTCCCTCTCACTCACTGAAACCCAGCCAGGCACAGCTAACTGCGAATCCCTGCTGGTCAGACTCTCCCTGTTGCCCACTATCTCACACAGTTTTCTACTCATCTACAGGCCACCAGGATATGACAGACATTTTGCCAACAATTCCTGTGACTCACTAGCTACCACTCTCGTCAACCATCCTTCACTCACTCTACTGGGGGACTTTAATATCTGGTTTTATGCAACCAACAACTCCATCACCCAACCCCAAGTCGACAGCCTAGAGGCACTTAACCTCTCCTGGCATACCACAGGTCCCACCCACACCAGAGGCCACACCCTTGATGCAATCTTCAGCTTCTCCAACCTCATCTTGGTGTCCAGCCCCAAACCCCTCATTTGGACAGACCACTCAGCCTTACCTTTCTCTGTTGGCACACTGGCCCCACCACCCAAGGCCCACCCTGTCCCACCACACAATCACAAATGCTGGAACATGGTCAAGGTCCTGCCTGACTTGGTTGAAGCCCTGCTACGCTCTCTCCTTACCACAGATAGACCTCCACCTATCGAATCTTTTGACTCATGGCTCAACGACTAACTCCTCCCTCTCACCCCCACCCGCCTGTTCCCACCCACAAAGGACCTACCCACAAATGGTTCACGCCCCATCTGAAGACTGTCAAACCCCAATATTTCTCTCTCGAGTGCAAATGCTACAGCAGTAGTAAAGAGCTCCACAGGATCATCTCAGAATTCGTGAAGCCTTCGTGCACCAAAGCCTCAACCACGTCCACGCGAACGATGTGCGACTCCCTCTCCCATCACTTCCACACTACAGCACTGAACAGGACGGCCACCCTCAATGCCAAACTCGCCAACCTCAAACCCCCCCGCCCAACACCCCCCTCAAGATCCCCATGCACCCTGCAGCACTGACCTTCAACTCCTTCAAGCCCATCTCGAGCGAGTAGTTCCTCAAACTGATGTCCAGCAGCAGAACCTCTGGGTCCCCCCTTGACCCTTGTCCTGCCTCTCTTCTCAAAGAAATCTTCTCCTCCACCTGTGTGGGAAAATGGGCTAGGTACATGCTCAATTACTCCTTCACCTATGACCACTTTAAAGTAGTGCATGCCAACCCCCTTCTGAAAAAAGCAGGTCTCTACCCCCGCCAGCCGATCAATTACATGCCCATCTCCAACACCAGATTACCGGTGAAACTCATCAACCGCTCTGCTTACTCTTAGCTCAACCTTTTTGCTGAATCCAACAACCTACTAGACCCTGCTCAGTCAGGCTGCCGGCCTCACCACGGGACTGAAACAATACTGATCCCGATCTGGGACGACTTCAAAGTCATGGTAGACTCTGAAGGATGTGCCGCACTGGTTCTCCTTGATCTCTGAGCTGCTTTTTTTTTAAAATTAAATTGTTTTTATTGGCATTTCAAAATTATAATAACAAACGGTTCCTAATCCACCCCTACACCCTACAACTCATGTGACCTCCCCCCCACCCTCCCAACCCCCACCGGCTGTGCAACTAGATTAGCACAATTCTGTTGAATGTACCTCATACTTACATTTTTATAATTTGACAAATCAAGCAATACCCAACAAGCGCAGCTTTTGAGGACAGTATTGAATATTAAAGTCTTCCTGCAAAAATGTCAGCACCACATTCCAGTCTTCGGTGAACCAAAAGTGGACCCCTTGCAAGGGGTATGTCATCCATTCCAATGACAAAAGTTCCACACTTTGGAGAACCATTCTGAACTGAAATATGAGGTGGGTTTCTTTGCTTCCAATTGTGAGCAATCACTAGTAAGGCAGCTAATTGCATTATTGCATGCGCTTTCTGAACTGGTTTCGGGTGTCATCTAAATTCTTCTTCAATCATGACCAGCAGACAAACTCGTAAGGGGCGAGGTGTGCCGATAGAGAAAAATTTCACATAGATGTTTGTTCTCAGCTGCTTTTGACACCATTAACCACTCAATCCTCGACCGACTCCACTACCTAGGAATCCGATACTTTGCACTCAACTGTATTGCCTCGTTCCTTAACAACAGGAATCAAATCACTGTCTTCTGCCCTTTTACCTCCTACGCTCGCCCTGTGAACACCGGAGTACCCCAAGGCGCTTGCCTCATGACCCCGCTGCCATGGATCATCGGCTCGCACAAACTCACCTGCTACAATTATGCTGATGAGACCCAAATTATCCTGAGTATCCCCAAAATGAGTTCTGATCCACGACCCGACCTAGCAACTTGCCTCCGTGATATAGACCTATGGATGACAAGAACCCACCTCCTTCTTAACTCAGGGAAAACAGAGATCACGGTGTGTGGCAAACAGCTGTACTCCTGCAACCACTCCCATGCCCCCCCCCCCACCTCAGCACTCTTCCCCCTTCCTCCTACACAGTGAAAAACCTTGACTGCATAATGGACTGGGGCCTACCTTGTCCCACCAGATCAATTATGTATCCAAATCCTGTCACTACCACCTCAGGCTCCTGAGACGTATCTTCCCTTATCTAACTTTCCCCAACAGACTGGCTTCTATTATGTCCATTGTCATATCCAGACTGGACTATGCGAAATCTATGTACCTCAGTGCACCGGCCTACCAACTTAACAAACTCCAAAGAGTCCAAACGCAGAGGCTAGACTCCTTCTTGCACTGGGACGAAGGGACCACATATCGCTTGCTCTCCGCACCCTCAAATGGCTACCTATTGGACAAAGGCCATGTTCAAAATCCTATGCATCACCCACCGAGTAGTGCACAAGGCCAGCCTGACATACCTCCAAGAGAAGATTATGCCCTACCACTCAACACGCACCCTTAGGTCAAGCACGGCCCTCCTACTGGTGATCTCAACTTCGAACTCAGCCAGGTTTGGAGGGTCAGCCTACTCTTCCTTGGCACCAATTCTGTGGAATTCACTGCCTCCCCATATTCGACACAAACAGGACTACATGGCCTTCCAAAAAGCGTTGAAAACATGGCTCTCCCCTAATCGTGAAAGGGACCGCCTAAGGCCAAAAATGCATCCGCCAATGACCACATTTCGGATAGAATGGCTTTATCTCGAAAGACAGGAACAGTAGGGCCACGGAGGCCAGCTAATTAATCACATCGCCTCTGAAAGCAGGAACTATCGCAGCATGGAAGTCGCCTTATAGACTGGCAGGATCTGGCCTATGCAGCTTCGGGCTGTACGCACCTGGCCCAACCACCAAGGCCTAGCAGATGGTATTTGATCAATAGAAGCTACCCTGGCCTACTTAGGAATAAGGGCCAAGAACCCTGCACCAGAGCGCAGTAGTAACTATGCTTGGCTGGACTCTCCAGAGAATCATGCAATAACCCAGGAAGCACCCAGCCTCTTGCCTTAAACTACCACCAGGGACCCAGAAAATGGGCCCTCTGAGTCCTACTACAGAGCATCTGGAAAAGGAGCGTCCCATCGAGCTAACACAATATACCCCACACTGGCCAGATTATCTCCCTCAGAAATCCACTACCACCAGGACAGATACGGCCGGCACATTAAGTTCAGAAAAAAACAGGAAGAGGGGCCTCCTACTGGTAACCACGGACACTCATTCCTACCAATATGCTCACTTTTCACTTTAGATCAACAAATAGAACACAGCTACACCCCTTGATCAATTTCCATCTAGCTGCACACATACCTACATCATAGATGCCAACATTCAGACGCACCTGGGAGGGAGATTTCCACAGGGAAATCGGGAGACATACAATTCACCATAGGAATACATTGGGGCTACAGTTATTTTAGGTGGGAGGCCGCAAAAAATAGAAATATTTTTCACTATCAAATCTGGAGTCTCCCGCCTAAATCGGGAGGGTTGGCATGTATGCTACATTGCTGCTAGAACACCTCAACAGCCTGGTAGAACGCAGCTATACCCCATGAAAAAAATCAGCTTAGTTTACACATGCCCACTAGCAGCCAGAATGCAGACTCAGAGACCACCTTCCATGCTGCGCACATTACACTGATCTCTCACATCAACCACACCACACCTAGCATTAGAATGCAGTTGAAGTACCGGAAGTACCTCTTTGCCTCCCACACTGTCCGGACGCTGTGCATTCATTACTTCTCTGAATGTGCATTTTTACCGGTTCTACGGCGTTACTACCAGTGGCTCCACCCCCCTTCCTCAGGAAGAGGTTAAATTTGGGGATCGCGCGCACCAGGCGAAGTACCGGAAGTACCTCTTTGCCTCTTCGCCGCGGTGTTGCGGCGGAGAGGCATAACAGGTGCTGCGGTACGAGCGTTCTGTGATTGCAGTGAGGAATGCACGCTCGTCTAAGAGGAATCCTCTTCAGCCTGGTACAAACTCGCCCCCTTTATTGAGAGCGTTAGTTATGACTCCATCAAAGAGCTCCTCGCGAGCCAGCGCTCATCTTGCATCCATGCCTAATAAGAAATCCATGGCTGGATGTCAAAAGGCTCTAAAGGATGCGGATATTCACGCTTTTTATAAAGACATCACGGCAAAGGCCCTTCTCAGTGGCAAGCCTCCGCTATTGACGACGGTTACAAAATCATTGGTAAATAAAACTAACATTCCCGCTGCCTGTATTCCAGCCACTAAGGCCTGTATGGATAAAAAATCTGTATCCTTGCAACAAGCCGAGACATGTAAGTTGCCAATGCCTGTTATCTCTGTAATGAATGATACATGTGAATTTAATCCATCTAATGTTCCTACTGTTGCAAAAATGCCCTCGCACACCTCCTCTGTTACTGACAGCGCGCTGTTAAAAGCACTCCCTCCTACCGCAATCTCAAATCAGGCAGATAATTTAGAGGCGAAAAGCATGCCAGTTGTACAGGACATTGATCTTGGCAAGGAGGGCTCTGGGTTGTCTGGCCATATGTTACCTGATAACCTGTCAGCCTCGCCTGTATTATTTGTCACGCCTGAACCCAATAGTACGAGTTCACCTGTGAGTGTGTCTTTCATTCACCCTACGCCAAGAAGACCTATCCCCCCCATTTCTAGCCGGTCTCTGCCATATTCAGACAGGCAGGGGGAGAGAATGTTAGAACCCACCCTGCAGGCCATGAACTTTGCTATTCAAACGCTAGGGAAACTATTTGAGGCCCTTGACACTAAACTAAACAAGCAGGCGGATGTACTAGATCAAATGTCTCACTGGCAAAACACCTTTGGAATGGACAACAACTAACTTTTCTCAAACATAAAGCTCCAGTTTCACACTCAGTATCTGTCCAGACATCAGTATTAGTAGAGAAAACTGATTTTGCCATTCCCTTGATCGAGGGGATTATTCTCGAAAATATACCGAATTAGAACTTTATACAGAATTGTGATTCTGAGAATGAACCTGATGAGGTTCCGATGGTTAGTCTAAACACCTCAATAACGACAATAAAAAAAAAGTGTATACCATCTTCACTCCTGCTAATTGTAGGAAAAATAACAACACACAGAAAGAGAAGTTAACAAAAAATCAAAATGCCTCTAAAGTGGTAACGGATTCAAGCTCTAAGCAGTTTTTTAAGGCTCTCCCACTTCCTAAAAGGAAAAAAAGTGCTATGGTAGCATCTGAAGCCATAAGGAAAAAATATAAACAGCAGATGCATGGCAAATGAATACATCCTGACGCTGTATCTGTTCTACCAGATTATGCCCCTCTGAATGCATTGTTGAAAGAAGTGGACTTACATAGTGCTGCGATATTGAAAAAAGCAAATAAGCGAGCATCATTGTCTCTTTTTGATAATACTAAAGTTAGTATAACAGAGTCTAGAAATGAAGATGCCCTTCAGGCACACAGACTGGAACTCAGAACAGCAGTTGATGCATATATCTGTAACCAGACATTGACAAGATCAGTGGGGAGGGATCCAAAATGTCCTGCTCTAAACACTTTAGGGGAACAAGACAGAAGAGTGGCCTTTGATAACTCTAGCGCTCAGACTCTGGATTATCCCCAATCCAGACTAAAGGAAACACAAATGAGTGTGTCTTCTCAAAAAAAGCCTGTTATATACACCTCTGGCTCAGATAGAGTGTCTATTGACCTGAGGGAAGGGCAGTCTCAGAAATCTCTCCCTCAAACCCCCTATACCCACGTGATGGACTTAACAGCAGAAATGATGAGGTTAATTGAAACTGCCCTAAAACAAATTCAGGTAAAAACAAAAAGTGAATTACCAAGAGTTCCTCATGGTCGACCCTACAGTGACTTAGGTCAACAGATAAACCCATTGGTGAAGAAAAGATTGGCACCATACTCATTGATTCTGGCTTGCAGAATACTACCCTGCAAGCAATACAATCTTAACAGAAGATCCATTATGACCATATTTTCTGAAATTGTACAGTTGGAAGACATTAACTCGGCTGATATTGAGTATGTAGAATTTGTGAATGACCAGAATCTTAACACTGTGAGATTATGGTTGAACTCTCGGGTCGTCTAAAATCTCATCTGGTCTGTAAAAACACATCTCTTTAACCTGGGATTTGAACTTATTGCCGAAAATCACAAACCTACCCCGGTTTTGAAAAATCAGTTGGATCATCCAGTCCCCCAGAAGGGAAAGGTTAACCCCCCAAGAAGAACCACTTGCTCATGTAAATGTACCCAAGAACAAGCATAACTAGTACAGGACCATATGCAATTGCAAATATCGATCTTAAGTTGGAACACTAGAGGGTATATTCATCTCCTTAATAATGATTTGAATCACTTAGGATTGTATGATTTAATTCTTTTACAAGAGACCTGGCTTATTAATCCTCCAGTTTGGAATGGATTTTGCATTCACATCAATTCGGTTTATAAGCCGATAATGGGCAGACCATCGGCTGGGTTTATTATAGCTACTAAAATTCAAAAGGGTGTGTCATCGGAATTCTGGGCAGCCCCAAATAAACATATGCTTCTGGTAAAGGTTAGGGTTCACGATGTATATTATGCTGTCCTTAACATATACTGGAACACTGCTGCCATAAGTGATAATGTTTTCTTTGATGATGTCATAATGCTTTTGGATATGGTTGCTCTGGAGCACTCAGTTACACATTTGATTCTTGCTGGTGACCTAAATGTTAACTTAATCTTTGGGAAAAACCAATCTCTTAAAGGTCGGGTATATAGATGGCTTGGGTTGACCAAAGCCTGTGGTTTACATATGCTTAATGGCATATTCAAAGAAGACATACCCCCGAGGGCCACATGGCGTGATGGTCATCTGGAATCAGTGATTGATTACATATTTGTTAGTACCTCTCTACTGCCCTCGATTGAGAATTCTGAAATCATTGACACTAAACAAAGCGACCATAATATTTTATCAATGAAATGGTCGCAGAAAAACATCACCACAATTCAACAAAGTGTCCAGCCCCAAGGAGTCTTAATTGTGAACCTGGGATGTAATAGACTATGATGGTCTGAGGATGCGGTCTATACATTTAACCAATATCTATCAGAAACAACTGAGAAAAACTCTAGTATTATTAACAACCCGTGTATTCAATATAGTAATACTATGCAGCTCTTTCATGATACAAGAACTAAGGTCAGATCAAAAACTACACATCCGCATATATTTGACCAAGTTATGAGGACAAAGAAAACCGAAAAACGTGCCCAGTTGAGATTGGCTATTAAGTATCCTCCGGCTGTCAGAGTTCTATTGATTGCGAAAATAAAGTCAAAATATACTAACTGGGTAAAAAGTCGTCGCGCAATTCTGTTCCAACAAGATGGTGCAGGAATGCTGTCCATATTAGCAACTAAAAACACTGCTAAAATGTGGGCTTTCATTAATTGTGCTACAGGGTCTTCACAACTTGCAGCACAATCAAATGCTGTTTCAGAACAAGCTTGGACACAGCATTTTCTTGACTTATATTCAGTTCCAGAAGGTGCAGCCCCTTTCCAACCCAGTGTTTTGAATGGTCAATTTAAACTTGATTTTGATTATGAGGATATTTGTACTTTCATTAAAACTTCATCGAACTCTAAAGCAGCTGGGCCTGATGGTTTATCGAATTATACTCTAAAGCTGCACCCGGAATTATGGGCATCAATATTGTATAACATCTTTACTGCAGTCAATGTAGCCCAGGCTATCCCTGAAACTTGGACGCATTCCATCACTGGCCAGATATTCAAGAAGGGGGATCGGCAGGCACCTAGTAGCTATTGGCCAATCTCCCTTCTTGATGTACCAGGTAAAATCTTTGGTAGATTGCTATTGAAAAGATTTAATGCGTGGACCATGTTGGCACAAGTAAGAGACAGCTTTCAATCTGGCTTTGTCTCAGGTTTGGGTACTATCCCAAATATAGTGGCCCTCATTCCGAGTCATGCCGGTAAGTATCGGTATTTTCCGGCATGGCGTAAAGTACGACACCGTGCTGGTTGTAGGCCGAAAATTACGGCCCATTCCGGACTCACGGACACGCGCTTTCCGCCATGCCGGAAAAGGACCATGCGGCCTGCCGCAAAACCCCCCGAAAAAGCGCTACCGGCATGCAGCGACACTTAAAGTACAACACCGCCCTGTAAGCATTAGCGCCAGTGCATAACGGTGACCGTAATTTACGTTGACTGCAAATTACGGTCACCGAAAAAAAAGGAACCGGAAATTACGACATCGCACATGAACGGTAAGGAGAGCGGCGGCCATCTTTAAAAACACAATCCATTGCCATCCTCAGCAGCCAGCAGCCCTGTGAGGAAACTAAAGTTGGGAACCGGACCAGGCACCGCAGGACATGCCGAAAGCACCAAAAAGGGCGGGGGATCGCATCCGCAAGCAGAGATTCTGCCCCGATGAACTCCAAGCCATGGTGGACTACCTGGCAGAGCATGCCGATGAAGTCTTCAGTAGCGACATGCGCAAGGAATTGACCCTCCGCAAGAAGGCCATCTGGGCGGAACTGGCACAGAGGGTGAGCGCTGTTGGCAACACTCCCCGCACCTCCAGGGACTGGCGCAAGCGGTGGGACGACCTGCGTGTGCGGGGCCTCCTCTCCAGCAACCGCAGCCAGGCCCTGCAGACGGGAGGTGGGCCAAGTACCCCAGTACAACTCGAGCCGTGGGAGGAGACCTGTGCGGAGCTCATTGGCACTGAATCGATTGAGAGCGTGGGGACCATGGAGTGCGGGGGAACGACTTCTGCAGAAGGAGGTGAGTGTCGACAGTGTACACTGGCAATGTCCATTGCATGATGTAAACTGACCCAGGGGCCATGGAAGGCACCCTCTCGTGTTGCCCTCCCCTATCCAATGCATCCCCCCATCCAACAAATGCTGAGGCAAGTGCCGCCTAATGCTCGCCCAAGTGCGAGTACATAGCGCACATCAACCATAGTGCATTGACTTGCACAGCCCATCATGCACACTGTCCAGCGTGGTAGGCATGGTACCGGCCAAAATGTACATGACCAGGGCACAAAGAATCACTCCCAAATATGTGTATATGTCATCACCATGCACATGTACCACTGCTATAGCTACCCACCAAACCGAACAAACTGTAAATGACCGAAATGTCCATGCAACCATGTATGCAAATAGGACATTGCACATACACTAATGTTGTCCCTCTCTCCTACCCCCACAGACACAGACCATGACAGCACAGAGCCCCAAGGAAGCCGCCCAAGCACCTCTGGAGGTACTGGCAGGGTCAGGCCGAAGCCAGCAGGAAAGAAAAACATCCCCCAGCCTACGGAAAGGCCACTTGAAGCTGGCAAACCAGCAACCCACAGAGCCTCGGCGGCAGCAATTGTGCAAACCCCTAGCTCGGCACAGTCGCGCATCTCAGGTGAGGCTGCTGCTACCGCGCCGGATGAGTGGGAGCCCAGCCCGCCACCCATCCAGGGGCCCATGTCGGAGGACGAACAAGACAGCATGCACATGCCGGAGCCATGCCTCGTGACCCTGGCGTCATGCAGCGACTCCAGGGATGCACAATCACCCGTGCACAGTCTTGCACTTGACCCGGAGGGGTATGACGTCGTTCCCCCAAGTCCACCCATACCACCCTCTGCAGAGCATGCTGGTGCAAGTGGATCCTCAGATGGTCTCCCTTCTCATGACCAGCACCGGGTGCGCCAGTTGAGCGATTTCATTGAGAACTATATTGAGGACAATCGCCAGGCCAGGGCAGAACTACATGAGGAACTAATCCAAATGCGGCAGTCCTTCACCGACTGCACCACCAGATTGTGCGACTCCCTGACGGACAGCACGACCCACCTATGTCATGTCCTGAATAGCATAGCGAATGCCCTTGAAGCAGGGCAACACAATACGGAGCCACAGCAGGAGGACACGTCCGCGACAAGCGAGGCCATGCAATGCAGCCCGGAGAGACGCACTCGGCGTTCCTTGCGTCACCGGGATTTGCCTCCCCCCGACAAGGGGGGCAAGAGACATTAGCCATTCCTGCCACATGTGGGCCCCACACCCTACATGGGACGAGTGCTCTGGAGTTGGGGGGAGATGGGAGGGGGGTGATAGTGTGTTCTGGAGTTGGGGGAAGGGGGAGGGGGGTGATGGTGTGTTCTGGAGTTGGGGGGAGGGGGCATGGGCAGTTGCTGATGTAAGCACTATTTTTTTTTCATTATCACAATACACAATTGGTGTCGCAAAAAGTTCAACCGTTGTGGACATTGATCATTGCACATTTCTTTATTGACTACTGCCAGTGCATGGTGTACAAGTATGCACGAGTCCGTTGCCCTGTGTGCCCATGTCATGACACCCTCTACTGACTTGTGTCCTGGAGACCTTGTCCACTGTAAGTACAGAGCATTACATGGCCCTCAAGTGCACATCCTCAAAGGACCTTTGTTGGCACTGCACCCTCCGCCTTCACTGCATCGTCCTGTGGTTGTAGCAGTACCATGTCAGGGGTGATAGCCGCTCACGTAGGGATGCACTTTTTGTCCATCTGCACATATGGCATGGGCCCATTCGACACCAGATATCATTGGAGGGGTCAGCCACCAGTCCTGGTCCGCCGGCACATATGTGCATCACGCAAGCCTGGTGACTGCTTCATCTATACGCATGGACGGGTATGGCCATAGTCTGGGTCATGTGGCTTGCTGTCAAGGGACAGCCAACAACAGGTGCATGTGTCGCCAAATGAGGTGGGTGTGTGGACTGTCATGGTGGAGAACAGTACTTGGCTGTCATGGCAGGGTTCCAATGATGGCCATCTGGACATGTCCATGGATGTATTGGGCACGATCAGGGACACAAATATGTGTCCGATGCAATGTAATGCAGTGGGGTGTTATGTATACATGATGGTCCGTGAACAATGGTGTGGACATCTTGAGGTACATGTTCCTTTGTTGCATGCTGGTGTCCTGATGTCGGATCATTGTGGTGCTGTGTAATGTGTTCATTCTTATTTGGGTGTGAAGGCTGTAGTCTGTGGAGCATGGTATTCATCCTGCTCTGATCCATTCTATGGTGATTCCCTACACTCCTATGCGGGTGCCATGCCGGTGACGTGTTTTCGTACCCCTGCTGCCCTCCGTGAATTCCACTCCCAGGGATGGGTCTCCAATGTGGTGCAAGGCTGGGGGATGCCACATTGTGCATGTGCAGTGTGTCCTCCGATATGCGCTTGCGGTTGTGGTGTCCGCCAATGAGTGGTGCTGGTGTAGTGTGCTTAGCCCTTTGTCAGTTGGTGGAGATGTAGTGTGATGTGGGTGCCTTATTCTGGCAAAGTGGGAATCTGTTCACATGTGCCGTTGCACTGGTTCTGTGGCAGGTTTGTTTTTGGGGTGAACTCTGTACAGTGGCTTCATCGTTTCAACGCAGTTGGTTCATGCAGGCACCCACCCCGTGGCACCAGTGCACTTGCATGACACAGTCAGACGACTCAACAGCCAGCCAGACAGGTCATCCTGCATGTTGGGCCATGCGGCGCGGTGGCGTAGTGATCAGCTAGCCATTTGAGTCATGTGTAGTTGTTTGGTGTCGGGCCCACCCATGTGTGCGGTTCTTGGTAGCGTTGCATTCCATCTGCACGTAGGGGGAGTGGTATTGTTTGCAGTTGCTGTCCGCAACGTGCATGCAAAGCTGGTCCACATACGACCTGTGGGTGCTGTCAGGGGCACCATTGTCATTTGGCATGCCTCCATTTGCATTAGGTCCAGCTTTACTGTTGTGTATCTCATGGGTGGTCCATGTTGGGGATTGGTGGACCCTTGTGTGCTTGGGGAGGTGTAACGGCACTTGTATATGTGGCCGCATAATGGACGGTTGTGACATGCCACTGTGTGCTGGTGGGTGCCTTTGGCATGGGTGTGGGGCACAGGCAACACCATCACTTGTGATGGGTTGGCACTGTACATTTGTATGGTGCTCGCTTTTCTTGTGTCTGTGGCGCAATATGGTGGTGACGGTGTCACGGTCTAGTTGGTCAGGGGTGTCTATCTGGTAGGACTTCTCCTAGAGCGGCCGGACATGCTGCGTGTGCATGGGGGCTGCTGGGGTGGTAACAGAGGCTGCACTGGTGCTGCATGCAGGGCCTGGCTCCCCCTCCTTCTATTCCCTGTGTCTCCTCAGTGGGGGGGCGTGTTGTTGTTGCAGGGGTTTCTGTGGTTGTGGCCTTGCTTGTTCGATTGGTGTCATCTTGGTGTGGGAGGGAGGTGGTGTGCGGGTGTGTTCCTTTTCTGCTGTGGCAGACTCCTGGCCTCCGTCTGTGTTGCATGTGTGCACCTGTGGCTCTGGGTGCCACTGCTCAGGGTTCTTTACTCCTTCTCTGAGATGCCTGTATGTACTCCATGCCGGTAAGGTACTTTACGGCCTGTGCTCCTTACTTGGAATCAGCTCCGGTTTACGCCATGCCGTTAATTTCGCCATGGTGGGGCGCGCGCGTGACCCGAGACCGTAAATTACAGCATTGTAGTTTACGGTGCCGTAATTTACGGTCTGAGGGGTCGGAATGGCATGGAGCGGAAAACAATGCCGGTAAATCATTACCGGCATGGTTTAGACCTTACCTCCATGCTCGGAATGACCCCCAATGTGCCTAAATTTAATCAAAATGCATTATGCTGCCAGGGGCCAGTCATTGTACTTAGCGTTCATAGATCTTCGGGCTGCGTTCGATTCTATTGACCGGGCATTGCTTCACAAAAAACTAAATAGATATAATTGCCCAAACTCATTAGTGAATATGTTGATGCTATTGCATTCTAACACCACAATGCAGGTACACCTAACGCTTGAAGGCTTACTATCTGCCTCTATTGATACCTTGAGAGGCCTAAAGCAAGGGTGTCCATTGGCTGCAAGCTTATTCAATTTTTCCATCTATGACATGGGCGCAATTTTCAGCTCCATCTGTTGTGACCCTCCGAAAGTGGGTACCAGTAAAGTCAGCTATTTACTATATGCTGATGATCTGGTACTATTGTCATTAACACCATATGGTCTCCAGTTTATGCTAAATAGATTAAATCAGTACACAATCTCTAACCATCTGGAAATAAATGCATCAAAATCCCAAGTATTAGTTTCCCATAATACAGTTAAACGAAAGAATAAGACATATGCTTGGACAATACAGGGAAACGAACTTTTGGTTGTTGATCATTATAAATATCTGGGTGTTATTATTTCCAATTCTGTTACACCGAAAATTGAAAATTGGGAAACAAATAACAAACTTCAGACTCTGATCTCCCAGACAAGAATTCTTGTTGCAAAATATGGTAAATTTAGCTTCAAGCATGCATTGTCTTTTTACCAAATGAAGGCTGTACCAATATTGTTGCATGGTGCCGAGTCAGGAAGCCTGCAAAATGAGCTGTACTGGAACAAATTAGAGGGTAAATACTGGAGGAAGGTACTGCAATTGCCTAACTGTACTCCTCTACCTATGATACGTTTTGAGTTGGGGTTATTATCACTCTATTCCCAAATATTGTGGAAAATGTCAGCTTTCCTGAGGAAATGTTTGCAAAATCTTAATGTGTCAAATGTATTGGGCATAGTAGCACAGTACCTACTTGTTAACACCTCTGGATTTCCTCTTAAGTGGTGCACGCTTTTGTTTACCGAAATGGCCCTGGCTGCTGTAACTATTGAAATCCTACTCACTAATCCAGATTTAGCAAAGAAAAAGATCTTTGAATATGACTGGATTAAAAACTGTGCAGCTTGTAAGACCTACAAGGACTTTGATAGCACAGTCTTTGGTTTGAAAAAATACAAGGTCCTGGCGGAATACTTAAATAAATGTCCATCTCCGCATATACGACGACAATATATGAGAGTCAGATTTAATTTGTGGCACACCCGTGATGTTTTACAGAGGCGAAAACAAATTGCCCTGCATGAGAATTTTTGTCGTTACTGCCTAAATGTACAACAGAATGAAACTCTTCAACACTTAGTTGTGGCATGCCCTGGTCTGTATTCTCTGTGCATGAAACTGTTTCAAAATGTACTTGTCTTCTTTTCTGAGCCAGATGAGGGAACACTTTGGAAATCTCTCTTTACAAGTCCTAGATTGGCTGTGAAGGTAGCTATTGTACATTTTTTAGAGACAATCGTGCCAGATGTTTCTTGTGTATAAATGTATAAAACATCTAAGAAAAGTTGAGAAGTGAGATGCATTTTAGAAAAATAATTGTATGTAAATGTTTTATTTTATTGATTCTGAAACAATTGTTAAATATTTGAAAAGTTGTTTGTAACAGCTAAACAAATAAAAAAAAAATTAGAATGCAGTCAATCCTGCACAAACCACTCTGCTGCAGACATACCAAGTGCACCCAAGCACTATATGCTCCACTACTCTCTCCACTGACCCGCAGCACGTCCTCAAGGGCACCATAACATAACATTTAACTATTTTTAATATGAATATGCTGATTATTGTGTATTCATTATCTGTTTTTGTATAAACTATGGTCAAAAGTTATTTAACCAAAAAAAAAAAAAATCGCGATAGTTAGCTTTAAAGGTTTAAAAAAGGTTTTTACAGTGTAAAACATGTCTTACTTCCATAGAATTTGTGTTGCATTACAATAAATGCCAAGTTGTTCTTGAGACTTGCACTGATATTTTTATTTACATTTAGTATTTTTGGGAGGATTGTTTCAAAAACATAATTGCGTGAGCTACTTACTGCCAGCTATCCAATGTTTCGACTGCCTCAAACCGTCAACGCATGTCAGTTCGAACTCCTCCAATATGGCGCCCAGAAGTGCCTCACATAATACCATTCTAGTTTTTTACTTTATTCCGTTACAGCATACTTTATTGACATGGCATGTGTTTACAATCAATGATTGCTTGGGTATTTGTAGCTATATGCTTATGTTTACATACATCAGAACGCTTTAGACATAAATTACTGGAATTATTTTCTGATAAGGAACCACATAAAGGTTGGTTTCCGGCAGAGAAAGTCAGACCAACATGTGAGTTGTGGCGGGGTTCCGGTCCCGGAAGCGCTTTCTTTTTACGTCAGTGCCGCACGCGCTGTACTCGCTCCTTCCTCCCCCCTCTCCGGTGCTTACGGCACCATCATCACTAAGGGCACCTGGATTAAGAAGAAATTTGAACACGGACCCGGTGAGGACGGTGTCAGGGGTACGATTAGGAGAGTGGTAGTGGGGCTGGCTGGAGCCACCAGATGTTTCGGTGGGGGTGCCGGGAAGTGATAGTAATAGAGGAGGCAGAATATGTGTTGTCATGGGGGATGGTTACATATAGTTTTGGGAGCTCTGGTAACGGGATCCTTGGGGTGAAAGTTGTCTCGCTGCTGCTACAGAGGTTTTAGGTCGTGGGGATGGGTTCATACATGGTTGGTGCCTAATGTAAATTTTCACAATGAGGGCAACACTTCTCCCTCCACCATGACTAATGTACAAGCAACCGAGGTCAATCCCTTTAGAGGTGGAAACTATGCCTTTTTAAATCACGTTTTCCTGAAGGAATTAGAAAAAACCTAAAGGATTTATAGGTTGAACTCCACATATACTCTCTCCCTAACAGTCCCCTAACCTGCAGCGCTGCCTTGCGACTTTCTGCTTTGGGGACTGTCACCCAATTTATCATGGACTGTTTAGTGCAGTTCATATACGATATATGCTGTAATCGCCAGCCTTGCTTCATCTCCTGCAGCATTGACAATATGTGCATGTTATGTCATTTTGCATTTATATAGTGCCTTATGTACCATTGGTATGATCTCAAGGCGCTGGTTGATCGGTTGAACGCCCTCGGGGAGGGGGGAGGAGGGAGAGAAAGAAAAAAACAAAAAGATATGTGTGCAGCTGATTTTGTATTCCTGTGATAGCCGCTTCTTAGCGGTAGATGTGGTGGTTGGGATATCAAGACTATGTGTTCGTTCTGGCAGGTTGTTATCCAGGCTGATTCTGGCCGCATTAAGCTTGAGGAGAACGCCTAGGCTGGAGTGTGTGTAACCAGCTTTGTTTAGTGATGGTGTCATAGTATCGCTGTGTTCTAGTTGAGTGGTGGTGTGAAGAAGAGAGTAAGCGTGGAGATGTGATATGGTGGTTTACCTTAGGTGCTTGAGGTCGAGCACACTTTAGCCGTTTCATGCGCTCCAAACTGTTTCATGCACTCCGTCTTATGCACTCGAACCTTTATGTAGTTTGGTTATTTTATGCACCCCCAGATTGCTCCATCACATGTGTGTACTCGTTCAGTTTCTATGTGCACTATCGGCTCGAGCTGTCCTTCTAATCAATGCATTTTGTCTGATCTATACATGTTATCCCTTCATCATCCGGTCTGCTCATTTCCACGTTATCTGTTATCTATGCATCATCCATCCACATCCTTGGCCCGTTTCATACACCCAGTATCGCCCGTTCCGTCCACATACGTCATCCGTTCATCCACCTACTTTACCCGTTCCACCAGTTTCATCCTCACACTTCACTGATTCCACCCATTTTACCCTTTCCATCCACATAGTTCATCTGTTCATAGAATTACTTAATCTGTTCTATACCCACCTCACCTGTTTCGTCCACACTCTACTTTCGTTTCATCCACCCGGTCCACCTACTCCCCCTGCTCCAAACATTCCACTTATTTTCCTGTTCCATCCGTATACTTCACCCGTTCCGTCCACATACTTGACCCGATCCATCATTCAATTTTTTCCGTTCCATCCATCTACATACGTCATCCGATCCATCCATATACTTCACCCGTTCCATACACCCACTTTCTCTGTTCCGTCAACCTACTTCTTCCGTTGCTTCCACATACTTCACCCATTTTCTCGGTTCCTTCCACATACTTCATCCGTTCCATCCATCCATCCACATACATCACCGGTTCCATCCACATACAACACCTGTTCGCTCTACACCCGCTCCACATTTTTAACTCGACATTTTTAACTCTACATCTTACGTCCATTCAACACCCAATATCTGCTCGAACACCCCAGCACCCTGCATCTTCTCCACGCTATCATCCACTCCGCACCCTGCATCCACTCCATGCTCTCATCTGCTCCGCGCTCCACACCCGCTCCAGCCCTACATTTTTTCTCCACATCTTACATCCACTCCACACCCTACATCCATTCAACACCCAATATCTGCTCAAAACACTCCTACATCTGTTCAACACCCTACATCCGCTTCACGCTATCATCTGCTCCTTTCTCTCGTCTGTTCTACACTCTCATCCGCTCCACCGACCTTCATCCGCTCAATTCATCATGCATTATCGGTTCAACTCATGTCACTTGTCGTACGCACTCCATCCGTCCCATGCCTTACACCTGTCACATGTACTTGAATTGTCTATTCTATTTGTTCCATTTATGCCATGCACTCTTACATTCCATGCCATATATCTGTTTCATGCACTCAACCAGTTCTGTGTACTCTGTGCACTCATCCGTATCATGTATTTATCTTTCCATCCTCTCCACCTTATTCCTCTTGTGCATTTTGTTTCTCTCATTCATTTCATTAATTTCAACTGCTTTACTACTTTGATACAATTGATTCTTTTTGTCCACTTCACTGCTTTGGTCCACTTTGCTCATTTTATTCCGTTTGTCCTTTTTAGTTTACATTAGAGGTCATTAGTTTTAGATTTCTCGCTTGGAATCTTTTATTTATGATCTAGTAGTTTGGGCTATTGAATTTGTTCACTTTATTCCTCTCGTCCACTATGATCTTCTTGTCGATTACATTTATTTTGTCCGTTTTATTAATTTCAACGACTTTACTGCTCTCGTACAACTAACTATTTTTATCCACTTCACCGGTTTGATCTTTTTTTACTTGTTCTATTTTGTTTGTCCTTTTAGATTACCTTAGAGGTTATTGGCTTTCGATTTCATGCTCGGATCATGATGCTGGATTGTTATTTATGATCTAGTATTTTGGGCTAATGTCATTGAGTTGCTGTGATCCAGTTTGAGTTAAGGGTCGGTTTCAGGGGAAGAGCCATGTTTTCAGTAATTTGCGGAAAGACATGAGGTCCTCAGTGAGTTGGATGTGGGGTGGGAGTGCGTTCCACAGGTTGGAGGCCAAGGCTGAGAATGATGATCCACCTAACCTGACTGAGTTTGTTTTTGGTATGACTAGGTATCCGGCTGAGCTTGATCTTAGGGTACGTGATAGGGTTTTAGTTTGTCTTGGAGATATTGAGGTCCGGTTTTATGCAGTGCTCGGTGAGAGATGCATATGGTTTTGAAGGTCACCCTTCGGGCAACCGGAAGCCAGTGTAGAGTTTTGAGGACTGGGGAGATGTGGTCTCTTGGGCCAAGCGCTAGTAGCAGTTTGGCTGTAGCGTTTTGTGCTCTTTGTAGTTTAGTCAGTTGGTATGCATGCACTCCGAGGTAGAGGGGGTTAGTATAGTCCAATCTTGATATAACAATCGATTGGACCGCAGAGAGTCTGTTGGGAAAGGAGAGGTAGGGGAAAAATGCACCTAAGAGTTTTAAAGTGGTAGTGGCAAGACTTTGTTGACATGGCGCGAGAGGATTAGGTCAGAGTCTAGGGAGCATCCAAGGTTTTTTACTGAATTAGAGGGTGTCGGTGAGTTGCCCATGGTAGATGGCCATGGTAGTGGGTGTGGAAGAAGTTCGGTGTTGCCACATAACATGATTTTGGTTTTGGAGGGATTTAGCAAGAGGTGGTTTGTGGTCATCCAGAGATCTGTCGTGGAAGAGGGAAGCAAGGCCAGGTCGGCGGTTGGGATTTGAGTTCAGGAGTTTTAGAATTAGTGGAGTGTCGTCTGCGTATTTGTAGCACAGGATGTTGTGCAAACGAATTATTCGTGGGAGAGTGGCCATGTAGAGGTTAAACGGGAGGGCTGATAGGCATGCTCCTTGTGGAACTCCGTTTTCGACTTGTCGGGCTCGGGAGGAATAGGTGGAGAGTAGGGTTATTTGGTTCCTATTTTTGAGGAAGCATGCTATGCATTTAAGAGCGGTTCCACGAATTCCTAGGGAGTGGAGGCGGTCAAGGGGGATTGAGTGGTTGATTGTGTCGAAGGCGGCGGATAGGTCAAGAAGGATTAATGCAGCGCATCCTGCAGAGTCTGCCGTGTTTTTAAGGTCATCCCAGATTGAGCTTAGGGTGGTTTTGGTTCTGTGTCTGGCTCTGAAACCTGATTGAGCGGGGTCTAGTAGATTGTTGGTTTCGACAAAGGAATTTAGTTGGGAGTAGGCGGTTCGGTCAATGAGTTTGGCAAGGAATCTGGTGTTTGAGATGAGGCGGTAGTTTTTGGGCTCGAGAGGGTCAGGCAAGCTTTTTTTAATAAGAGGTTTGACATGAACCGTTTTGAATATGTCGGGAAAAATTCCTGAGCAAAGGGCGTAGTTTATGATGGTTCTTGCATGTTCTCCTGCGCATGTAGATTCGAAAATCTCTTTGAGGGTTGTGGCTGGGCAAGGGTCCAGCGCAGCGCCGGATGGTTTGTGGGCAGAGAGAAGTTTGAGAAATTGGTCGGTTGATATTGGGCTGAAGGAGTCGAAGATTGGTTGGTTGGTTGGTTGGGTGGTGGTCGCAGGCAGTGGGTTGGCTGGTATGGAGGGTGGATTGCCTGGTGGGTGTAAGAGAGCTAGTTTGTTGGTTAGAGTATTTGTTCTTTCGAGAGCTGTGGTGTAAAAGTGGAGAGGGAGTGAGTCGCACAGCGATTGTGAGGGGGTCGGGAGAGTGGTGATGCATGATGGTTTGGTGAATTCGGTGATGATTTTGTGAGGTTCTTTGCTGGGGTTTTTACAGTTTAGGATTCGGGAGTTGTAATGGGCTTTTTTTGCTTTTCGGATTTCAGCTTTGTGTTGACGAAGGTGCCGGGCCAGGGTCTATCTGTTCAGGGGGGGTTTTGTCTTGCCACAATTTGCGTTCTAGGGCTTTATGTAGTTTAGTGGTCTTCAGTTCAGGTGTCAACCATCGCAGGAAAAGGCCACGGCGGGCTGATGATTTGCAGGAGGGTGTGAGCCGCATTAGTGAGTTGTTGAGCCATGAGTCAAAGGCGTCAGAGGTTAGTTGGTCATTGAGTCGGCAGGTAGGGGGTGGAGACTGGAGGAGTGCGTCGGCTAGGTCTGGAAGGATTATTAGTTTCTTTCAGCATTTGCTTAGGTTCGGAAGTTCAGGTTCAGGTAAGGGGGGGCGAGTTGGGTGAGCTGATGGCGAAAGAGACAATGAAGTAATCGGACCAGATGATAGGGGTGGGGGTGGTTTAGATGTATTCGTTTGTGGGAGCTGAAGATTGCATCAAGTGTGTGTCCTTTATAGTGAGTCGGGCCGTTTGTGGGGTTGGAGGTTAATCGCGTCTAGGCCGTCAACCAGAGAGTCATGGAGTTGGTGGGAACGTCAAGCCATATGTTGAAATCTCTTAGAATGGTGATGTTGGAGGGTGGCAATAGAGTTGCAGAGGTTGTTTGCGAATGTCTATCGTAGCCAGGGGGTCTGTAGATTATTAGGAAGGTGTGGGAGAACGAAGGAGGAAGGGGGACTTTTATGAGGAGTGATTTGCAGGAAGTAATGGGTGGCTGGTTGTCGATGATTGAGGCGTTGAAGTGAGACTTGAAGGCGATTGCTATTCCTCCTCCTCTAGAGAGCCGGTTTAGTGGGATGAGGGAGAAGTGTGGGGGGAAGGCTTTGTTGGCGATTGGGACGAAGTCGTCAGAGAACCAGGTTTCCGTGATAAAGACCAGATCCGGTTTGTCAGAGACGAAGAGGTCAAAGATGCTGTCTGTTTTTAGCTACAGATCGGGCATTAGAAAGGAAATAGTTTAGTTCGGTACAGGCGGGAGATGAGGGAGTTGCAGAGGAGGGGTGTGGGGTGGAAAATGGGGAGCTGGATGGGGTGCAAGGTGGTTGATGGGAAGAGTAGGCGGGCGGTTGAGTTGGTGGGTTTGGGTGGGGACGGGTCGGAGGACTTGAGGGTGGGGTGTGAGGGGTTAGGAGTTGTGGTCGGTGAGAATTCGAGGGAGAGGGGTTTCAGGTAGGGTGAGGCAGGGGGGGGGGGAAGGTGATGATAGAGAATGGGAGGATGAGGAGGTGGGTCTAGACTGGAGTGGTGATGAGTACGGAGCGATTGATGGAGACAAAGTACGTTTCCTCTTCTGTGTTTTTGTTGTGGTTGGAGTGTAGGGTGGTCGGAGGGGGAGAGGGACGCAGCTACGATTCTTGCCAGGGTGAAGCGTGCAATTTTTAGGGAGGGGAAGGAGTGGGTTCGGGGGTGGATGATGGTGAGAGTTGATGTGGGGGGTGGATGGGAGCTGGCCGTTGGTCGGGGGTGGGGGAAGCGGGTATGATGATGATAGGTGGTGGGGGGATCGGAGGAGGAGTGGTTTTAGGATGGTTGGCTCGCCATCGTGCACCTCTGGGTTGGTGTTTGGATAGGGGATGTGGTGGAAGGCAGGATGGGATGGTGATGGGTGGTATAGAAGCTAGGGAGTGCGGGAAGGGAGGAGGGCACAAGGGGGTCATTTTCGGCGGACTTTGGTGGGTTGGGAGGACTTATGCTTTTGCTTAGTTTGAGGTGTGTTATAGTTGGCGTTGGATGGTTTCGTTCACACATCCCCACTACTATACCACAGGATGCTAGCTGCACACACTCTCTATGATTAGCTGTACTACCGCTGTACCACAGCGATAACTTCAGCTATATCACAGGGTTAATTCAACTATGCCACACGGTGAGGTTATCCTCAGTTTCTAAGTTCAGCTATATCACAGGGTTATATTATTCACAGTTTCTAGGTACAATTGTACCACAGAGTGGGATTATTCACTGCTTCTACGTGCAACTATATCACAGTTTCTATTTAGATTTTCAGAATACAACCTGACCACAGATATGCTACTAGGGTGACTTACTAAATGTGATTACATGGCGGATGTGCTATTAGGCAGATTTTCTAAGCGGAACTGAACCACGGATATGGTATTGAGCAGATTTTCTTAGTGTAACTAAACCAGCCTAATTTGGGAAGTGTGGCTGGGAGCTGAAAAGTGTAAACTTCTCCATGGGGGCACGTGTGGTTCCTTCCCCCTTTTGATACAAAAGTGTTAAAATCACAGGCAAAGGAATGCATTGTCACAAATGCATGCAAAAAGTTACAATAAGAGTGTAGTGAGAGGCGAAGGGAGCATAGAGAAAAGTCCTAAAGCGTGTTAAGCTTTCAGTGGATGGACAGGTGAGTTCAGCATAGGAGGAGAAAGTGGTGTAGGTCAGAGTGGTAGTCTGGGAGTTTGGAGCAGTGAAACATAGTAATAGTTGTAGATGGGGAGAGTGAGGAAGAAGCAGGAGTGGAGATTGAGGGAAAGACAATGGTGATTAGAATGAGCAGTGGAGATATTACAGGCGGAAAGTTGAGAGGTGATGAGAATAAGGGAGTTTACATTTTGAGTGGGTGGACAGAAGACAATGCATCCAACAACACGGCTGAACTCTTCAAATCTGCAGGGAATTTACCAACCCATCTGCAGCAACCTCTACCCCTACTCCTTCCCAGGCCCTCTACAATACACTCTCCTCTCACTTCCCTTCCAAAACCCAGGACATACAACAGCCTTGTCATGCACTCTCCCAACCCTCCCCCTCTGCCATTCACCTTCACTCCTGTCTCCTCTGAAGAATTCACCACAGTTGTCAAATCCATGGAGGTCTCGTCCAAACAGGTTGCTCCTTGCGCTTCCAGAACCATCAAGGAAAATATCGCCTCTCTTGCCCCTTCACTGACTTATCTCTGCAACCATTCCTTTGCCACTGGTTCTTTTCTCAAGCACTCCCTTGTGCCCCCCTCCTTTAAAAAAAACCCTCTGCAGACCCTTCCTGCCCAGCCAACTACCGCCCCATTTCCATCACCCAAATGCTGGGAAAACTGCTTGAGAAGCTGGCCCTCCCATACTGAACATGTTGGCAGTCTACAGGACCACCATTCTGGATTCTGAGCATCCAGAGGCACGGAAACTGCTCTTCTGAACACATGTGAAGAACTGCTTGCATCTCTTGACTCTTAATTCCCCTGCTGTCCTTATCCTCTTAGATATCTCTCCTGCATTTGACAGTGAATCATTCTATCCTCTTAAAAAGGCTCCATGACACCCATTGCATCTCAGAGTGGTCATTGGACTGGCTTACCTCCTTTCTAACTGATAGTTCCTCCAAAACCATTCTTGGCCCTTTCTCCTCCCCTTCCTCCTCCACTACATGTGGCGTCCCCCAAGGTGCCATTCTTTTGCCCTAGCTCTTTAACATAAACATTTTCTCTACTGGCATGACTCATTTCCTTCTTCTCCCCCAACTTCCAGTGCTATGCTGACGCTACACAACATTTCTTCAAACTTCCCACTGACACCCTTGAACCTTCCTTCACCCCTTGCCTCTCTGCCATCCAGGCCTGGTGCACGGCCAATGCCTCTGCCTCAATACCAGCAAAAATGAGATTCTCCTTATTGGGTCCCCAGCACCATACTTCTTACCGGCACTCTGGCCTTCTTCCATGGGCCCCCTCCAATGTAGCTAGGAATGGAGTCCTTTTCGACTCCTCCCTTTCCTTCATCCCTCATATTCAGGACATTGTCAAGAAGTCCCACGTTCAGCTCTTCAGTCTCGAAGGGACTTTACCCTTCCTCACCTTCCCCCCCAGAGGCTCTTGTTACTGTGTTCTGGTTCTCTTCAGGCTAGACTACTGCAATAGCCTCCTCCTTAATCTTCCTCCCTCACTCTGTGACCCCTCTAGCTTACCCAGAATAGGGCAGCAAGACTTCTCCTTGGCCTCCACCCAAGGGCTGCATCTCTCCTGCCCTACAAAGCCTTCACTGGCTCCTGTTTTCATCACAGATTAAATTCAAATCCCTCTATCATAGCTATCTGGGACCACTCTATCAACACTTCCTAACAAAATACTCTCCTGCTAGGCTCCTCCGTTCCTCTGGCACCAACTCCCTGCGTGTTGAGTGTTTTGCCAAACGGAGATCTGGTGGGTGATCACTTTCCTCTGCTGGCTCCCTCCTGTAGAACAGTCTCCCTCTCCCTCTTTGTCTTGAGCAAGACCTCCTTAAGTTCCGAAAAAGCCTCAAGACCTTTCTCTTTACCTCCTCCTTCTCCTCTCCACTGCTAATTCCCACAGCAGCGTGACTGATGTGCAGGGCCCCGTATGTGTCCTCGGGGCCTTGACCCTCCCCCCTACATCTCTCATCTCAGCCGCTGTCTTTCCTTCTAATGCATTTACTTGCTCACCCACTCCTTCATTGATGGTTGCACTTACGGTGTCCTCTCAGCACTTACCGTGAGCACTTCTCCATGATCATCAAAGCATAATAAGTGACCAATAGAATAAGCGAGAGTGATGAAGGCGAAATTTGTCAGTGGCAAGAGGAGGAGGGGAAGTTAATAACCAATGACAATGAGCACCGTGGCGAACGCAGCCCATGATAAATGCACACCACGGTAGTTAAAAGTAAACCACTGCCACCAGCCATTAATTGAGGAAAGAGTAACATAAAAATGTTACATGAGAAGCTAGACAAAGTGGATACTAAGTAACCCCTCCAGCTCCCTAATGTAAGATGGTGTGTGTGCTGGGTCTAGAAAGTTACAAATGTAATTAGTCAACTTCACGTTACTGCTCTTGGAAACGGTAGTTTGTTCAAAGAAGGTATTTGAGCCTTACTGCACTGAAGGGGCTGTGTGACGCATCGTAAAATAGGATGCCTATGGGGTTTGTCAGATTCCACAACCAAAAGAAAGAGTTAAAAAATCACATTAAAATACACAAGAGAGTGGGGGAAAAAGGGTCTCGCTCTCTGCGGGTTAAAAATTCAAAGTCCTCAAAATCCAGCAAAGTTGCTGGGGGTCTCTAAGGTAGAGCGGAATTAGCACATTTCTGTGAATTCTCCCTAACAGGTTGGATGAAAGCAAAGCTGGACCGTTGATCCTTTTGGACCCCCTGGCTGCTTTTGAGTTGCTGGACCACTCCCACCTGCTCAAAACATTAGCAACTACATGGAATTGCTCCAGCAACGTGGATGGAATCCTTCCTGAGCAAGAGATCTTCCAAAATTTGCTCAGGAAGTGCTTGCTCCAAGTCAGCCTCCATCAAATACAGAGTTCCTCAAGGGGCATGTATCTCGCCAGCTCTCTTCAACATATATAAAATCACTATATGAGCAGCTGGAAACAGTGCCTGCATTTTACCAACTATGCCATCTATTTCCAATTGATATTGGACCTCTGTGGAGACTACACAACTGACTTGGCCAATCTCAACCCCATCTACTAGTGTATTCGGGAATGGGTGGTTAAAAATGGGATGTGCTTAAATGGGTCAAACACCGAACTTCTGATTTTTGGCACAAAACAAACAAGGGGCAAACTAAGCCAAGCTTACTCGGGTTTTGAGGTAGACATGCATTATTCCAGTAGTGAATAAAGTCAAGACTTACAGTGCTGGAGGCATCTCTGAGCTCCGATGCACATGTCAACAATGTCATAAAAAATACTCTTGTCATTTGAAAGTATTGCGCCAAATAAATCCCATGGTCTCGTGTAAGAATTGAGGAGAATGAGAGGAAATGGCAAATCATTCCAAGTTAAAGCCTCTAAGGCATGGAATGCTCTTCCAGAGAGCCTCCACAGGGAAGAAATACTTAAGGTTTTCAGGAAAAAGCTGGAAACCTTGCTGTTCAACTAACTCTCCTGATTCCTGAATTTTCTTGTATTGTTTCAGATATCTCTGTGCACATGTCGCGCCTGTGGGTTATGGCACATTAGAAATAGACAAATACAGTTCCACTGTGTGAAACTAATTTTGTTGTGTGGTCTTGCATACTCTGCCATCTTGGAATCTGGCTTCATATCCATTCTAGTTCAACAAAATATGTGTGCCCCTATCCGTATCTCGAAGTGAAAAATAACTGGGTTTCGACACCATTAGCTTGTGTATGTCGGGTTTGTTCCTTCCTTGTCCTAGCTCCTTATTTGTGGCCATTTATGGACAAATCATCTAAGGAGAAGCACTCGCATAACTCTTACATGTGTGACATAATTCATAAAATGAGAAATACTCAATATAAATTCAAATAGGTTTTTAATATTTCGTGTGAATAGAAAAATCATTTTCTGATTAAAAAGAAAACAAATTGAAAGAAGCACACAATAGGTAAAATCTAAGGAAGAAAAAAACTATTCAGTTCAAGTGTAAATCAAATCTCATACCTCTCTAAAGCCTTAATAAAAATGTTGATTTTTCATCAATTATAATTAATTGTTAAATTTAGTGTAATGGAAGATAGAAAAAGTCAACGCGAGTTCAAAGGTTGTTCATAACTAAACGAGAGTCATTCATTAGTACTTGCATCCCCTCTTGCTGCAAATTCAATGCTTTCAACATGATCTAGACTCCATATTCAATTAATACATGTAACCATTTCACAGTATAAAGTCCTTGGTGGTTGTTCCAGGAATTACTAAATTGTCCTCCTGGTCTTGTGTCTGGGTCTTTAAAGTACAAGATATCTTTGTCTTGCCAGCGTTAAATAGTAAGTGGAAAACACTTGTAGGGAACATGCATAGGACTAAAATTTGTCAATTGTGTTTCCCTATTGTCTTCACGTTTCGGCAGATGCTGTAGTTATTGTTAACGCCTTCTTCAGGGCGTCCTATTTGAAGACCCTGCGCATAATACATAAAGGTAGTATGAGCGGGAGTCTAAAGAATTGCTTGTAATTACTGAGCGTAGACTAACTAAATTCAAAACTCTAGTTACCGGCTGTTCCTTTCTGTCTGCCGGGAACTGTATCCCAAGTTCTGGGGCTTGCTCACAGTGGAAAACTAAAACGGGCTCTCGGGACTCTCACGACAAAGTAGGAATGCGTTGAGCTGTGTTCAGCTGTCAACCGAAAAACCTGGCTCCGGCCGTTTGTTTCTCTGGTTTCAAGAAAATATAAAGGGAAGATTGTCAGAAGTACCTGATCTCCTAATGAAGAGGTGTATAACTTGGTGCGCTTTACTAGAAGAAACTTTTATTTGTTCACCTTTAGTCTTAGTAATCCGAGACTTGTAGTTGTGAACATAGGGGGACTGGCATGGATCGTCTTAGTGCGTCCCTTCCTCCGGCTTCGAGGCTGACAATGGCCGTACCTATGCCAAGTGAACCACTATTAGTATGTTTGTGTGGGTTATATTGTGCAATCTGCATAATATCTAGATTCATTTGAAAAGACAAACTAACACTGTGGGGCCCGGATCTTACCTGTGTTTCTGATGTAGTGTCCCTCAGTGTTGGTGTCCAGATGAGTGAGTTTAAGGGAGGCCGGCCATTTGTCAGTCCTTCTCCTAATCGAGAAAGAGAAAGAAACAGAGACTGAAGCTTATTGCAGCCTCGGGGTCCATGTTAAAAAAAAAAAAAAAAAAATAGTAAAAAGATTATGCAGCCCAGTAAAGGTTGCTGCCGGATAGCCTGTCCACATAGTAGTGGAGGGACATTGCCCGAATCTGTGACGTGCGCGCGGTTCAGTATTTACGGGACATGACCTGTTTGTGAATTATAATTGCAGTGTGCGGCCGCTGCCGGTCTTGTCTGCCTCGGCAGTTTCCTACCTCGTGTCCTGAGGCGCTGTTGGATGACATTTCCTATCGACATGGCCATGCTTCTGCAATGGATGATCGCTAAGGCTCTGTACTTCCTAGAAACAGAACTAGTCATGGTGTCCACGTTAGGTGCGTGGAGGTGCTATTGGATGCCTCTCACGCTGCGTGGTGATGTGGATGGCCCGGAATGTGCTACCAACTTAGGCCGTCGTCATGGAGATGATTAGATGCTTACAAACCTGTGATGGTAACTACTGGTGCCTGTGGCTAGCTGATGTGTGTCAAGTAGTGGCAGGAGGCGCAGGCTGCCGTACGGACTCCCTGGCTATGTAATGTTCGTTCTGAGGTTACATGCTGGATGAACTCATCCTGGGTACGTGGCTAAGGCGATTCCAGGAAGTCTGGCGGGACTTGGTCCGGTCCCGACTGTGATTAAGAAGTCCCAAACAGTGAACTGGGCAGTGGAGGCACCTTGAAGTTGGGCGGCGCAGTGGCGCCCGTGGCCTTGGTGCATGGTGATAAATTCTGTAGTGGTGTGGCCACTGGGAGGCCACATGATTGCACTATGTGGCACTCTGGCACGGTATATAATGTTCCTGATATTCCTGGGGCGCCCTTTTAAATAGGGCAAGGGATCCCCATGAAAAGTCACAGAATGTTAACTCCTCAGTAGGTAATCTGTTGGAAAATCTCATTGAGGCCGTTGTAAAATGTATCCATTTGGATTCCCTGTAAAGGCGACTTTGTTGTATATCAGGTCCTCCTTTTACTCACTCCAGGACCCACCAGAACAAATCATTCGGGGTATGTCTGGTTTCTAGAAAGTGTGTAACTAGAGGTGCTGTCAAAGTTTTGCAGCGTATCTTGGACCGGTTTCCGATATCCTGAGATGTATTGCTCGGGTAGTCTGGGCAATATATCTCAGGCCACATAGGCACTGGATGCAATAGATCACATTTACACGCTTACAGTTTGTCAGATCCTTAAGGAACCATTCCCGTTGGCCTATTAGAAAGGATTTGAGCTTAGTGGTAAACTTGCAAGCCACACAGTTGCCACAGGGATAATGTCCTTGCAGTGGGTGCAAAGTTCTTTGCCCCATTTGTCTCGATCATATCCATTCTATTCACCTGACTCCAAGATGGCAATATGTTAGGACAGTTTTTTTCTGAAGTCCAACTAAGGGCTTAGTAAAACCATTAGTACAAGGAAAAACCTTTTCATACACCTTTTCATACACTACCAGTATAGGTCACACCTATTCTTGGGGAGTAAAACATCAATGGTTACTTTCACAATTACATTCAGTAATGCCAGGGCAGTAGACCCTACCAGTTGTACAGTGACTCCCAGTAACGCATCACCTAATCACTTTTGTGATAACAAACTATGTGAGTAAAACTTAAGGCTATAATATTCAATTGCAGGTGATTTTGAGATCGGTGAAACACAGATTGAGATAAGAATTAACTCTTCTAACTTATTTTTGGGATGGCACACAGCTAACTCAAGGTCAGTAAAACCCATATACTTTTTTAACCTCGGAATGAAATCCAGGTTAGGTCTTTCCCAGCTATTCAAGTACCTTATGTATGACTTGTAAGGGACAGTTGGAACCAAAGAGACTCTGAGAGTCTGTTTACAACAGCACAAGGAAAGCAAAACCCAATGTTACTTTACTGAATGACTCAGTTATTCTAGGTAGGCAACAACCTGATGCAGACATTCTATACTGGCTAACAGCAAGTCGGGGGAAGCAAGACCCAGTTGGGGGACACTCATACAATTATCCTAACATGAATAATCTGGTGAAACCAACACATTACTTTGGGAAGCAGCACAACCTAATCCCAGGTCCATCACATCCATCACATCTTTCTATTAAAATGGCAAAACGGTTTCTAAGGAAATAAAGATGTTAACCATACTTTTAAGAATAGTGCATCACACATCCAAGGCAAGTAAGAACTTTTGTAACTGTTCACTCTTAGAGTTACAGTTGCCAAACAACTCTTTACAGAGGTCCCAGGGTATTGCAGCAACGCGTTGGGATGGCTCAAAATGCAGGTCGTCTTGAGTCTAGTGGGTCAGCCAAGGCTCTGGGTCAGGGTCGTCATTTTCAAAGTCCCCAGGTCGATTGAAAGGAAGGGCTACAGCAGGCTCTGGTTACAGAGCAGGCTCTCCAGTTGCTGGAAATCGTCTTGGGCTATGAGTTTTGGACTCCTCCCTCGCTTCCTACCTTCACAGACTGGAGCCTGGGTGGGGACTAAATTGCACAAACTAATTTCCCTCACTGGATGTCGGGGGGGCGGGGGGGGGGGTTCAAGAAAGTACACATGCTAAAATGGCAAAGACAGGGGCCTTTTTGGTAAAATGGGCATCCTTGGGTGCCTTTACAGAAGCTGTGAACATGGCCCACAGTAAAGGTGCACCAAATTAGTACAAGTTATCACTGCCACCAGCCATTGAAGGTTAGCTTGTCCCTGTAACAGAAGTGTTAGTTTTAATGTGAAGATGGGGATACGTTACAATCTCCCCAGCACTCAACATAAGGTGGGGTGTGCTGGTTTCACTTAATAAAATGTAAAGGGGGTCCGAAGATCCTTTCTACATTTGGGAGGAACTGTAGTTCTCTCAAGGTTAGCCAGAGAAAGTTTAAAAGGGGAGCTCCTAGGGCAACCCAGAAACGGGCACTTATTGCCAAAACGCTGTTAAAGATGATGACTTACAAAAGACACTATGGAGTGTCTAAAAAATGACATGCATAAAAAGAGTAAAATATTCTGTGAGTGTGGGAAAAGGGTCCCACTCAACAGAGGCATTATGGAAAAATATCCCACTAGTAAAGCAAATGTCCTGGGGTTGACCCAGGTCAGGAAGATTTACCATTTCTATGAGAATCTTGCCTTACATGGTGCAAGATTGCTCCACCTTCTCAATATGATCAATCTTTTGAAGGACCACAAGATTTCACCTGTCCTGGAGGGATCAACTTGCAGAAACTCCTGCATATCGTGTTGGTTTGTTTCTCATGTTAATTGCTAGGAATGTTATCCTGCAGCCCTCTGGCTGTGGGATCACAAGCCTATGATTTTCCCTCTGTGTGTGCCTCCTATTCTTCAGACCCTGTTGGGTATCTGAAGCAGTCGTGAGCAAAATAAAAAACAGGGGGGGGTGGAGGGTGATGGGGGTTGCGGTGAGCGGGGGGGGGGGGTGCTGGATACAGTCTCCAGGGCCAGCTTTGATGGGTTGGTGGCTGTCACTGGCTGCTATGCTGCCCCAATCCCTTCATCTGTGACCTTGTCTTATGGAGTCCGATACGTTCGCCTTTCTGAGCTTCTTACCAAGATTTGTTTGGGGTATTTTAGTGAGGGTGTGTTCAGTTGGTTGCAAAATGGGGCCTGCCATGACTGATTGAAAGTAGTGGTATGTATGATGTCTTGTATTTTCTTGGCGCAGGGCTTTATGGAGCAATAGCTTGGCTTTTATGGGGATGTTTGATTGTGGTCTTCCCCAGATATTTATTTATTTTAAATGTCTTTGGTTTGTTGTGATGCTTGGTATTTTTTCTACTAACTTTGTTTAAACATTGACCATATACATAATGCAGATCTTAAAAACGAAGTTTAAACATGGTAAGGAATTCGGTTTATGTTCCCATTTGTGGCACAAAACATTTCAAATGAAAACCATCACTCTAACCATTAACGCATTTCACTGCTCTTATTTGTATTCCGGCAAAGACTTGTAAGCCAGTGGTATTCAAACTTCTTTATGCTAAGGCCCCCTTGAGTAAAAGTATTGACCCCTCCCCCACTCCTCTTGAGTAAAATGAATGTTGCTAGCCCCAGATGCCAAATCTGCTCATATGTTGGTAAAAGCAGTCACCATACTTGCTCCTTTTTTTGTTAGAAGTTAAAGGTATTTGTACCACGCACCGTCACCAACGGAGTTGGTCCCCAGGCGCTCTGGCGGATCTGCAAATGAGAAGGTGGGATGGGTTAGTGGGTGAAGCGGGAGTAGGATACTGAGAGGAGTGGTGTTCTGTTGGCAGCTTCAACTCGGTATACACCGGGTGCTGAGCTTTAGTGCGAGTATTGGATCGATGTCAGACCTCGTGTGCTGTTGGTGTTTGTGTTGCGGTGTTGTGAAGTGCGTGCGGGTTGTTGTGCGAAAGATGGTTGTGTGAGATTTTTGAGTGAGATAAGTCTGCAGAGATTCTGAGTTTTTTTTGTTAGTCGGTTTGTATGAAGGTTGACGGAAGTTCAGAATTCTATCCGAGTGTGGCACTCGCCAATCCTCCCAATTTCATTGGGTTGGGGAAAAAGGGCTACGCCCGGCAGGGTTTGGTTTGTGGGCCGCTACCTGTGCTATTCTAACACGCTTTGTAAGTGTTATGATTGCTCCTCACCGTTCTATTCTAGCCAGCTCTGTATGCGTTTTAATGCTGATGGATTGACTAATCTGAGTTGGGTGTCTATTCTCCTCCTTGGGTGCTGGGGCTGGTGTAGCGGATATGATATGATAGTTTATTCATATAGCGCATATACACAATGCTTCAATGTGAGGGAGGGAACAAGGGAAATACAATGACATTCTTACAGGCCATGAACAGTAAGGATGCGAAATTAACTATCGTACTAGGCCTGACGACATTTCAGATAGTGCAAGAGCTAAGACATAGATAAGGAAGGGAGGGGGAGAGTGAGAAGGAAATGGAACCAGACAGGCGACTACCTTACTAGGCCTGACGACATTTCTGGTAGAGCCGGAGAAAAACAAAAGATGGAGAGGGGTGCAGAAAGGGAGGGGAGGAACAAGTGACTATCATACTAGGCCTGACATTTCAAGTGCTGGGCGGGGGAGGGGAGGAAAAAAACAGTAATGGGAGGGTGGAGGAAACAGACGAGGTTGCTATCATAATAGGTCCAGGGACAATTCTGACAGTAAGTGCATAGAAGAAAGTAAAGGGAGGAAATGGGGGGAAAAGGGAGAAGGGAAAGGAAAGGAGGAGAGAACAGAGTAAGCAGTCAAAAAGAGTGGAGCAGCAAGAGTGGAGAGCGAATACAATTGCAGATGTCAGTATTAACACATAATGTTGCAAGCCAGGATACAAGATGAAGATGGGAACAGCGTGATTCAGGGCCACCATGAGCACAAGATGCAAAGGAAGTCCAGCATGAGAGTTGAGAAAGAGTGACGCACCGTGAATGAAGTCCATAAAAGTCAAATACAGCATTGGCCACAAGAGGGTGATGGTGAAAACAGAATGTCTCAGGGCAGACTCCTGCAGAAGTAGGCTGGAGGCGGTTGAGGGGGAGCAGGGTAGAAGAATCGAGCGAAACAGGCAACACCTGTGTGCGAGAAGGGGCGGGGGAGCACAAGTGAACATCACGGGTGGACCAGAGGGGGTGGGGATGGCCTGTGGGGACAGAGGGGGTAACACATGTTGGTGTATGCTTACCTGCTGTCTGAGCAGGAGGTCGGGCCGTGGGTCCGAACAGGTCCAAACGGGAATTGCCCTTTTATTCGTCTGCCCTTCACTGCAGACGCCCGGGCAGCGGACTCTATCTAAATGCATCTGCCGGTTTGGATATGGTCCATCCGGGGGTAGTGGGGGGGGGTGGGGGAGACATTTAGGGCTTTCGTCAGGGTCTGAGTATGTAATCAGTCTCTGGAGGTCTCCTTTTGTGGCTGTTTCCCATGATATCTTATGGTCTGTCGTGTGGTTTGTTCTTTGGGTTCAGTGTTTGTCCATTCGAGGGGGTGGAGGTTGGTGTTATTGTAGTTTTAATGGGGTGGCCATTCAGTGCGTCGCTGTTGATATGCAGTGAAGAACCATGATTTGAGGAGTTTCCTGAATGCTAGGTGGTTTGTGTATATTCATAGGTAGGTCATTCCAGGTTTATGGTGCCTGGTGAGAGAAAGAGGATCCTCCAAGTTTGCTTCTGTGAAAAGGGTTTTGGTTCCAGGCGGATGTCGGTGCTTGATCTGTGTTCTTGTCGGTTGATGTAGGCGTAGTTTATCGCTGAGTAATTCTGCGCCTTTTTTTGTGTATTGCTCTGTGCTTGATGCACATGAACTTTATTCGCTCTTTTAGTGGTAGCCAATGTAGTATTTTTAGTGCAGGTGTGATCTCTTCTGGGTACCTTCAGGAGGAGTTTAGCTGCTGTATTTTGTATGCATTGTAGTTTTTTTTTAGAAGTCGTTCGGGCATGCCCAGGTATAGGCTATTGGCGTAGTCTACTCTGGACATGATCAGAGCGATGATGGTAAGTGTTTTGCTGGCGAACGACAGGAACGGTCTGATCCTTTTTGCTGCTCGCCGAAGGAAGAAACATTTCTTGAGTAGAGAGTTTACTTGTGGCTCTAGGGTGAGGTTGTTATCCATCAGGACCCCTAGATTTTTTACAGTTGATGATGGTTCCGGTGTGGTGCCGAGCTCTCTTGGCCAGGGGATGTAGCCGATGTCTCCTCCCTTTTTTGAAACTATCATTCTCTGTTTTTTCCTGGGTTGATTTTGAGGTGGTTGTGGTTCATCCAGTTGAATATCTCTCTGAGGCGATTCTCTTGTGTAGTTTGTTCTTCTCGGGTGTCTTGTATGTTGAAGATTATTTGAGTATCGTTGGTGTAGTTGTAGCATGTGATGGCGTGTTTTTTTGGCGAGTTTGATTAATAGGTACATGTAGATGTTGAATATGAGCGGCGAGAAGAATGATCCTTGTGGTACTCCGCACGTGGAGTCTCTAGGTTTGGATTTAAAAGGTTTCATCCATACGGTTCCGGTTCTGTTTGTTAGGAAGGATTTGATCCATAGTAGGGCGGTGTCTGTTATCCCTAGTCCTTCTAATCTCTTTATGAGGATGCCGTGGTTGACGGTGTCGAAAGCTGCGGACAGATCAAGGAGAATCAGGGCGGTGCTGTTGTCCGAGTCTGCGTTCACTTTTAGGTCGTCCCATATTGAGAGGAGAGCTGATTCTGTTCCTCTCATTGGTCTGAAACCTACTTGTGCCTGGTCTAGTAGGCAGTGCTCGTCTATGAATTCTTGAGTTATTTTGTAGACGTAAGTAGCAATTTGGCTATGTAGGGTATATTGGAGATGGGTCTGTAGTTGGATAAGTCCTCTACGTTTCCTGTTGTGTCTTTGTAGCGGCTCAATGTACGCTGATTTGAGGTCTGTGGTACTTTACCTGTTGAGGTTGAGGAGATTCCTGTGGTATTCCATGGGGGTTCCGTATTTGAGAATGGTTTTGTATATGTCCGGGGGGCAAGGGTATTCAGGAGAGCCTGATTTGTTGCTTTGGTTTACCAGTTTGACGAAAGCCTCAACTGATATTTCTGGGAAGCTTCGTGGCTTGTTTGGGTGTTCTTAGTCGGTGTTGCTGGGGTTTGAGCTGTGATTGCTTGGTCTGTTTTGTATGGTGTAAAGGATGGACGCTATTTTATTTTTGAAGTGGTCTCCTAGGTCGTTGCAAAGTATCATCGATGGAATTGGTGAGTTGTTGCAGCCCGGTAGGTTTTTTTTATTTTGTTTGATTTTGAAGAGTTCTTTTTGTGCGTTTGGTGCTCTGAAGATTCGGTTGTTGTAATGTTTCCTCTTTGCTTTTTGTATTTCCTTTTTATATGAGCGGATTTGTTGCAGGAATTTTGGGTGGTGTTGGTACTCCATTCTGTTTCTAGTTTTCGTTTTTTTTCTTTTCATGGTGTTGAGTAGTGGGGTGAACCCTTTTGCTGTTTTCGTACGTGATGGGATGAAGGGCTTTTCTTTGGCGATGTTGTCTAGAGTTGTTGCGATCCAGGTGTGGAGCAGGGCAGCTTTTTTTGTCTAGATTTGCTTTTTCCATGGTTGATGCTTGTGATTTGCTGAGTTCTAGGAACTCGGTTAGGTTGGAGTTTTTTATGGCTCTCCAGTTTCTTTTCATCATGATCAGTGATTTTTTTGTTATTGAAGCGGCTGTTGTGATTATAAATGGGATGATGAGGTGATCGCTCCAGAGTGTTTGAATTGGGGGTGACGTGGTGATGAGATCCTTGTTGAAGAAGATTGCGTCGAGTGTGTGCCCTGCTGAGTGTTGCTCCTTTGACTAGTTGTTGTAGGTTCATCGCTGCTAGTTGGGCGGTTAAAGACTTTTGTGTGGTTGTGGTTTCTTCGTCAAACCAGATGTTAAAGTCTCCAAGGATGATCAGATGATTGTACTTGATGGCTGGGATGGTGATTGCTTCCGTGAATGCGTCTATGAAAGTCTCATCGTAGGTTGGTGGTCTGTAGATCAGTATGAATTTCAGGTTAGTTTTGGGGTTTACTGATGGCCGTAGTATGAAGGATTCACATTTATCAATGTTTAGAGGATCTTCCAGTTTGATGGCCAATTGTTCCTTGTGGATGATCGCTAGTCCCCCCCCCCCCTCCCCCCCCCCTTTTGTATTTCTTGTTTGCCTGGATGCATTTGAAGTCTTCAGGCAGGCAGTTGTTGAGGGTGATCTTGTAATTGTGCCTCCTTCTGATAGGTTGTATAGTTCCGTTGAATGTTTGGACATTGACCTTGCATTTATTAAGTTACAGTGGATTCTCTGGGTGTGATTTTATTTTGTGGTTGTTCAGGTTTGTAGTTGTCTGGTCGTGGTGTTTCCGTATTGGTGTTGGTAGGATGAAAAACAGCGACGGCTGCTTCTTCATTGAATCGATCCAGTAGGTTGATAACAGGGCTGATCAGTCGTGGTGTTTCTGCTGTGACCATGCTCGGATGAAGGTCAGCGATGGCTTCTTTGAGTCCGACTGTTGGATCTGAGGTAGCATTGTTGGTTGTTGGCGCCTCGCCGTATTTTGTGGGATGTCGTGGAAATCGATGGTGCCCCCCTGTTCTTATGATGTATGGGGTGGTGGGAATGGAGCCCTCTCACTCTTGAGTGCTCCCCATCTTTTTTCTGGGTGTTTCGGGAAAATCTTTGCATGTCTCGAGGTTTCCGTGTTGAGGCATCTGTGTTCCACGGTTGTTGCGAGGTAAGGTGTGAGGTATAAGGTTTTTTTCTCTTACAGATTTTGTTATGGTTGTGTTAGGCGTGTTTCCTCCCAATGGGGCTGTTTCTTCTGGATTCTGTCGGTGTTGTGTGCTCGCGTCTCTTGTTTCATGATTTTGTTCTTTCTCTGCGTCCTTTTTTGGGTCGGGTCATTTTTCAGTTTAAGGTGTAGTAGGGTAGTTGGTCCTCTATGCTGTGTTGTGCAGGCGCAGTGATCTTGGGTTTTCCTTCGCTGGATACGCTGCGGTGCTTTCTAGCTCTTTCTGTCGGTGGGTAGGGTTTTTCCTAAGGGTGCACCTTTCGGGGAGGGTTAGGCTTTTGGCTGTCTGTTGGGATGGAACTTGATTAAGCTAGTTAGTGATGGGTTTCCGGGGTTAATAGAGTACTGAACTATGCGCAGTTAGATTATGGCCCTGTATAATGGGAGAAAGGCTTATGCTTAGGAAGGTGACAGAGTTCTGGACCTAACACAGGTGGATTTGAGGGTCAGCCGAAACAGCGGAGCACAATACTAAGCACAGCTGGACTCTAGGGTCCTGCACCGTAGGGAGGAGGCCCATGCCTGGGAGAGCAACAGGGTATCAGACTGAGCAACTGTCTTTGAGGGTCAGTTCAAGTAGTACTGTCTGATACCATGCACAGCTGGATCTGAGGATCAGTTGAAGCAGTGGAGCGCGATACCAGACACAGCTAGATCTGGGAGTCCTGCACAGTGGGCGTCTTCCCTTGGGTTCACCGCGGCGAGCTAACAGTGTAGGTTCGGGGGCATGTACTAGTTGAGGAGTGAGTTTGAGGGCGCAGTTAGGACTTACTAAATATCTTGCCATGCAATCTGGACACAAAAGCCCAAATCGATTTGAGAGACATGTATAGTGGGAGAGAGGCCTATCGATGCAGTCTAAACATCATATAATGCAGTTTGTAGATAGAACCCCTGTTTGAGAGATCTGTATAGTGGGAGAGAGGCCTAACCTTGCAATCTAAACGTCATACAATGCAATTTGGAGGCGGAGCCCCTAGTGAGCTGGGGAGACCTGTATAGGTCTGTACAGAGGAAAGGCGTCTGTGCCTGGCTAGATTGGTACAGTATTAGATAATGATTAAGTTAGTGTGAGGAAACGAGATGCAGAGGGGGCTAATTACTCCCTTTACTTTGCGTTTGGTAAGTGGCTCAGAGTCTAGGGCAGAGTAGTTGCTCTACGTCTGACCCAGGCCACTCCTACCTTACCGGTCCTTGTTGATGATGGTTGACGGCTGGCCACTGCTTCCCCTGCAGACTCCTGCTGATACCCATTGGACCCGCCTCTGTTGAAGCCACCCTTGGCCTTAGGCCCTTAGCCGCAGGGTTGCAAGGGCTTTTTGAAAAGCCTTATGCCCCACTGCTTTTAAGTAATGCATTACTATTGGGGAGAATTATCAGAAACGTGCCAATTCCCTCTACCTTAGTCCCCCAGCAACTGTGCTGGATTTTGAGGACTTTTATACCTGGAGAAATTGAGACAGATAGGCTGGAATGAAAGGGAGAGAACTGTATAAAAGGCGAGCCTTTTGACTTGTAAGGCAAAGTCGACCACTGCACGGACGAACTGAATAAGAACTTGAAGAGGACACCTGCTGCAACTCCTCAACAGTTAGTTTGCCCGGTGAAGCCCTGCTGCAGTGCCGAAACGCCAAGTTTGCATCGACGGAGCAGCCCCTGCAAGAACAACTTCTCCCCTGGAGTTGGTGGGACCAATCAACTCCAAAGTAAGCCACCTGGGCATCCATCTCAGAGCTGGTTGAATTTCCACAGAGTTGCTGCTTAAACCGTAGAGCCAGGGAGAGGAACACCAGTTTGTGTGAGTTGCTTTTAAGTTGGCCAAGAGCTCCAGGAAGATCCTCTGGACTCCCAGGACGCATGACTGACTGAGCCGGAGCCCTCAACAGAGTGCGGGGCCCCAGAAGCAAAGAAAGTCCATCTCTACAGCCAGGAACCACAGTGTTGCTATTTGCCATAGACATGAGTAGGTGAAACACTGAGCAGCCACTGAGAAGTGAAGTTTGCAAGTTTTGACCGTCCCAGTACAGCGTAGAAGTCCTCTGACGTCCTCCCTCTTGTCCCCACAGCTGAGGCCCAGGAACAGTGAGATCTGCAGAGCTGCACAGGAACAGGAGTCATCTGCTGCATCTTTTCTTCACTTTAAAGGTGCTGTACAAAGTCTAAGAGAACTTGCCTCTTGCTGTAGAGTTGTTTGCATCTTCTACTACTCAAAAGTCGAATATCTTGTGGCCCTACATTGATTCATCTTTTTCTTGAAAGACTTCTGAAACATTGTGCAAAGACCTTTCTACTTCATTTCAAAGAAGTGCTTCAGCCCATCTAGACTCTTGCCTATTGACTTTAGCTTATCATGTTTTCACTGAGTGACTCCTATTGAGGCACCTGAAAGTACTTGCCTGCTTAAGAAATATTTGTGGTGTCTTGTTTGCTCTAATCATCTTTTCCCTTTTCACTTGCTCTTAACTAATTCTGAATGCCAACAGTAATACATTAATGTCAACAGCACCCTAGCAATTGAAGTCACCTGTGGGTGTAGGTCTCTGCTGTATGCCATCCCAAATGGATAGTTACTGATTCTGAACTAAGATTGTGTAGTTTTTAATTATATTTGTGTGGTGTTTACAGTGCTCCCTTCCGAAAAAGGCTTACATTAACTGACTGGTAAATAAATTAACAATTGTTTATTAAGAAACCCTGTGTGCAAGTGTTTGCTTGGATACTTGTCACTGTGAACCTCTGTGTAACTCCCCTACAGCTCACATTGACCCCTCTCGAGATGAGCTTGGCTACTCGTCCACACTACCAACCTGTGTAGTACAGACTTATACCAAAGGTTGGGTTACTATGACCAGGAGGTCAGGGTTGTTGTAGTGCACCTTATGGGTATTGCATACAAGCTTGCCTAACAATTACTGACATACTGCTCGTGCTGAAGTGCACTTAAGGTTTTGCAAGTCCTATAGGTCAGAGTTATGCGCTGTTGAGAACTTTGCCCATTGTGCATGTCTGCGTTCTCGCATTGCTTATGATTGATTTGGGAGGGTGTTCAGGTCTGCCTGCTGGATTGTTAGTTTCACTATATTCTCATTCAATTTGTAGGCTTCACCATGATGGCGAGGTTTGTTGCTCCGGTGATCCAGGACAACCTAAGTGGATGGGGCCCCTGTGCGGTGCCTGACCAATTCAAGGACATGCCATACCAGCCTTTCAGCAAAGCAGACCGGCTGGGCAAGGTACATCCTACAGTTGGAACCAGGACTGCTAAGAACTTAGCGTGCAAGGGGTGTACGGGTAGTCTGACGCCTTTAAGAGATTGATTGCCCGCAGACTCAAGTTATTGGTTTATAACTGTGATGTTCTTGTGTTTGTCTTAAGGTTGCCGATTGGACAGGAGCCACCTACCAGGACAAGCGATACACCAGTAAGTGTTCTAGCGCTCCCCACTGCGATTTCCGTGACGCCTGCTTTCTAGGTCCCGTTTGCATCTCTGTAGCAATGAAACCCTGCACATACTCCATACTGTGCAGCTATTTATTCCTTCACCTTGTTGCCATGTCTGCATTATTTTCTAAGTATCTCACCTGTTTTCTTTGCTGATGGTTATGTGCGCCCCGATATCTAGTATACTCTCCATAACCGTAAGCACATCCTTTACCAGTAGTGCCTCTGTTCATCCTGCGTTATTCATTCTCTGTACAGATAAATACTCATCCCAATTTGGTGGCGGGAGTCAGTATGCTTACTTTCATGAGGAGGATGAGGGCAGCTTTCAACTTGTGGACACCACCAAGATGCAGAAGACTGCCTATCAGAGAAACCGCATGCGCTTTGCACAGGTGAGAGTTGGAAGGTCAAAGGGCATACCACTAGATGTCTTTGGTTCTGTGACCTTTGTACAGAATAAGGCTGGGGGTGCAGAGCTTTTTCATGACATATGGACTTTGGATGAGCACGGTTTTGGTCTTCGCACACATTATTGCCTGGGGTGATTGCTGACCATCAACTAAGGACATTTCTTGCTTTTGGATTTGTACCCCAGTTGTAAGTTATCTGGGGCTGCATCTACAGCCTGGCTCAATCTTGTGTGGGTTGTGCAACAGTTTTGATTCTAGTCTTTTTGTTTCCTTTTCCCATCAACAGAGAAATCTTCGGAGAGACAAGGACCGTAGGAATCAGATACAGTTCAACATGCAGACTCTTCCCAAGAGTGCTAAACAAAAAGAAAGGTTGGTGGCATTTGCCTCGGATTGCAAATTCTAAACCTGACTTGTGAAATATTGTGGTGTATTGCAGCTTGCTGTTGTGGTCTTTTTGTTTCTGTGACTTGGCTCTGTGTGACAGTGGCTACTGGCCACCTTGCTTAATATGCATGTTCTTTTTGATGTTGCTTTTGGCCATTGTCGACAGCAAATACCTTTTTGGCATCCAAAATGCATACCCTACTTTCTGTACTGTGTAAATCCCTGGGCCATTTCATGATGTTTTTGTCTTCCTTACCCTGTGTGGATTAAAAATGTCATCCACGCCCTGTGCGGATTGAGTATAGGCTCCAAATAAGATTTAGAATGACTAGATTTTAAACTGTTTTTGTGACTTTGATATTCGAATGATTTATTAGTAAAGTAATTTCTCAAGTGTTTATTTTGGGGGGTGAGGGGCAGGACAAATTAATTTTAAATGTAGAACATATTTTGGTAATCCATACTTTGTGCTTCTAATTCATGCAACCAGTAATTTCTTTTATTTATTTATTTTTTTTAGTTCCTCATCAAAGTTGTATATCAAGCTCCTTCTTGTACTGCTCGGTTGGCACCACAGATTTAAATGTCTGTGGAACGTTGCCGGTGGAGGCTGAGGGGCTAAAGCTAGACATCTGTGTTTCAGTAGCTTTCTCTTTTTTTGGTTGGGAATATTTACTTGTTTTTAAGGCATTAAAGGGGCTGGTACACCAGCATTTATGTTGACTGCTTTTGAGTGTTATCATACATTTGCCGTAGCATCTTGTCACCAAGTTGGAGGATGAGGTGCCATTCTGAAAGACATTCTAATGGTTCACAGCTTAACCTTCAGGGCCTGCTAAATAGATGAATTTAAGAGTTTGAATACGTCATATGTGAATTGTGTGCTGTTCAGTCATTGATGTTGCCCTGTGTTCTTGATAATTGGGCCCATCTGCGATTTTTAGGACTGGGGTGGAGTAAATGCAGTCTGCTATGAAGTCATCCATTTGTTTGTTGGATAGCTTTGTATCCTGTGGAGCCTCAGATGGCAGTGCCAAAGGCCATTTATGTGCAACCTCCATTTCTTAACTTATTCCCAACTCCCCATAAGCATGTTTGCTTGGTTTCTGTTTTTATTATGGACCTGTGGTATAGCTTCTGAGTAGTTCTTTTAGAAAGCTTCCTCTGTTTCTAGGGGTTTAATGTAGTGCCATAATGGAGACCTTGCTGTGTTCCAGTTGCTTTTTTGGAAATATTAGTCAAACCTTGGTTTTTATTAATCTCTGTTCTGCATCATTCGATGGTCATGTGCCTTTATGGGGCTGCACTTGGCTTTCCTGTTTTTTGCTGGGTGTTGCAGGTGCATATCTCCAAATCCTTTTTCTGCTAACTTGCTTTTGTCAGGGTTGTGCGCAGTAAACTGAACGTGACCAGGATTCGCAAATTGATTGTGTGCTCCGTTAATGGTGTGTGAAGTTGACCAATCAATCTTAAAACGCAAACGTTGTGTGTTGGCCATTTTGGGTGGAAATAATTTCTTCCCTTTTTTTTGTCTCAGTGGTTTGCGCATTAGTCGATATACCTGGTAGTTTCGTTTTGGCTTTGCTGTGGTGATTTTGACTGTCGATCCAGGCCCCACCTGCTGGGAACGGACAACGTTCTAATTGCCACATGGGCGAATGGTGGTGGACCAAGGACTGGGTGACCTAGTCATCCCAAAACTCTTGTCCTTTGAAACTGTAGACCACAGCTTCTTTATACATCTCGCTCTGCAACCTCCACTGGATACGCTCCTTTCTTATAGAGAACACTGATATTATCCATGCTCCATCCTTTTACTGGCTATTTCCTGCGGCAACTGATTCAATAATTTTTGCTCACCACCTACAATTACACAGGCACCCTGGTCCTAGCCACGATCCTGCTTCTTGACCACTGGGCAACCCCACACGCCCCTTGAAGTTCGAAAACCAAATTTTCAGAAACTCATTCTAGCGCCTGTAATTTAGACCTTCAAAAGAGCTGAACCTGCTTTTGGAAAACGCATACGGTAACATCACAATAGTATTGGATGTTGTAGCTCCAATTCAGACAAAGGAACCTGAAGTGGACGCCTAAAAGTAATTACACTTTAACTGGTAATTAGCAAAGTCTGAAATGGGCCTAGATTTTAAACTGTTTGTAAATATCAGTAAAATGCACTCCTAAGGTCAAACAGCTCAGATCAAAATGAGCTCAATAAACCAATTTACCCAAATTAATATTTTAAATATTACATTGAAAGTTCCCACCCGGTAACTGTTTAGCAGCAAAATAAAGGCACATAATCTTCAAGTTGGAATGTGTTCAGCATTGTTTCCCAAGAAATATTGTGACACACTTGAGCCAGACATCGGACATTGTGAAGTCTAGCTCCTGTGAAGCTCACTAGCCAGGGCTCTATGCGCAGTAGTACATTTTCTTGCTACTGAGGAGAAAACTCCTCCCCACCCCAATATACTTGGCATAGTATCAACCTGCAACTGACCTCCCTTACCTGAGCAACATCTTAGAAAAGGAAGTCTTGACACCAATTCATAGACTAATAACCTCTATTTTGGTTCATTCAAGTTCAGGCCGCCAGTGAGTTAAGGAACAAGTTGATGTGGAAAGTAATTTGGGAAGAAATGTTTTTAAAAAAATACACCCCCTAGACCTATTTCAAAACTTTAAAGATATCCAATAGATTAGAAGTTTTAAACCAACCAGAAGGCCTGATATTGCTCAACCTTGCAGCAGCTCCTAATGGACAAGGAAAACATGTTCCTTTTGGACTACACGAATACTAGTACCTCACATGAAACATTCAAAGTTAAATCATTAGGGTAGTCACCTTATGGCTTAATGAAAATAAACCTAGTGACTATAGGATTAATCCAATACTCTTAATGTCTCTATTCTCAAGACTAAAATGTACTTCTTTGGTTTATTTTAGCAAACATTGAATAGTTACTTAATCTACAAGGTCAACACAACAGAGGTGTTCAAAGGATGATTGTGAAAGTTAATATCTTAGAGTAGAAGTGGTGATCTACCCCTACAAAATCATGCCTGTAATGCATTTTGTAACTTAGTATGTTTCAAATTGGTGCGGTGGGGGGTGGATGGGTGGGTAATTCATTTCTTTTTGCATTTCTTTTTCTTTTTTGTCTTTTCTTTTGTTGGTACATATTTGATCGAACATCCTCCAAGCTTATTGTTAAACATAATGCTTCATCAAACTGTTGGCCTAACTGTGGTGGATCCATCTGTAGTCTGGTAAAATGATGATCGACACATAAGGTTTGCTGTGATCATGTGACTTGGATGCCTTAATCACAACCAAAAGAAATGACGTATCGGAGCCATATCAGTGGCCTTGCAGGCGAGAGAACCCCACTAGTCTGCTTGAATTCCAACAGATATTCAGGCCCTAGATAAAGGTGCCTGTTGGAGGTCAAGAGGAACTACACCGGGTTGTGTTCTTATCTTTGATTAAATTGGCTTCACTTTTCTTTTTTTATGTTTAGCTTACAGATTCTATTATGTTTGCTGGAAATACTAATGCGGAGTCTGTGACCAATACTGCTCGGCAGGAATACAGGGGATTAGTAGTGGCTAAAGCGCATTGCTCCGCCTGTCGCTACTGCTAAACCAGCAATGATACCAATCATAAAGTTGGAATAGGCGCAGCCTGAGGGCTATACTACTTTTGGTAACGTGTCCAGAGAGGCTACTCTTCAGGGGTGCTGGTGTGAACTGGTACAACACAAACAATAGTACAGTGGTATATAAATGTCCAACCAAGGTTCTATAAATATAGGATCTTTAACCTAGCAAAAACACTGCTGCCCCACCCCTGTAAGGACAAACTGAAGAAGCAGACTTTATAATAGAGGGGCACTTGCAGGGCTTGAAATTCAGATTGGATAACTGTTAGGCAGAGTTTGTATGCAGTACCCTTTGGTACCACTACACACAGCTAGGACTACAGGTGTAAGCTAACCAACCTTTGGTATACGTCTATACTACAGTTTTGGTAGCGTTGCTGAGCAGCCAGGCTTATCTCGAGAGGGGAATGTGAGCTGTAATGATTTTACACAGAGGTCTACAATCACAAGTATTAAAATAAACCCTTACACTCAAGGTTTCTTGGTAAAACACTTATTAAATGATTTCACAGTCAGTTGTAAAACATTCACGAGAAGGAGGCAATCTATATTGCACACAAATATACTTCAGTTCTTTACACTGTACGTTTCTGAGGCATTTAAACTACTTTGAAGTAGGAGCAAAAAGGCATAGGTTAATAAAAACATTTAAAAAATTAGTTACTCAGACAGTGCAAATGAGTTCCCCAGAGGAGTTAATTCAATGCAATTTTGCACAACTAGCCAATCCCATATCGCCGGCAGGCGTTCGTGGGCCGGCACTCACAGGAAAAAAGGCACCTGACTGAGCCTTCTGCCTTCAGTCCCCTCCTATCAGAGCTGGAGCTCTGCCTACTCTCCCTAGCTGCAGGAGCAGCACCATCAGCACCTTCACCCTGCTGGGTGTTAAGGTAAGCCTTGGGGCATTTTACAGTGCCCAAGCTAATATCGCAGACAAATCTGCATCCCGCAACCTTTCTACATGTATTTTCTTATCCCTGGCTGCACTGGAACGCTTTCACAGCATTTCGCAGAAGAAACGCTGATTTTCAGTGATTTGCTGAAAACGAGTGGCATCCGCCATTGAACACCACGAGGACCCTCCACACTCAATGGCCGCCCTTGCCTCCTGCACCCGCCCCACTGGTGCCATTGAGCCAGGAAGCTCCAGGAATGGTTGCTAGCATCCACAACTAGCCAATCCCATATTGCCGGCAGGCGAGCGCCGGCACACGAACGAAGGCACAGGAAAAAGTCACCGGACTGAGCTGCCCGAGCGTGCCGTGGGCTGCTCCAGGTCTGAGCTCCTTTGTCGTGCCTGGCCCTTTCCACCTCTTCCAAGACCCCTGCCATTACGGCGAGGCACTCTCTATAGGCCATGCCTATTGTTCATACTTGCATATCCTGGCTACGAGCTTTGTATTCATTCACCAGCTTTTGTCTCGACCGCGCTATTAGCATTTATTTTCTTAGTTACGCACAATGCATTATAGTTGAGCCCTGCACATTATTCGCACTGTATTCTCTTCCATCTGGTTTCCCATTTGTGTTCCATGCCAATTGTTGAACTGTTTTATAACCTGATTATACAACAGCCCCACAACTTGCTCCTAACAGCCTTTCACACCATAGAGTACTACTGCATTGCTATGTTTAACAATCTGCCATTGCAAAGTCATTTTAGCACAGAACTGCATAATTGCTTTTAGTTTGTCTGAAAATGTGTTAAGACCATTGCCTCTAGTCCATAGGTGCATAGTCTCATCTAGATTGCCTGATAATGTATTAAGCCCATTGCCTCTGCCAACCTATTTTATTTCATAGGTGCATTGTTGCATCTACATTGCCTGAAAATGTATTAAGCCCATTGTCTCTGCCAACCTATTTTAGCCCATAGTAGCTTAGTCGCCGAGCACTACATGCACGCCTGTAAGTACTAATGCGCTGTCACTGCCTAGATCTGTACCTATAACCCTCCAAAGTACTCAATAGCCTACTTGCATTATCATTGGCCCAGACCCTCTCCATAGGTGTTGCCTTCTAGTTACCCTACGGATAGTAGGCGCCTAGCCCTCTCAACTCAATGAAAACATGCCAGGTTGGTTATTACTCATGATGTTTCCTTACTGCGTTGTACTGCACGATTTGCCCTGTACAGGCTCACACTTTATTATTCATGATAATGGCCTTGCTAGAGCAGCATGCCCCCGTCACCACCCCACCCCCTGTCCTAGGCCCTTTCTGCCATCTACCAGCCCTCTTCCCCAGTGTCACCATCTGATCAACATTCAAACAGATTATATATCAACCCAAAAGCCACATAGTGCCAGCAAACCACACTCCTCTATTACCAATAAATGGCCTAAAATGACTACTTCAGTCCTCGGTGCACTCAGACGCACCAGACTTGGATCACGGACCCACACCATTCCTTGGTGCCCGATCAGGGACCTCACTAAAGTTAAACAATACAGATCCCACTACAAGGTCTCACAAGAACCCAAAGATTCGGATCCTACCGCCCTAGCACACGTGTCTCTGCCACCTTTGCCGCCATAGGAAGCGAACCTCTACCAGCGACCCAACTAAATCCTCCAAGAGGATCACCACAACCAAACAACAAACCATTGTCACAGGGACCACCAATACATGCCTCCCTCCTCTAGTCCTAGCTCCACCACCTCCTATACACCTCAAAGCAGCCCTCATTAATGCACGCTCCATAACTGCTCATGCCACAGAGATACAGGACTACATTAATGAGCAACAACTTGACCTACTTATAGTGACTGAAACCTGGCTCCACCAAGCCTCCGGACCATCACTTTCTATTGCCATTCCTCCAGACTACACCATCCTTAGGACGGATAGAATGAAGTTAGTAGGTGGGGGAGTATCTATCGTTAAAACCCATCTGAAAATAAGAACCTGCCCCATAGAGAACCCAGACGGTTACAAAGTCCTGCTAGCTAAACTAGCTACCAACCATAAGACTACTATAAACATAACTATCTATAGAGCACCTAATACTAAATCTCAGCCAGAATTAGACATACCATTACTTCTAACGCCACTTATTAAACCTAACACAAAATCTATAGTCCTTGGTGATCTGCATCTTGGATTTAATGATACCCAAGACCATGAAGCAGAAGCATTACACAGTGCACTCAAAGACATGGCATTCACACAACTCGTGAATGCCCCTACCCACACACAAGAGAGAATATTAGATTCTACCACTCCATACTATAGTATCTATAGATTCCATTAATATAGCACCCTGGTCAGACCATCACAGTATAAACTTCTCTATCCTGTGCAATGAACCAGACCCACCTAAAATTGTCACAGCGGAATCTTACGTAACTAGAAATATCCGTAAACTCTCAGCAGAAAGCCTCAACCCATTGTTAGCTAGCACCCTCAATAACAAAAGTATCAATAATGAGAACCCCTGTGCCCTGGCTGACATTTACCATGAATGCCTTACCAACACAATTGATACCCTAGCACCTTGTGTCAACAAAACCAAACGGAAGGACAAAAATAAAAATCATCCTTCTGGTTTAATGAGGAACTAGTCTCTCTTAGATGGATCAAACGATCCTTTGAACACCGGCTAAACAAAACCCACACACTACAAGCCATGGAAGCATTCAACACCGCTAATAAAACCTACAAAGCAGCCATCATTGCCCATAAAGGAGATGCCCTTAATACCAGAATCAGAAATGCCTCCTCTGATACTAAAGAGCTAGTCACCATACTCAAGGAGTTGGAGAATCCGATCCCTATTATTAACCCGGTCCAACCAAGCAAAGAATGGTGTATTGCCATCCAAGATGCTCTTGCCACTAAAATTAAACTATTACAAAACAAAATTATCTCCAAAAGAAATCTCCTGTCTGACAAACACCCCACGTCTAACCAAATCACCAATTACATAGACGCTACTCCTCCCTTCAACTTCACCCCAGTCTCCCATGAGATAGTACAGAGTACCATAACCAAACTCAAAGCATCAAACTGTAAAGGAGCGAACTTCCCAGCACACCTACTATGCGCCCCCACCCTTACACCTATAATTACCAATTTTGTGAATGCCTCTTTCAATTCCAATCTGGTCCCAGTTGGCATCAAAGTGGCGTGGGTCACCCCACTACTAATAAAACCTACATTAGATCCACTAGCCTCTACAAATTACCGGCCCATATCGACGGTCCCCTTCTTACTTAAAATCATTGACAAAATAGCTTACAATCAATTACAAACCCACCTTGAACAAAATAACCTACTAGGAGCTAGACAATCCGGCTTTAGGCCCAACCACAGTACTGAGACGGCCCTCTTGGACCTGAAAATCCAACTAGACCCCATCAGAGACTCAGGAAAACTAGCTACCCTATTGCTGCTGGACCGATCAGCAGCATTCGACCTGGTAGACCATGACAAACTATGCGACGCACTAAAAAAAAGACTTTCATTCTTCAAATAATGCCACACTCTGGATCAAATCCTTTTTTAACGGACCGTACATCCAGAGTTGCCATCGGAAACTATGCAACTGACCCTATTGCAGTTCCCATAGGAGTTCCCCAGGGATCCTGCCTCTCCCTTACCCTCTATAATGCATATACTAAACTCCTATTCTCAGCCCTTGATGATATGGGTGTCATTTACACAAACTTCGCAGATGACACCCAGATCCTCATCCCCATTACAGGTGATTACACCCATGGCAACTATACCATCAATGGAGTATACGCCATAATTCAAAATCTGACGGCCCTAAATAGCCTTTGCCTCAATGACGAGAAAACCGAGGTTCTCATCGTGGGCTCTCAAAGAATAAGCGCCCTCCATCCCGACTAGTCACATATCAACATTGACGGCACACAGATCCCAGTACTCAAACAAGTCAAAACTCTTGGGGTATACATTGATGCCAACCTCACTATGCACAAACCAATACCGGCCCTCTCCTCTTCTACAGCTTACACAGCTAAACTTAATGCACTCAGCCGCCGATTTCTTACTCCCACAAACTGTATTACTTTGGCCAGAGCGCTGATTTTATCGAAATTGGACTATTACAACATCCTCTTTCTAGGAACATCCAAATCTAACATAAATAAGATTCAATTACTACAGAACAAAGCTCTTAGAGCGGCACTAGGTATAAAGAAATCCGATCACATATCCAACATCAGGAGAGAAAACCACTGGCTGCCAATTGAAGCCAGAATCATTTTCAAGACACTTATTTTAGTCCATAAATGCATCACAAACAAAGTGGCCATCTACGTTAACAATACCATCAAGAAAAAAAATCTCCTGTAGGGCACTTGGATCCAATAAACTGGCTCTCTTGGAAGTACCACAATACAAATACAGCAGAGCTGGAGGAAGCAGTTTCAAAGTCCTAGCCTGCTGCATTGGAATGCATTGCCTCTCAGTATCAAAAATGAGGACACCTTATTAGGTTTCAAAAACGCGTTGAAAACCTGGTTATTCAACAAATATTAAATAACTTCTGCTAGTCCCATTCCACTTCAGCACCAGAACGGCCTGGCTTACCTCGGTTGCATTTGAACTGAAAAACCAACTGCTGCTCCCATGACCCACTGGTATGCCCATAGGTTACCTTAAGAACCGTAACCAATATCTATAACAAAATGCGACTGCACTATTGACTGATTGTAACATAGTATAAGAAAGTAATTATTTGTAACTAACTCTGTATAAAAATGTTTTACTTGATTTCTTGACTAACTGCAACACTGTATAATAAGTGATAACATTCCTGTAACTTCGCCGTGATACCTGCGGGTCTGGGCGAGTAACAAATGTAATAAATAAAATGGGTCAGGCCAAAGTCAATGGGCTTAAGTCTTGTATAGGATAGAGCAGTTGTGGTAGTTAAACGGAAAAGTCATTGCCAAGTTCTCAGAAGTAGTAGGATCATATGTTGGGTCACAAGCTGATTAGGCCTGCAAGTTGATAAAGTTTCAAGCACTTTCATTGCGAGAGGTAAGCACTCTCTCGTTTCACAGTACCTTACAAATGAAGAAAAAGGTGCAACTGAAGACTTCTGTTTCTGCAGATCTCGCTGTTCCTGAGCCTTTGTAATGTAGACAAGAGGGAGGACATCGGACTCCTGCAATGGGACTGGTTGCTAAGGTGGCAACTGGCAAATCTTTGATTTCGGTAGCTTCAGTAAAGCACACAAACTGGTGTCCCTCTGCCTAATTATTCGGTTTCCTGCAGCACTTGGAGGAAAATACAGCAAGCTCTGAAGTGGCTTAGTGTCGAGTTGATTAGTCCCACCAACTGAAAGGGAGAAGTAGTCCTTGCAGGGCTTTTCTGTGTAGATGAACTTAGCGATTCGGGCCTGCAGTAGGGCTTCACCGGGCAAACCAATGGTCCAGGAGTTGCAGCAGCCGTCCTCTTCAAGCTCGTCTTCAGTTCTTTTCGTTCCAGTGTTGACTCTGCTTTCCAAGCCAAGAGCCTTGCCTTTTTGTTCTCTCCCATTCATTCCAGCCTAGCTGTCACTCACCCAGCATGTGGCTGTCCTTTCCGGACAGTCTGCCAGCCAATCACGCCGAGTGCATTTGGGTCTCCTAGGAGACTAAGCACAGAGCTTTCGGGCCCCTCCCTCACTTCCTGCCCACCCCAGACACTATGGCACCAGAGGCGGTCTTCAGTCATGAAGCCCGCCAAAGGCGAAGGAAGAAGGGGAACCAAATCTGGTTTGGCGTGCAGAGACAACTCTAGAAGGACCTTTGCAAAAAGAAATGGCGCAAAAAGACCGGACCTGTTTTAAACAAAGGGGGCTCAGAAGCCATCTTGAAAAACATGGCTCTCGCGATTTAACACCACCGGTATGTTCGGTTGGAAAAAATGTTAGTTCGTTGTAAAACCACTGCCACCAGCCATTTTGGGAGGAAAGGGTAGTATTTGTCTGCTACATGAGTTTCTAGACACGGGAGATACTAGGTAACCCCTCCAGCACTCTATATAGGGTGTGCTGGGTCTAAAATTTGAAAAGACTAGTAAAGTCAATTTCACTTTTCTTACTCTGTGAAACAGTAGTTTATCCCAGAGAGGGTATTTAAACCTTGGGAAAGCCTGAAAAGGTTTCCCTATGCCCAGTGCTCCAGATAGGATTTTGAGGTGGGAGTATTTTACTCCCTATTTTTGAACTTTGAGAGTAAATGGGATTTTAAGAGTAAAAATGACATTTCTCCTTTGCAAGAGTAAAATATATGTGACATCCAGCCAACGTGTGCAAAAACTGTATGGAAATCATTATGATGCGGCAGCTTTCTGCATTGTAGCAGAAGGTGTCCAGTCAAATGGTCGACAGGACAAATGGTCGACACAATTTGGTTGACCGGTCAAATGGTCGAATTTTTTAAAAATGTATTTATTTATATTTATATATATATATATATTTTTTTTTTTTTAGGTTTTCGTTTAGGGGGGGGGGGGGGGGGCAGAGGGGGGCCCCCAAAATTTTTTTTCAAAAATGGGTAAAAAAACAAACAAATTCAACCTTTTGATGTCGACCATTTGTCCTGTCGACCATTTATTTTCGACCAAATGACCTAGAACCGTAGCAAAATACATCCTTTCATTATTTCTCTAGCTTCAGAGAAATGCACTCCGTTTCAGAGGCATTTATCCATGGCTTGCAATTACAGATGCAGATAAAAATCAAACGTAGCCTTCTGGTTTCTTTCAAGTAACCTGACCTTTGCACTGTCCTCTGCTCTAAACTTGTGTGTAAATGTACACAGGAAAATAATGCTGTCGTACTTACAAGATTTTCATGCGTAAAAAGGCCTGGTACGCGCCTTATCTGGAGGGCTGCCTGTGCCTCTGCACTGAGGGTGCTGTGTGATGCATATGAAAAGATGATGCCTATGTAGTGGTCTAAAACGCCGTAACTAAAGAAAACACAAGTAAAACACATTCAAAATACATGAGAGAGTGGGGAAAAAAGGCTCACACTGTTCAGGTAAGAAAAGTCCTCAAAATCTAGCAAAGTTGCTCGTGGTCTCTAAGGTGAAGGGAATTAGCACATTTATGTGAATTCTTCCTAACAATAACCAGAGGCTACAAGAAGCTCTTGGTATCCACCATTAACCAGTGACCAGGAGCTACCACCGGGGAACAAGGTGCTAGTAAATAGCTTGTCGCAAATCTAATTTCCACATAAAATAGATAAATATACTTGTATCCCTTATATATGACCTTGGGCTTTAAATGTCATATAGATGTGTCCAACTGTTTATGGAGTGTTCCAAATGTACAGAGTTTAATTCACATAAATGTGTATGATGGCATCAGTTGACCTTGGGAGCCCAAAGTAGTTCTTGGTGGCTGTAGGTGTCAAGCTAACCAGACTCTTCTACGCTTCAAGCAGAAGCTAAATAACTGGGTTTGAAGACAGTGGTGCTCTTGCAAAGATTTCAGCAGCAAAAGTCACCATTTATGTCAATGACTTGTTAAAAGTGGGCTTAAATCCCCAGGATCCTTAAAGGGGAATCTGGGCACAAGGCCTCTTCAGATATCTTTTTGGTTTCTTAATTTTGGGATCAGTTGTCGAGCCAGGCTTGTAAGTGCTTTTCTCAACGTTCACATCATGCTGTGAAATGGCGAGTCCACGTAGAGTGAACTTCGAGGTGGGTCTCGCGGATAGTCATTGGGTTCAGGCGATGCTTCCACTATGATGAGTTGGTGGTCGATATGCAACAAATTTGATACTTCAATGGCCAGTGGTAGAGTTGTAACGGGCAATGCTTTTCAATGGTTTGGTACGGCTCGAAGAATAGGTAAGTGGATAAAAGCACTTGGAGCACCAAAAGCATTACCACTGTTTAACTGCTCCAAACGAGAGCGCAATCGAACTGACTCAAAAGTATCTTAAGGAGGTAAACTGGGCTCTGAGCACCTGAGATTTCGGCGTATTGGGTCCCCGATTCCAATGAGACTTGCGTAGATAGTCAAAAGCCTCTCTCCGACACCCTGAGAGGTTCCTTTCGACACCACAGTGCGGAGAACGTCATTTCTCCTCGCGTAGGCCCGTTTGGATCCTCTAAATGGACTAAAGAAAAATTTGAGGAAGTCTGAAAGACCTGACTTATAAAAAAGCCTTCCTAGTGGCTATCGCTTCTATCAGAAGGGTTAGCGAACTACAGGCTCTTTCTGTTTTAGACCCCTTTGTTACAGTCCACAAAGATGGGTAGTTCTGCGCACACATCCCATGTTTGTGCCTAAATTCATCTCGAAGTTCCATGTGAACCAGTCGCAATCTAACTACCCACTTTCTTCCAGAACCCTACTAACATGGCCAAAAGAAGCCTTCACACACTAAACGTGCATATGGCAGTCATGTTTTACCTGGAAAGAACTAAACCACTAAGGAAGACTGAACAATTCTTTGTTTCAGTGTAGAGAGGGGGGATCCTGTCTCCATCGGTTATCTCAAGGTGGATTGTCAAATGCGTCACACTATGTTACACGCTTGTGTTAGGCAGAAACCTGTGCAGTTCCCTCTGCGACCACTGCAAAAGATTTAAGACTACTGGTGTTTGGCAGTAAACCCACTTGGTAGCAGTCTGTACCACACAGATTCACTTGGTAGCTGTGGCTGAGCAGTCAGACTTCCCTCAAGAAGAGTTAGGCAGTATACAGAGTATTCACAATAGCTCAAAAGAACACAGTAGAACAAGTAAACACTGACCAGAGCTTGGTGTAAAAGAGATATAATTATTTATTTAAAACCACATCTAATAAAACACACAGGCACTAATTTTAAGCAGTTCAAAAACACGGTCACTAAAAGATATACACTCCCTTAAAAGAGTATTAGACAATTCTTAAAGCCCCACTTATTTTCAGACAGCGGTGAGCGCTTAACGCAGATGACACTCTAATAATTTGCTTTAAAAAGGGAGAGAAAAGCAGAGTATAATTTGCAACAGATCCCAACACTTTCACAAGAAAGGCAAAGTAAACCGTGAAGTTAGAGTTTAGAAGGCCGGATCCACTTTAAGAGGATCGGAACGAAATGTGACCAAGGTCACACGGTTGAAGTGCACAAAAAGTCTTGAAAAAGTTCAAAAAGAGTTGGACCAAAGAAAGGGACCAGTTAGATGGTCAAGGCGGCCAGCCCAGTCCATAAGGTTAAGGGATTATTATTACCTTGCAGCAATCTTTATAAAGGGAGGCCTGGCGGACACAGTACCTTAAAGTGGTGAGAGTACTCCAGCGGGGGCAGTTGTTCCTGGCAGCGGATGCAAGTCGGTGCTTCGTCTGGGGGAAGAGAGGATCTCGTCGGGGAGGAAGACAGGAGTCAGTTGCACTGCCAGGGAAGAAACCAGCCGCGGAGTCCTCGGGTAAAAGGAGCGGTCCTTTTATTCGCAGTCCAGTGGTAAGTGGCTATCCGGTTGCCGGGGTGCTTGGCACGGGCAATTCGACCACAAGACGTCCTGGGATGCGAGGAAAACTGGTTGTGCCCACCAGTCAGGGGAAGAAGCCTCTCCAGCCGGGAGATCTTCTGTCGTCGGGAAGTGGTGAGTCGGTTCCGCAGGGCTCCACCGGTGGTGTTGTGGTAGGTCGGCTCAGCTTCTCCCTCGTCGGATTCTCAGGTCCTGTGGCGACTTCTGAAGTTCCAGTCCCCAAAGCCCTGCTTTTATGCAGCACACCCCCATTCACTCAGCCTAGCTGTCACTCAAACATGGTAAGTGGTGAGCCGGCCGGCTCACCACTTGGGCCAATCACACAAGAGTGCGACAGTCCAGGGTGCCTAAACCCCCTCCCCCTCCCACACCCCCTCTGGTACCCAGACAAAGTGGCACCTCTTTTGGAGGCTTCTGTGGAGAAGCCCGCCAAAAAGTGGAACAAAGGGCTCGATTTGGGTTGGAGTCACAGAAGAGAACATAAACGCCATTTTAGAATCCAGTCCTGGCAAAAAATACCAACCGGCGAATTAATATTAATTAAATAAACCGGCGGTATGTTCGAGGCTATGAGAATTAAATAATTAAAGTTGGTAGCCTCGAACAATGGGAAAATCACATAGGGATATATTTGCGGTCGAATATAAAAAGTAGTATCCACCAGCCAAAACTCGATCAGGGGGGACGGAGACATGCCCCCTCGACTAACAGACCCCGGGGCAATCAAATTGCCCCGACCAGTACGTCCACAATATGATGGTTTGTACTGGTTTCTGTTAATAATTTGAGACTAGTAAAGCCAATGGTGACTTTACATGCCCTGGGAGACAGTCAGTCCCAGGTTATGGAGTCTATGGTGGGGTGTCACTATGACACCCCTGTGTCACTGCACGGATGGTGCTGTGTAACACACATAGTAGAAACACATGAGACCCTATGGAGTGAAGGACCCCATAGCCCATAAAACACATGAACAGTCAAAGGAACACCATAAATCGGGTCCAAGAGTGGGAGAAAGAGTCTTGCTCTTGGCAGGAGAAAAAAACAAACGCCAGAAATCCAGCAAAGCTGCTGGGGGACTCACTAGGTTAGGAAATTCAGCCTAAAGAGGGAATTCTCCCTAACAGCTTGCTAAGAGAGAACTGCCCTTCAAGCCTAGAGCACACTCTACTCGAGGCACTGGGGCATCCATAGCATTCATTGCAAATGTTCCTCTTGAGTCCATTTGCAAAGCGGAAACCTGGAGTTCTGTACACACCTTTACAAAACACTATTGCCTAGGTACTCATTCTAGGTCTGATTCTCAGGTGGGACAAGCAGTACTAAGACATCTTTTCTCTACTATTCCTTCTCACAACCCACCTCCAACTCCGGGTACTGCTCGCTAGTCTATGCACCGCATGTGATTCTAAGCAGATTAACAAGCATCAGAAGACATGCATTACTTACCGTAATAGCATTTCTGAGGATTGTATCCACTTAGATTCACATGCGCCCTCCCTACTTCCCCGCTCGGGGTGGAAGGAACATAGACGTCTTACTACTTTCTCTCTTTACGTACTTACTATAGTCTTGGGCTACCTCATGGCAGAAAAAATACAATCGGAGGGACCTCGGCGCGTGAGGGGATTTTGGTTACTACACACGTCACGATAGGGATAGTGTTACAGGCACGCCTAAGCCAACGTCCCCTTTCGGTCCCCGAACGACGAGATGCAATACTCCGCGGTTACCACTGGATGTCGGGCCATATGCATAGCATGTGAATCTAAGCAGATACAATCATCAGAAATGCTATTACGGTAAGTAATGCATGTCTTACTGTTAACTCTGAGTTACAGTTACCGATTTTACTCTTTCACATATAAACCTATACTTTTCAAAGCAGAATCCTTTCTTATCCAGTGCTTCCCTATTCTATGGCGCCAACACTTTCCTATTTTATGGCTGGAGTTCTCTCAGAGGCAGAAGGAGGACCATAGTGGTCATGGTGCCAGCTGTACAGTTAGTTCAGTCCTGGCGAAGTCTCTTCAAAACAAGTATTTCACTTTAGAGTTAGAAAAGGGTACATATCCTTCAGAAAAGATGCCCTAGGAGGATTCCAGCAGTGGGCCCGGGTGAATTGGATGAACGGACTCCCAATCACAGAAAACACCCCAAAGCTTTTCAGAAATCACACAGGCGTAAGGTAAGTAAATAACCCAGCCAACACAGTACCTCAGCACAGATGAGTTGCAGCAGGAAGTCATCAGGATCTGCAGCCAAAAACCCACTTGATGAATTCCTTTGTCATGAAGATGGGATTTTGCAGCGGGGATTAACGGAGAAGGCTCCAAGCAAGAGTTTCTTTGCAGCTCTGGTTTTGACGCACCTTTTCAGGAGCCAGGAGAAGACTGAATAGCGCTTGTCGAATTCTTGTCTCTAAACCGGTCCAGCACTGATGAGTGGACTTAAATCTGGTCTCTGAAAATCCAGGAGGAGGCCACCAAGTTTGCCATCCTCCATAAACCTCGCCTATAAATCTCACACTCTGAGGCATGCAATGCAGACTAAACCGATCCTAGTGAAATTCCTCAGCAACCCCTCGCTCACACAACTTTTTACTCCTCTACGTATCTCCCCGATTACAACAGGCACTTTGCTAACATCCTTAGCTACTCCCTAGGGGTCATCCTTCTCTCACCCTCCCTTGTTATTCTCCACCTGACACTGCGACTTGTTGCCTGTCCTTTTGAGCGTCACCGTAGTCGGGCCCTCCCTCGACCAGTCTTCCCCTGCACTCTTTTACCAGCACTTGCCTATGGACACCTTACCTGACTAGCCTTGAGGCTGGACCACCCCCTTTTCCGCACTATTGACCCACCTTGTTTTTTCCCCACAGAACTGCCCCCCCTCCCCTGGCCAGCCCCCAGGGCCCCCATCCCTCCCACACTTCTCCCTCACCCCCCTCCTTATCCCTTCCCTCGGCCCATCAGCCCCCTCCCCCCCCCTGCACTTGCATGATCCGAATGTGTCAAGGCCTAGTAGAAACGTTAGCTATTTCTCCTCTGTACCATTTTCCCCCCCAATTCCACCCCCCCCCCTCCCCCTCCCTAGTCTTGTGGCACCTGGAAACACTTTCTGCTGTATAGGCGACATACAATAAATAAATATTGGTATCCCACCCCTCCCCCTGCTTGGAGACCGCAACATATGGTTTAATGCCCCAGGCAACCCCATGACACGACTACGCGTGGGCAAACAAAGCCCTCAACCAGACTCAACACCTCAGGACATGCACTCGATCATATGATATGGACGGACCACGCAGCCATTACATTCTCGCTCCCGTCACCCATCTCCCCCCCCCCCCCCCCCCCCCCCCCACACGCTTGGCTAACACTGTACCATCCACTGCGTCCCGCTATGGAACAAGGTCATAATAACAATGTACTTGGCGGACTCCCTGCTCTCCTCCCTCCCCAGACTACCAGTCAATTGAGAATACCCTCAATCAGTCACTTTGACATATGGTTCTCAAATGCCCTCCTGCTCCCCCCACCCCCCCAACCGTTCACCCCGCACCTAAAATCCCTCCTAAACACTTAACCACTCCCTTCAACACAGATGGCTGGATCGACCCGTCTACCCATAACAGAACCACCTACACCTGCTGCCAAGCACCTCCTCAATCCCGGAAAAACAGAAATCGCGCTTCGAGGGGATTGTCCTCCGACGTATTCCACATCTGACATGTTATGACCACAGCTGTGCTGCTTCGGAAAACTTTGGGCAGAGGGCGTCCTGCGTCGATACGTTGTTCCTCAAGGGCCTCCGTCGAGGGTCGATATCACCGGATGTTATATATAGAACGCACAGCGCCCGTAGCCTCAGCTCTGTTTTTTCCACAAACGTGTTTGCTTCGGAATCTCGGCGCGCTCGGTTCTTCTCTTTGATGTCTTCTTGACATTTAAAAAATGCCGGGACTGCGGTTCAAAGATGTCCATCACGGACCCGCACAACATCTGCCTCTGGTGCCTCGGCGAAAGCTACGCCACCGGCGACTGCAATGATTGCCAGTCCCTGGCATCTAAGGCCTTGCGGGAGCGTAAGAAGAAATTAAAGGTAGGTTAGGGTGTCTAAGCCCCATAAATGGAAGTCCGCTGGGCTTTTGACCGATGTCTCGAGGGGCGACTCTCTGCGTCGGCGAAAATCAAGGGGGTCTCGGTGTCAGAGAGGTTCCCGCCATTCCTCTGCCTCTTCGAGGCATTCTAGGAAGCGCCGTCACCGATCGCCTTACTCGTCGGAGGACTGCGCCAGACGATTGACTTGTCCCACCAAGTCTTTGTCGCGGGCCGAATGGGATGCATTCCACCAGCAGATGATGGTGATTTTTGAAGCGCAAGGCACAGTTCCGGCCGTGCCTTCAAAAGAAGCCGGCAGGAACGGGCTCAGTCCACCACTCGCACGCCTTTGAGCTCGGGCGGTCGGCACGATCATCGGGAGCCATCGAGGTCCCGCTTGGACAAGGGAGATCGCCATAGCCGTGCCCGATCCAGGTCCCGGTCCTCGACACCAAGACCGTCGGAACCTGTGAAGCCTTTGAGGAAGGCGTCAACGCCATCAGCGCTTTGTCCGTCGAGGGACACTCTCGGGGCTCCGCCCTCTAAGTTGTCGGCACCTCATTCGACGCAGATTCCCTTGACACCCTCAACGCCGTTTGTGGAGAATTTGCCGGAGGTGCCCGGAGGGCTGTGGAAACTCAGAGGAAGGCTCTCAGTAAGCCTGTTAGGCCTGTTTTTGAGCCCTACTCTGTTCCTCCTCCCAGATTGGATTTGTTCCAACCTTTGGACTATATTTCGGAGGTGGCGGAAGGGTGCCTCCTGATGTCCCTGTTGACCTTTTGTCTGGACACAGTCAGATGGAGGAACTCTGTCAGTCTTTGCATGACGCCAGTGGTCTTGCCACCTCTCCGGAGGTGGAGTTTGGCAGGCCTGAGCCTGGGACGCATGCCGAATCCTCATATAGGCGTCTCATGTCAAGGGTGACTGAATACTTGGGGTGGTCTGCTACATCTGTTGATTTTGATCAGGATGTTCTGACGGACATCCTAAACCAAGGTCCACCCACTGACCCGGTGTTGCCATTTCACCTGGCTTTGCAAAGAAGGGTGGCGGCGGCTTGGACTGCTCCGAGAGTCTCCCGGCAGTGAATAAGTCGCTTCTGAAAAAATGACCCCTGCTACTTCACGACGCACCCTACTCGGGAGAGTTTGGTAGTTTAGGCGGCTATGGTCCCCGCGAAGCAGGCTGCGTACCCTACCATCTCTCCTGATGGGGACGAGAAGTGCTTTGATGGTTGGGCGAAGAAGATATTTTCATCTGAGGCTATGGCTTTAAAAGCAGCCAACTTTGTTTGTGCCTTGGCAAGATTCACTCACACTCTGTGGAATTGTGCATCTTTGCCGGCTGAGCATATTCCCGAAGGGGAATATCAGGATGGTTTTCTAGCCCTCGTGCAAGACGGCACGGATGCCATGTGTGAATCCGTTCAGTAGGGTTTGGACACAGCAGACTGTGTCAGCCGGTCCATGGCTGCGAGCACCGTGATACGCAGGTTTGCGTGGTTGCGGAAGTCTGGGTTTGCTCCTGATGTGCAATCCCAGCTTCTCAGCATGCCCTTTGATGGTGCATCTATTTGGCAGCAAGGCTGACGAGAGCCTTGAGAGGTTGCAGACCTCCAAAGCTGCAGCAAAGTCTTTGACCGCTGCAGTAGGTCAACCTGCGCCTTTTCGTCCTAGGGGACAGCAATGGACGGGATGTTCCTTACGGTACTACTCTACCTTTGGTCGATCGAGAGGAGCTGCCAGTCAAAGGGGCCACCGTAGGGGTACCAGAGGTGGAAAGCAAGGTACTTGAGGTGCCAAAGCCGCTCGGGCAGTTGCCTCTTTGCCCTCAGGCACTGCCGCAGCTGCGTCCGCTCAGCCATGAGGCCATGTCCCATGGTTTGCCGGTTGGGGGCAGACTGCGCAGCATTTTGGAGAATGGCGAGCCATTACTTGAGATGTGTGGGTTCTGGAGATCATAGCCTACGGCTACTGTCTTCCCTTCCAGCAGAGGCCTCACGACAATCCTCCGGGAAAGCTCTCTTTGAAGCGTCCGGATCTGCTCCTTGTGCAGGAAATCCTATCCCTGCTGGAGAAAGGCGCCATAGAACTGGTGCCTCTAGCAGAGAGGAACAAGGGATGGTATTCCCCTTATTTTTTGATCCCGAAAATGGACGGGGGATTGAGACCCATCATGGACTTGCGTTGGTTCAACCAGCTCCTCGGGAAGGATAAGTTCAAGATGGTCACTCTTTCTCCAGTCCGCCAGGCCCTTCAACTTAAGGGTTGGTTGGTGTCTCTCGACCTCAAGGATGCTTACTTGCATGTGCCGATTCATCACAAGCACAGGAAGTACCTGAGGTTTGTGGTTGGCGACTCACATTTTCAGTTTTGGGTCTTGCCGTTCAGATTGACCTCCCCCCTGAGGGTCTTCACCAAGCTGATGGTGGTAGTGGCAGCGTATCTCATGAAAGGGGATTCATGTCTACCCCTACCTGGACGATTGGTTGATCAGGGTGCGCTCTCCCGAGCAAGCCCTGGATCATCTGTCCGTCACCTGCCACTCCCTTCAAAAGCTGGACTTCTCCCTCAATTTAAAAGTCCCATTTGACACCTACCCAACGGCTCCAATACATCAGAGCAGTGTTCGACAAATCACTGGGGCAGTGTTTGCCTCCCCAGGTGAGGGCTCATCACATTCTGCAGATGGACAGATTTCAGCGTACCCAGAGTCTCCCGGCGTTCGAGTTCTTGAGGTTGCTCGACCTCATGCCATCCTGCATTTTCCTGGTGCCACAGGCCAGGCTGCGGATGAGATCTCTGCAGTGGGCTTTCAAGATGCAGTGGTCGCAGTTCTCCGGCAGGATGTTGGATCCCGTTCAGATTCCGCCCTCAGTCGCATAGGATCTTCTGTGGTGGGCCGTCGAAGGCAATCTGATGAAGGGAGCTCCATTTCGGCAACTTTGGCCGGAGGTGACAATCGTGATGGACGCATCCCTCACAGGTTGGGGAGCTCATGCAAACGAGTTGACAGCCAGCGGCCGTTGGTCTCCGGAGTCCAGACTCCACATCAATCTGTTGGAGCTGTGGGCCGTCGGGCTAGCCCTGAAGGCTTTCCTGCCGTCTGTGCGGGGGAAGAATGTCCCGATTATGACAGACAATACAGTGGCCATGCACTACCTCAACAAAAAAGGGGGGCAGTATCTCTCCCGTTGTGCAGAGAGGCGATGCAACTCTGGTTCTGGGCCATCCAGCACGAAATTTCAATCTTGGCAGTTCATCTTGCCGGAGACGAAAATGCGGCGGCCGACACTCTACAGGCAGAGAACGGTCTCTCACGAGTGGGAGCTGGCTCAGGAAGTTCTGTTGGAGATCTTCACCGTTTGGGGAACCCCACAAGTGGATCTCTTCGCCACCAGTGTCAACCGGAAGTGATTCTGCTCGTGGAAATTTCCTCCAAGAGGAGCCTTGGGGGACGCGTTCATAGTGGAGTGGTCCTTCCCACTGCTGTGCGCGTTTCCTCCAGTCCCCGTCATTCTGCAAGTGTTGCAGAGGTTACAGATGTTCGGTTCCCGGGTGATCCTCATTGCTCCGGCATGGGCAAGGAGACCGTGGTACCTGGACCTTCTAGACATGTCCATCTGCCCTCCATGCCGTCTTCCCTACCAAGATGATCTGCTCTCACGGGAGGTGTGGGGGGAGGGGTCTGGTTCTCCATCCAGAGGTCAAGTTTCCCCGCCTTCATGCTTGGTTTCTGAAGGGTTCAGGTATAAGGATTGGGACCTCCCCGAAGACGTGATGGAGGTGCTGCTTTCGGCCAGAAAGCCCGCAACGAAATCCCTGTACTGTTCCAGTTGGAGAAAGTTCTGTGACTGGTGCAGGGTACGGAATGTGGATCCTTGCCAATGTTCCATTCCTTTTTGCCTTCTTTAGCCCACAAGGGCCTGCAAGTGAGTACCATTTAGAGTTACCTGGTGGTGCTGTCCATATTTAAGCGCTTGTCTGAGGAATGTTCTTATTTTAAGATTCCTTTTTCTCCGTTTCTAAAAGGGGCTAACTAATGTGTTTCCACCGTTGCCTTTACAGGTGCCGGGATGGTGTTTGAATTTAGGGTTAACATTCCTAATGGGAGCTCCGTTTGAGCCCTTACATTCTTGTCCGGAGACTGTTGTCTTTTAAAACTGTGTTTTTGGTTGCAGTTACTTCCGCATGCAGAGTGAGTGAGTTGCAGGCACTTTCCGCCAAGCCACCCTTTACTGTTTTCCATAAGGACAGGGTTGTCCAGCGGGTGCAGCCTTCTTTTCTTCCGAAGGTTGTCGGAATTCCATTTGAGCCAGAGTTTAACTCTCCCAGCGTTTTATCCTCCTCCACATCCAGGTAGGGAAAAGGAGAGGCTCCATAGGTTGGATCCTAGGAGAGCTTTGAGTTTCTATCCCTCACGGATGTCCCAGGTCAGAGTGGACGATCAGCTCTTTGCTGGTTATGCTGGAAGACGCCTGGGTCAGGCTGTTTCCAAGCAGACCTTGTCCAGATGGAACATTTTGACGGACTCTGAGTGTTACCGTTTGGCGGGAAAGGACCCTCCCGTGGGCTTACGGGCTCACTCTACTAGGGGTGTGGCTGCCTCCACTGCTCTGCAGAGGGGTGTTCCTATTCGCAACGTTTGTGAAGCAGCCACATGGGCCTCTGTCCATAAGTTTGTGAGACACTATTCCTTGGACTCCATCCATGGGCAGGATTTGGTAAGGCAGTTCTCTGTCCTCTATTCAGCCATTTAATTGAGCATTCTAAAATTGTAAATTCTTTTCTCGCCTCCAAATGTTGGTACACTGCTTTGGGAGTCTGTCATAGATGTGGAATACGTCAGAGGACACAATCCCCTCGAAGAACAAGTTACTTACCTTATCTGGTAACGTTCTTTTGATGGAATGTTCCTCCGACGTATTCCACATCGCACCCTCCCAGCCTGCCCCTCTACATAATTTCTTCTGCGATTGCAGCTTACGTTTCCGCAAGGCTTTCTGCAGTCATACTGGCAGGAGATTGATGCCACACGTTCTGGGGAAAAAACTACAACTGAGGCCACGGGCACGGTGCGTCCTATATATAACATCCGGTGACGTCGACCCTCGAGGAACAACGTAACGACGCAGGACGCCCTCTGCCGAAAAGTTTCTGAAGCGGCACAGCTGTGCTCATTACCTGTCATAGATGTGGAATACGTCAGAGGAACATCCCATTGAAAGAACGTTACCAGATAAGGTAAGTAACCTGTTCTTTGCGGGAAGACTACTCTTACAACCTACACCTCCGCACTCTGACAAATCTTTCCTTATCTCTCCTACTCCCGCAGTCACTTCAATCTTGTGTGTTGTCCTCTCCTGCATAGACTACACCAACTCCCTTTTCCCGAGTGCCCCTACTTATCAACTCTGAATGCTCCAAATGGTCCAGAACTCTGCAGTTAGGATTCTCCTTGCCCTTGGCACCACAGAACAAATGTTCAAAGCCACTCACCCGCACACGTCTGCAACCATACAACCTTCTCAATACCCATACAAAACTCATAAAGCCTAAAGTCACTCGCTGGCACATAACTCGGCTATTCTTTTAAGGACTCTGCTAGTCGCTGTTTTAAGTGACATTTCTCTCCCCTCTGAGCCCATTTGTTATTCCTGTTGGTCTTTGTGAGCGCCCATAGGCCTTTTGGGTGAGTGTGCGCTAGATAAAAATTAATTTGGTTATTTAGTATAACCTCGGAGACACAACTTTTCTTCAAAAACAAAATCCCTCTGCCCCTGAATTGGTCACACCCGCTGCTCCCAGCACTCCTAATACACCCCAACTTTAACTTTACTTCTGTCACCCCGGCTGAAGGTGTTCATCACCATCCAATACCTCAAAGCAGCATCCAATTGCACAGGGGACATTTGCCCTGTCCACCTCCAAGATGTGTGCGGACCAACTATTGCCAATTTCATGAACTCCTTCAACTCCCATGTAGTACCCAACTCAATCAATGAAGCCTGGGTCACGCCGCTACTGAAAAACCCGCCCTATCACCACGGTGCCATACTTTCTGAAAGTTCTTGACCGTACTGCCTACTTACAACTTCAATCCCACCTTGAAACCCACAATTTACTGGGCACCCGCCAATCTGGGTTCAAGCCAAGGCACAGCAGTCAGCCCTCCTCGATCTAAACCGAGCTCTATCCCGTCTGCAATGCGCGGGGGATCTCGCCATCCTCCTACTTGACCTCTCGACAGCTTTTGATATAGTCTACCATGGGATTCAATGCAACCACGTCACTACATGTAATCATGTCCCTGCAAAAAAAAGTTGCGGTTTTGAGACATTACATTGAACATGCGGGGAACACTCCCGCAACCCCAATTGTATTTATTTAAATTTTCTTTTTACAAGGGGACATCCCTGCAACCCATACATAATGTCACCTTATATATGGTTGCCAATGGCTTTTCCTGGCGACCTTATGAATGGGGACATTACCGGATACCCTTTTAACCTATCAACCAAAGCGGCTTATTGGATTAAGTCCTTCCTGACTGGATGATCCTCCGGGTCTTAGCTGGGGCTAAAGCAGCTGACCCCTATTGTCTTCCAGAATGATCTTGCCTCTCGCTTACTCTATAACATGTACACTAAGCCTCTCTTTGACCATTTGGACAACCTAAACATTCCATACGCAAACTTTTCCGATGATACGCAGGGCCTCCTTAAACTCGCTGTTAATCGCGCACTTAAGCCAATATTAACCACATTTACAGCATCATCCAGCCCTGGATGGCTATTCAACATCCCTGCCTGAACAATGATAAAATGGAGAGCCTCTTCATCCGCTCCCCGCTCCGCCTCAAACACCTCGACCTGCCTTTGCCGCCTTCCGCGTTGATGGAAACATCACCCCTGTGTAAACCCATGTCAAAAGCGAGTTTATCTCGACTCGGAGCTAAACATGCAGAAACATGTCGAGGCGGTTGCCTCGTCTGTGGCCTATTCTACTAAACTCATTAACCTCTCCAGGAAATTCCTTGCCACCAGCAACTGCCTCACCCTAGCCAGAGCCATCATCGAAACAGACTAGTGCCATCTTTGCAGGAACTTATATATATAAAAAAACTTGACACACTACAACTGGCCCGAAACAACACCCTCAGAGCAGTGTGGGACCTTCAGACCACATCTCGGTAGCGAGACACAAAGCACATTTGCTGCTAATCAAGGGGAGTATTGAGTTCAAAATCCTGTCATCACCCATCGCTGCCTTCACAACACTGCCCCCGTACCTCACCCATCGCATCACCAAAAAAAAGCCCAAACTGCACAGCTTGCGCTCCCCCTCTTCCTCCTCACTACCCCCGGATACAAAAGAGAGCTGGTGGATCTAGCTTCACCGTCATTGCCCACACCCTGTGGCACTCCCTAACATCCTGCATCCAAGATGAACCCTCGTACCTTTTACTTTTTTGCAAAGAAGTAAAAACTGCATGGTCCCCTCCAGAAATGTCTACCCGTCATCAAATTAGCATGCTACCTGTATTGTAAGGACCACACCGGAATTGTACTTCTGTAACAAAAAGGTAACTCTGCTACCAATATTGTAACCTTTTTAGCGTCTTATCTGGGCGCTTTAATTGAAATTAATAAATCCACTACTTGAAATAAATACACTACTCCCAATGACATATCGCACACCACCTCTGGCAGCCACCCCCCCCCCCCCCCCCCACAATGACAAAAATGTGGTCTACCTGGACACAAGTTCTACTACTCTCTCATACCCTTGTCAACTTCAAAGCACCCATCCACTTGCCAGGTCAATATGGGTAGCTTGTAGGGACCTGGTCATCCCTAACCAACTTCACTTTGGTGGTGGAATGCACACACGCCTTCTAAACTCCATAAATGTTCCTAAAGCTTTGCAAGGGCATTCACCTACAGTGCTTTGAGCCCATACCAATGGGATAAAGGAGCTATACAAATGACAAATTACTTTACATTACTTCAACTCTCTAGAACAATTTCTAGGACTCGCTGGGTTCCTTCATCTCCAGTGAGCAGAATTCTACTTCCAGTGCACAGTAAGCAGAGGGGCCTTGTTGCACAGCAGTTTTCCCCAAATGTGCCTCTCTGATGGGTAAGAAGAGATTTCCTCTTGGCTTTCTGTGTTGTCTTCACCTCTATAGCAGAGTACTTTGGAATAGACCATCTTCCCCACCCCCAACAGAGTTTAATGTAAATCCTTCTGGTCGAGGGTTCATCCCATGACCCACTTAGTTAAATGCTATAGTGTATTGGTTGACTAGGCCTGTTAGGGGTCCAATCTTGGCTGCTGTAAGAAAGGTCTTTTGCCTGCTGATGTCCTGCCCAGAGTGCCTTGTATGCCGGGTGTGGGAAGGAGGCAGGAAGTTTGTCGAAGCCCAGCCAAAATCCAAGATGACGAGATCCCTCTGTGGTTAGAACCTCTCCTCTGGACTACTCACTTTCTCTGTCTGCCTGCATCAAAAGGTCTCCTGTAAACCTCCCCCCGCCCCCCACTCCAAAACTGCCCAGGGACATCCTGCATTCAGGAATGCACATGCAGCTCTACTAGAGTTGTTGAGGATTCTCCTACTGTCCACAGCAGGGTCAAATGGGTACACTATGGTTGTTCCCCTGAAGCATTTATGAAGGAGAGTCTGATTAGCAGACTTCACCTTCAGAGTGAGAATTGCCTTAATCATTTTATGTCGCCCGTCCAGGTGCCGTGGGAGCTTCCCCGTCCTTTCCAGTTTAGTCATCCTTTTCTCTGTTTTGGTTTTCAGTTTGAGTCAGTGGTGTTGAAGAGCCAGGTTTTTAGTAATTTCCTGAAATTTTAGGTGATCTTCGGTGTTTCTTATTTCTTTTGGGATGTTGTTCCAAGTTTTGCAGCTAAGTGGTGGAAGGAGGTGCCTCCAAGTTTTTTCTTAAGGTATTGTTTGATTTCCAGGCGGACTTTGTTGCTTGATCGGAGGTGTCTTGTTGGTTTGTAGATTATTTTCTTTTGTAGGAATTCTGCTCCTTGTCCACTGATTGACCTATACGTTATGCACATTGTTTTAAAGGTGATGCAATGTTTAACTGGGAGCCAGTGTAGTGTTTTAGGGCTGGGGTGATGTGGTCTCTTGTGGATAGTTTGAGTAGTCTTGCTGCTGCATTTTGGATCTGTTGCAGTTTCTTCAGGTGGTGGTCTGGTATTCCGAGGTAGAGTCTGTTTGCATAGTCGATTGACATGATTGGGGCGACGATAGTGAGTGTTTTGTGCGCGAAGGAGAGGAAAGGTAGAATTCTTCTTGCCGTGTGGAGGAGGATAAAACATTTCTTCACTGTTGCATTTATTTGTGGTTCTAAGGTTAGGGTGTTGTCCATTAGGACTCCCAGATTTACTACCTTCGATGGTGTTGGTGCGTTTCCCATTTCCGTGGGGCCACGGAATGGTGGTTTTGTTCTTAGTCTTTGGATATGATCATGATTTCTCTCTTTCCTGGATGAATGAAAGTTTCGAAAACCTTTTATACTTTTGTTTCGGACGGTAGAATTCCTAACTGGCCCTAACTCGAAAATGGGAGTAATCTCGACCATTAAATAATAACAGTTCTGATGTTTGTTAATCTGCTTAGAATCACATGCTGTGCATAGTCCGACATCCAGTGGTCACTGCGGAGTATTGCATTTTGTTTTTCGTAGTCGAAAAGGGGACGTCGATAAGGCGTGTCTGTATCACTATCCCTATAGTGACGTGCAGTGTACCCACAATCCCTCACGTGTCGAGGTCCCTCAGATTGTTTTTTTTCCGCCCAGATATTGGTCGCATTTACGCGGAGCTCCTCGAGAGATATTGCAAAAACATTTATTCGACCTTTGGTCATTATTAACTTAATACTTTACATCCCTCCTTCGGCGTCGTAGCTGCGAAGCTGTTTCACCGCCGATCAAGATCTTGGACGGCGGTGCCTTCGACGGAGGAGGTTGTTCGCCGAACACGTGTCCTGGACTCGCCGGCCAAATACAGTAGGGAGGGTGGGGTCGTGGGACATGTATTTTCTCTTTGAGAATGCCTTTCCCTTTCCCCTCCCTTTCCTTTGGGGTTGTTATCACATGCAATTGTTTCCTCAGCTATGGAAAGGACACCCACGTTGCAGTTTACCTGGAAAGACGAGCACAAACGGTGTAACCGTTGCTTGCCCATCGACCACACAGAAGACGGCTGTGCGGCCTGTTGGCTTCTTAAACCTAAGACTTTACAGGGCTGCAGGGTCAAAAGGTGGGCAGCCTACGCCATGTCGGTCTGATTCCTCATCCGCCGCCGCCGCCGAGGCGAGGAATGTGATAACCCGATGTCCGTTTCGGAAGTCGTAGACCTCTCTAAGGAGCGTTCACGCTCCTCGTCTGTCCCCAGCCCCGACAAGCTCGGCTCACGCCCTGCTTATGGGGATGAACACCCCGGCGACACTGACGCACACAAAAAACACTCCCATAAACACACGACCCACGGCTCTTCCTCGACGAAGAGAGCATTAGCGCCAACGGAGACGCAGGTCCTACCAGCGGCCTCCTCAGACCGTAAGAGTTTTAAGCCCCCGTCACAAACGCGACTAGGTTACCCCCAGATAAGGGCGCTATCACTAAACCGCCAGACGATGCGCACCGTCGGAGAGCGCGAACGTCGGCATAGAGCAAGCGCACCTGTAAAGTCTACGCCAGAGGTACCCTCGACAAATTAGTTGTCCAGAGCCTGGCGCGGATTGTTTCCACCGATAGCCAGAGACGGACGGCGAAAGAAATGTCGATCACCGCTCACGAGGCCTGGGAGACGCCGAAAAGGTCAGAAGGAAGGCAGGATCTGCCCCCTCCGTCGAGAGGGACTTCTAGCCTACCAGAAGGCTTTTCAGAAGGCGATGGGAGCCTTGACGTTATGGGATAGGTCGAAGCGTTTTCAAACTGAAGGCCCCCCCGCCACTCTGGGGTACCTCAAGAAACTCTAGAGAGACTCCAGGTTTGTATGGACAAAATGGAGAGGTTTATGGCGACTCAGAACCTTCTAACACCCAAGAGATCCAGAGCGGGACCTCGGGAGGGTCCCAGGGCCAAGTACCCTAGGCTATTTAATCCCCTCCAAGAGGATGTAGATTTATATGACCTCACTGAAGAGGACCCCCACTTTCAGGAGGATGACGAATTCTTAGGCAACGAAGGGGAACAAAACCTAGAGGAGGAAGGTTTTGAAGATAACCCAGATATGGGAAGAAGGCGCTTCACCGCCTTGGCAGTCCCCATCAGCGTTTTCAGACCCGACGCCCTAAACCTTACCCCCCCCCCCCCCCCCCTCCACCTCTCCCAAGGACTCACCTACCTTTTTTAATGCAATACTACATAAGGCAGCAGCGCATTTCGAAATCGAGACTGGGGAAATTTCTCCTGACATAGACTTTGTAGAAAAGATCATCAAGGAGAACCCTACCCTCCCCCCCCCCCCCCCTGTCAGCCAAACCATTCCCCTCCTCGCCCCAGTAAAGAGACGAATTATTCCTTCGCTATATACACCCACGTTGGTCAGAGGGGTCAACCCGAGGATAGAAAAATGTAGTCTCTCCCCATCGGACCCGTTATACGTCAGGGGCCACTCTGTACCAGACTCCTTAGCGGTGACAAATACAAGGAAAAGAGCAGGGGTCCCGCTGTCAACCAGCGAGGCACCACCAGATAAAGAGGGTAAGAAAATGGTATGCCCTATGAAGGAGGATTACAGCCTCAGCTGCCTTTTCCGCAAGAATTGCCAACAACAACTCTTTGCTGGCAAGTTACGCAGATGCACAATGGAGCAAACTACGTAAGGACATTGAGGAGGTACCGGAACCCCTAAGTACTCTGCTTCTGGCCACGGTTACTGAAGGGACCTTACTCAACCAAAGCATCACTAAAAATACTCTGGATGCTGCAGAAACAGCTGGCCGTTCCCTAGTCCAAGGAATCCTCCTCAAACGCCATGTATAGCTACGTAATTCAGGTTTTAAACCTGAAACACGAGCATCTCTAATTAACAAACCTATAGAAGATGCCAACCTCTTTGGGAAGGCGGCGGATGAGGCACTAGAGACCGCAAAGAAGGATTTTGACACCATCAAAACCCTAGACCAAATTTCAAGGCCTCCAAACAAACGTGGTTATGGCAACAGACACTTTTTTCGAGGCCAACTCCCGCAGCAGCAATACTCTGCAGGTAACTGGTCCTCTAACCAAGGCACCAGTGGACAATGCAACCAAAGAGGATAACGTCGTGGCAAGGCAAGAGGTCTTGGTCCCACCCCTAGAGGTTCCCAAGCCACCAACACCAAATGACTCGCAGATTCGGGTCCGCTCCCATGCATCGCTGGTCGGGGCCGGTTAACATCCTTTCTTCCAGCATGGGAGGGTATAACATCAGACCGCTGGGTACTATCCACCATAGCCCGCGGTTACTGTATAGAATTCAACAGTTCCCCTATGTACAGACCCCCAAGGGGATGACGCATGTCACCAGAACACCTCGCCATCCTTCTTCAAGAAGTGGACCAACTACTAGAAAAAGGAGCTATAGACGTTGTGCCTCTATCTCGGGTAACGGAAGGTATTTATTCAGTGTACTTCCTGTACCCCAAAAAGGACTTAACCATGCGCCCTGTACTAGATCTGCGCCCAGCGTACAAATTTGTCAAACCTCAAAGGTTTCGTATGGTGACTTTACAGGAGGTGATCCCCCTGCTTTCAAAGGGAGATTACATGACAACACTGGACATGAAAGTTACATACTTTCATATTTTAATGTTGCCAGCGCACAGAAAATACCTCGGGTTCATGATAGAGGGCAAACACTACCAGTTCAGAGTGCTACCCTTCGGCATAGCATCAGCGCCGAGAGTATTCACACAGGTACTGGCAGTATACCCTTACCTCGACAATTGGCTCATAACAGGGGATTCTTACGAAACATGCTTCTCAAATACCCGAAAGACTGTAGACCTTTTGTTCCAACTGGGCTTCTCCATTAACGAGAAGAAGCCCAGCTTAGACCCCAGCCGGATCAAACAATTCCTAGGGGCTCTAATTCGAACAAAGGAAGGCCTCGTCTTCCCCTCCGAGGATCCAAAACATGCAGTTTCAGATCCCTAAATATGTGGCCGGTCGAGAGGTGACGGTGCGCAAAGCAATGATCTTACTAGGAATGATTGCGTCATGTATTTATTTGGTACCTCACGTGTGCCTGCGCCTAATGCAAGAGTGGCTCAACAGCCAGTGGCGTCAGGCCAGCGGACAGTGGGACTATCTAGTGGTGGTCTTGCAAGCCTTGGTTCTCTCGCTACGGTGGTGGTCAAAGGGAAACCTGGTAATAGGGAAACCATTCGCCACCCCCGCAGTGGAAGCTACTCTAACCACAGACGCATCCCTCACAGGATGGGGGGGGCTCACCTATCCCATCAGACTGCTCACAGAGTTTGGACTCCGAGCATAGCATCCAAGCACATAAACTTACTGTTCAAGGCACTGAAAGCCTTCCAGGCACACCTGCAAGGGAAGACGGTGATGGTCCTCACGGACAGCACCACAGCCATGTACTTCCTCAACAAGCAAGGGGGCACTCACTCTCCAAGCTGTCCAGAACATCTGGAATTGGGCTCACAGAGAGAGCATGTTCCTATTGTCACAACATGTACCAGGGGAACTTCATCTGCTAGCAGATGAACTCAACAGAGACTTCCCTCTGCCCTTGGAGTACAAATGGCGGTTACACGAAGACATCGTCTTCACACAATGGGGATTCCCAGAAATAGATCTGTTCGCAACTCTGGAGAACTCCCAATGCCAAGGTACCCCCAGAACCAATCCAAGGGGAACAGTCTATCAATACCATGGTCAGGGAAATTTGTTTACGCTTTTCCCCCCCGACTCCCCTTCTCAACAAGATAGTGCACAAGATGCACCAGGAACAAGTTACCATGATACTGGTGGCCCCTATGTGGGCCCGACAGCCATGGTTTGCTCACTTGATGGAGATGTCCCTATCTCCTCCAGTGAAACTTCCCTGCCCGTACAACATGCTGTCACAGGACAAGGGCAGGACACTACATCCATGCCCTCAGACCATGAACTTAGCAGCCTGGCTCCTGAGATTTATTTTTTTTTTTTTACAAAAAATAAGCACCAGCTGCGTTTTTTTTAAAAAAAGTTGTATTTATGTGTTTGGTCGCTTTTGAAGCGACCGCAAACATAAATACGTTTTTGAAGCTGAGGTTTTATTTCTAAGTTTTCCGGGCTCCTCCAGCCCGGAAAACTTAGAAAAGAAAACGCAGCTAGTGCTTATTTTTTGTAAAAAAAAAAATAAATAGCACTTACCGAGATTCAGCTGCAGCTTTCCTGCTCTGGTCTCCAGTCCGCGTCCGCCGAGTCCCGGCACTAATGAAGGGAAAGCCACCCAGCGGTAGACTTTGTTTACTACAGCTGGCTGGCTTTTCCTTCATTAGTGCCGCAAAAGCCAGCACAGGAGGGCCTCCATTTCACCAAATGGCTGCGCCCCTGTGCTTGCTTTTTCGAATTTTGAGCTTGAATAGCTCAAAATATTACATAGGAAGTTTTAAAACAGAGGATGCTAGTATTTTTTTATGTGGCCTATCTATTTTTTAAATAAAATTTTTTACTAGACCATCCCTTTAACTCTAAAGTCCATTTAGCTGCACTTTCCGCATACACCACTTCCCAACTTAGTGTCATGGTGAAAGTCCCAGTTATTAAAGCCTTCATGGAAGGAGTGAAGAGGATCCACCCTCCCATAGCTAACCCTGCTCCCGGATGGGACCTAAATGTGGTACTAACCAGGCTCATGGGGTCACCCTTTGAACCCATGCACAAAGCAACACTTAAAGACCTCACTATTAAGGCTGCTTTTCTAATAGCTATCCCCTCCATTAGGAGAGTAAGTGAACTACAAGTGCTCTCTGTACCAGACCCCTTTTGTAACAGTTCACAAGGATAAGGTGGTTCTACGTACACATCCTAGGTTTGTACCAAAATTTATCTCTAAATTCCATGTCAACCAGTCACTAAAACTACCAACGTTCTTTCAAAACCCTTCAAACTTAGGGGAGAAGAGCCTGCATACACTGGATGCTCGCAGAGCCGTTATGTTTTATATGGATAGAACTAGACCATTGAGAAAGACTAATCAGTTCTTTGTCTCGGTGGCAGTAGGAAGAGAAGGAGATGCAGTTTCAAAATCCACTATTTCTAAATGGATTGTACAATGCATCACTCTGTTTCTATCTTGCTGAGAGAGAACTACCCTTCAAGCCAAGAGCACACTCCACTCGAGGCACCAGGGCTTCCATAGCTTTCATTGCCAATGCCCCTCTTGAGTCCATTTGCAAAGCGGCAACCTGGAGTTCTGTTCACACCTTTACAAAACACTACTGTCTAGATGCCCACTCTAGATCTGATTCCCAGGTGGGACAAGCAGTATTAAGACCTCTTTTCTCTACTGTTCCTTCTCACAACCCACCTCCAACTCTGGGTACTGCTCGCTAGTCTATGCACAGCATGTGATTCGAAGCAGATTAACAAATATCAGAAGACAATGCATTACTTACCGTAAAAGCATTTCTGATGGTTGTATCTGCTTAGATTCACATGCGCCCACCTTTCCTCCCCGCTCGGATGGAAGGAACATAGACTTTCTTCTAGATCTCTTTTCTGTACTCTCTCACGTCTAGAAGGCTGCCTCAGGGCAGAAAAAATACAGAGGGACTTCGATGTGTGAGGGATTGTGGGTACACTGCACATCACTATAGGGATAGTGTTAGACACGCCTTGTCGACGTCCCCTTTTCGACTACAGAAAACAAAATGCAATACTCCGCAGTGACCACTGGATTTTAGACTATGCACAGCATGTGAATCTAAGCAGATTCAACCATCAGCAATGCTTTTACGGTAAGTAAGGCATTTTCATACGTTCAAGTCAGTCTGGTCAAAATATAAAACCCTATACTAAGAAAACATAACCTTGCCCTCCTTATTAGAATAACAAATGTGTTAAAGGAATACAAAATTAAAATGGTGTCTCAAAAGGAAATGCCAGAGCGGCTTCAGCACCAACTCCCATCCCCAGGTTCAACCCCACGGTGTCTAGAGACTCTCAAAAACAAAGTATGGGTGGATGGCACAATTCCATCAGTCTTGCACACTTTGGTTTATAATCTAACAGCCCAATCACTTCTTTAGGCTTCGTCCGCCTTGCCATCAATAATCAGTTAATATATTCTCAATTTCTTACAGTTCCGCACAGGCTTCCCACTGATGGGATTGAGCCTGTCTCTCCTTTGTGGGGGTTCCCTTCCCCCACGTTTTTATCTTGTATCTTTTCCACTGTCGACTTTCGAGACAGCAAGGAATTTACATAGACATCTGCATGACCACTTGGACTTCTCTGAAGAGGACGGCTGCTGCAACTCCTGGACCGTTGGTTTGCCCGGTGAAGCCCTGCTGCATCTGCGAATCGGCAAGTTCATCTCGACCGAGAAGTCCTGCAAGGACGACTTCTCCCTTTGAGTTGGTGGGACCATCAACTCCACCCGTAAGCCACCTGGATACCGTTCTCAGAGCTGGTTGTATTTTCCTCAGAGTGCTGCAGGAAACTGAATAATCAGGGAGACGGACACCCTTTGTGTGCTTTACTACAGCTACCGGAATCAAGATTTGCCAGTTGCCAGCTTTTCGACCAGTGCAGTGCATGAGTCTCCCCTCCTCTTCCCCCCCCCCCCCCCCCCCCCCCGACGTCCTCCCACTTATCCCCACGACTGAGGCTCAGGAACAGCGAGATATGCAGGAGCTGTCAGGAACAGAAGTCTTCAGCTGCATCTTTTTCTTCATTGTAAGGTACTGTGAAAACCTGACCAAGAGAACTTGCCTCACTGCGAAGTGCTTGAAACTTTGGCAACTTGCAGGCCTAGTCAGCTTGTGACCCAACATATGAACCTTTGTGTTACGAACTACTTCTGAGAACTTTGGCAAAGACTTTTCCGTTTACCTACCAGAACTGCTTTATCCTATACAAGACTTTAGCCCATTGATTGTTGGCCTACCCTATTGCATTGAATTAGCTCCTCTGGTGAACTCAAACGATTTGCACTAAGAGTAACTGTAATCTTATTAACCTATGCCTTTTTGCTCCTACTTCAAAGTAGTTTAAATGCCTCAGACCCGAACCGTGTAAAGTACTGAAGTATATTTTTGTGTGATATAGATTGCCTCCTCCTAGTGAATGTTTTATAACTGACTGTGAAATAAATAAATTAATAAGTGTTTTACCAAGAAACCTTGACTCTATTGTGATTGTAGACTTCTGTGTAACCTCCTTACAGTTCACATTCCCCTCTTAAGCCTTGCTGCTCAGCAACGCTACCAAAACTGTGTAGTACAGACTCATACCAAAGGTTGGTTTTGCTTACACCTGTAGTCCTAGTTGTGTGTAGTGGTCCCAAAGGGTACTGCATACAAACTTTGCCTAACAGCTTGTACTTACTGATTTCAATTTTACAGCTCTACAGCTTACATTACCCCCCTCTTAAGGTAAGCCTGGCTGCTCAGTCACACTACCAACTTGTGTAGGACATGCCTATATTAAAAGGTTACCGAATACCAAGCAGATTTGTGGCGTCCTCACCAGTTGGACTGCGGACTCCCACGGCTTCCCGGCCCCCCTCCCCGACTCCCCCCTGAAACCCGCCCAACCGAGGACCCTCCTACCCAGGTGATCCTCCTCGCTTGTCCACCCCCAGGGTCTGAATCCAAAAGCGAAGGCCTTCCCCTGGCCACCTGAGTATGGAATCCCTGGGGACTAGGTTGTGAAACACTCTGGTTTTTCACACCAAGGATCGACCTGCCATTTTGACTCAACAGGAAGTAGCCCTAAGATGCATAATAAATATGAATCGGGACTTCTTCACACAACAGCCCTTGGCAGTAATTAAGGTTATTCGAACCACACCAAAACCACTTTATCCCATTGAGTTACATGAGCATCGAAGCATAGTTTATATTTTGGTTCCGAAAAGCGTTCTAGAGCTTCCAACAATGAGCTGCTGTACAATGACTGAAAAAGTAGAAAGGACTCCGGGAATGTAATCCTTGATCCTGTATATAACACAATTGGGTGCTTGGGCTATTTAAATTTGCTCTAGGGAAAAAGACTTGAATAATGCTGTGTGAATCACCAAAGTAAAATTTCAAATGGAAAAAGACTAGAGAAGACGCTTCAAGCGGGTGCAATATACCGCTCCACCTGTGGCAGGCTTGTACTATCTCTTATATAATACCTGGTTTTATAAAGTGCTACAAACCTGCAGGTAAGTGCTGAAATTATAGTTGATTTTATCATTCAACTGTGGTACTCCATTTATCGACCTCGGAAGGATGAAAGACTGATTTGGCCCTTCTGGGATTCGAAACTGCATCAGCAGGCTAGGCACAGCTGTCGGAACAAGCGCTCCACTCGCAGTGCTATCCGACGGGTTATCTTGTGGCCCCAAACCAATATGATGAATTGGTATATCTTAAAATAAGTATCTAAGATGGCGTTGATGCATGTCGTGTTTAATGGGACCTAATTTTGCATCCATTTGAAGTACTCTATATGAAGTCTAGAAAGTATTGTGTGAAACTAGGATACAGATTGTTCACTTTCCTTCTTCTTGTTAAGTCCTTGGGACCTCTTCTAATCCCCCAATTTAGACTAAACCTGACAGCTGCTTTCTTTTTATTTCAGAGATCGTCTCCGTCTTCAGAAGAAATTTCAGAAGCAATTTGGTGTCCGCCAGAAGTGGGATCAGCGGTCGCAGGTAATGGCATCCTATGCTTTACCTTTTTAAGCTAAAGTTGGTTGTTTGTTTTTCTGGAGGTGACTGCTAAGATTTGCTTACGTTTTCCACTTCCTGTCTGAGTATAGGGTGAAATTCAGGAATCAGTCTCCCTGGCTTCAGAACCTAAACGCACATCATTCCTGATCAGTGGATCACTGAAGCAATGTTATCTTGTTTTAAAATGGGTTTTCAAAAGCCACCATGTGGGAGGATTTTGGGAGGCCAGCCTATTGTGAACAGGGAGACACTGAGATTTTAGCCAAACACTATCTAGTTAAGGTAGCAGAGTGGCAAGTCTTAGTCTCAGGAGGGCTGAGAGGGTGGTCTAGGGCTACATTGAGTCAAAGCAGAACACCAATAATTCAGTTGTGTACAACAATTTAATGCGCTTTTAAAATGCACACTAACCAATTGAAACCTATTCCAACATTGTCACACACTTGTATAAAATAGATATATACACTCCCCCTTAAGAGAAGGAAAAAACATCTGATTTAATAACCAGTGAAACAGAGGCAAGTATTCAGATGCATACAATTTAGTAAAGACACTTGGAGGGGGGGGGAGGTTTGTTCCCTTTGTACAGCCCTACCATGGTGTTGGGTGTTGTACCCTAAAAACATCCATTCAAAAGGTATACTTTTCAGGTATGTTTTGAGATTTGGGCGATGCCAGTGGTTATGATTCAAAAGTTAAAAAGGTAAGTAAACTAACTAGACCCAAGTCACAACGATAGGCCTAGGAAGGGTTTTGTACGATCGGACTGAAGAAAAAGGTCTGACCGTACAAAACAACTGAAAAAAATGCTACCACGAAGGGTTCGAACCTTTGGTGGTAGCATTACAGGTAAGTAAAAAATAATGACTGTAGGGGTGTCCCCCGCAACACCCCACCCACTATAATGTGTGGCATAGTGAGCGGGGTGTTGCAGGGAACACCCCTGCAACCCCCGTAGTATGTAAGGGTGTTCGCATGAGAAAGGTGCAAACGTTTCGTAGTTCGCACCTTTCTCATGCGAACATTCCGGCCGCGGCAAAGTCAGCTGCGGCCGGATCACTTAGAATCCTACGAGGGATCATTCACCAGGCCCCACCGACCGAAGTCTGGAAAGAGTAGTTTAGGGATAGGACTTTATGCCCATGTAACACATGGGAGAACAGGAGGGGAAAAGGTACATGCATGTAACTTACCCCTCTTACTCTGTTCTCCAGAAACCACTGCTGAGGTTGTGGAATCCGTTGGGAACACAATCTTCTGTGCTTGGTCTGTCGAGGAATGCCCAGGAGTCGCGGTGTGTTGGGGATAATTGTCTTAAATGTGCTACCCCAGCAACTTTGTTGGATTTTGAGGGCTTGATTTGTTTACCTGGAAAGAGGTTGAGCCTTTTTTTCCCCCCCACTCTTTCGTGTTTTGATGTTTCTTTACACTGGTGTTCTTAGGCATCATCTTCATGTGTTACACAGCACCCTCAGTGCAGTCACACAGGGATGTCTTTTAGACTTCCCAAAGGTTTAAATACCTTCTCTGGGATAAACTACTCTATCCCAGAGAATGTAAAGTAAAGTTGACTTTACTAGGTTGTATTGCTCTCCCAGAGTGCACGGACAATCATAAATCACCAATGCAATTACCGAGCCAATACTTTGAACGCAGGAAGACACAATAACTTGCAACCACACACTCTTAGACAATAATGAGCACTTATACGGCTATTTATTCAAAGTTTAGAAGCAACCAGTGATAACATAGAAATAAATCACAGAAGAAACAAAGAATGCAAAAGAAAATACATCAACGTGAGTGTAATTGGATTCCTCATCTCGCCAGAAGCAGCTGGAAGACCACGATAACAGCCAGGCCGAGAGCACAACAGCCCACAGGTGTGCCGGACGAAAGCGTCCCCCCCCCTCCTGCTGAAGTCTCACCTCAACGCTCAGGGGTTCCGCATATATGCACCCTTCAAAAGGGGTGGCGATTTCTGGAACCTTCTGGCAACGCACTTGCGCATTGATGAGCTGCCACTGGTTGCCAGCTGGGTCAACCGACAGTAACCTCAAGGAGCAAAGTGCCTCCCTCCTCTAAAAACAAACACCATGGAAAACAGTCCCATAGCTCATAACAAGACATAACAAAGTTGGCTTTCCCAGCAGAAATGTCCTTGACTGCATAGCGGGTTTGGAAAGCAGGTTTTCTTCAGCATTGTGAATCTAGCTCTTAGCAAAATGAGTGCAGTGTTTCACTGCGGCATGAAGCAAATATCCATCATGGCTCCGAGCACTTCCCAGAATGCACTGCATCAGCGCCATGTTTCAGTTCAAGCATAACAATTCCACCCTTGAATATTTATCTTCCATAGCCCAGTGGCAGAGGAGCCCGGTCTCTGAAACAGATGAAATATTAAAACTAAGTTGGGAATGCATTGAATACAGCAACAAGCTATTATGATAGCTAATATAATGCAAATGCAAGCAAAAGCGTAACGTAGTGTACCCCCAACATCAGGAATCCATGAAAATAACCAATCCCACCAATTCCCAGTATGATCTTGGAACACTTGAGAAATGAGCTCCCTCAAACCTCGACTATGACTTTCAATGGATCGTGAATGGTCACTTAGATTGAAACAACACATACCTTCAACTGCGTTACACCCTAAATTATGCTTTAGCAATAGATAATCAACAGCAGCTCTGTTTTTCAAAGTTGCTTTTCTAATAACTTTAATATCAAGGAGTAACTCTTCTAATGCCTGAGAAGTATGATGAAGTCCTTTGCTAATTTAATTTGTAACTCCCAGCAGCTAAACCCCAAACTCCTACTAATGAAAGGGTTAATGCTAGAACCTCAGCTTCAGATAGCAAATGCACATGTGAATCCCAATCGGGGGATAAACCCACAGACTCGAAAGTTGACCTTTTGCCTCGAGTCATTGCTGCGTGTAAAGGAAACCTCATTAGTCCTAATCGAGGTAAGGCACATGGACCTCCGGAAATGTTAGCTGGAATAGAAGTATGTGATGTTGCCACATGAAAAGAGCCATCTTGTTGGAAGTTTCACACGATTCAAATAACTGGCAGCTATCACTGTATGATTACACTTGTACATGTGCGTGGTACTCGCGAACATAAACGTTGCTAAAACACTGTGATTTTGAGGTTTGGTTAAATTGAGCTGTTGGCATTTGCCAATTTCTTGTGTATTGCATGTCATAAGGTAGCACACAGCGCCTTGGGTTATATTATAGGTTATACTGCGTGTCAAATTTCTCCATTTGCAATTGGTTTCCTGGCAAAATCTGCAGTACTTGTAGACGGAAAAAGATTGCCTAATATCAGAATCTTGAACCAAAGAATCATTGTGTGCGACGCCGACAATATGCTTTAGAACCGGAACTTGCGTCGGCACTGCTACTAAGCACGTAGGCAGTAAGGCTTCAGCATTGGGCACATCAGTAAGGCAAAAGTGCGTTATGTTGAGCACCTGCTGTGCCAGATATATCCACATATTCTCAGTTTGGGTAATCATGGGAGAATGTTTTCGCCGTCCTGTAAATGCCTCTTGCATGACTGGCATCAAGGTTGTTTTCACTTGCGCCTGACGTGTTTGCTGCATTTCATGAATCCATGTCTTCGGTTTGGCTGGCTTTTCGGCATCGGCATAAGGCTGCTTTTGGACAACCTTACTCATCACTATCAGTATCCCCTTGATCACTGGCACAGATGTGACATTTTTCGTTGGTAGCAGCATGCTGTTTAACACTCCCAAATGGAGTCCATTTAGTACCACAATTACACCAGCCAGACACAGGATCTAAAAGGCAAACCCAGAAAAGAGATATCAGTGTTGTACATCACTCTCTCAGGTAACATTTGTCTGCGGGCACATATTGCCTTTTCTTTCTACCGGGCTCTATTACTAAAACTACTTAGTCTTTGCCTGATGCAATGACATCTGCGTGCAATGGTGGGCCACTTGGCTTTTCTACCCACACCTTCGCACCCAGTACCATGCTGTCTGAAGAGCCAAAACCACGATCCCCACGGGTAGTTAACACTGTAGGAGGCTCCCCCTTCTTAATCATGGACAACTTAACGGGAATGATAATCAATTGGGCCTCCCTATCACCCTTGTGGATTGGTAACAATTGGTCCCCACTATTCATCACGATGACTTTGATCTCGCCTTGGTAATCGGCATCAATTACCCCTCCCAACATTGAACTCCCTTCAATGCTAGGCCAGATCTATGGGCAATCCATCCCATATGCTCTGGGGGAATTTGTACTCCAATCCCTGTTTCAATTACAACAATCCCTCTTGGGTCTAATCTGATTTCTTCATGGGAATGCAAGTCGACCCCTGCTGACTCTGGAGTCGCCCGATAGGGAGCTAAAGAACCCGGGGGTAATTTCCCAGTACAATAGGGTTTCTGACTGAATTGGGTTGAATCTGTAAAGTAGGAGTCATTAGCCTCATCAAAGGAGTTTCATGCTCATTCACAGGCCTATTGTTTAGTACTTGCACTGCATCAAACACACGATCACGCCAACCTGCCAAATTGCCATCTCCAGATTTGCGCAGCTGTTCTTTCAACAACCCATTCATTCGTTCAATCGGCCCTGAAGCAGCAGGGTAATAAGGCACCTGGTATAGCCACTCAATGCTCTTTTCCTGGAAATACTCCTGTATTAGTTTGCCTTTGAAATGTGACCCATTGTCACTTTGAATCTGCAAGGCACTCCATAATGTAATCTGATCTGCTCTAACAACCTGATGGTGTTCAGTTGTGTTGCACGCTTGCACGGCAAAACCTTCATATATGCTGAATATGTATCCACAATAGTGCATGCATACTGACGACAACCTTTACTGATTGGCATGGGAACGATATAATCAATCTGCCAAATTCGACCTGGTAGTTTTCCTCTTCGCAATGTACCCCGAACAATCTGAGGGATAGGTCTATGCTGTTGGTACACTGGACATTGCAAAATGATAGTTTTCACTACCTCTAAAGGAATACTGATTCCTCGAGCTTGTGCCCACCTGATAGTAGCTTTTTCTCCAAGGTGCCCACATTTCTGGTGAGCCCACTTGGCCAAACCCTCCAAATCGTCTTCCTGAACCTCCGCATCTACAGATGAAATCTTGGTGTGTTTGTCTGCAACTGAATTAAACCAACGTTCTAATGAGTCTGTGGCACAATGCACGTCCACATGATACACAGTAACTTCACTTTGTGATAACATTTCTGCAATATCTTGCCACAGTTCTTTTCCCCACAACTCTGTTGAATGAATCTTCCACCCATTTTTTGCCAGGTTGGCAACCACACCGCCAATCCATTCGCCGCTGACCATGAATCGGTGTACACATGACATCGACCAGGGGGTCTCTTGTTTCAATGCTTGGTAAACTGCGTAAAGCTCTGCAAACTGACTGCTCTTCCCTTTCCCTGACGTTGTCAAAATCTTTTTTGTCTTGGGATTGTACGATACTGCTTTCCAGAATCGCTCAGTTCCCACATATCGGGCTGAGCCATCTGTGAACCAGGCATGCTCTGTTTGCTCCACGGTCAAATCGCTGTAAGGTACTCCCCATTTCACGGGAGACTCGCGTTTTTCAGGTACTTCCGGTGGTATGTAATCTGAGGGCGGTATGTTGGCTACTTGCTCATGTAATTTCGCAACTCCACCCATCCCTTATTTGGCTCTGTCTTGAATGTACCATTTCCATTTAATTATGCTGGCTTCTTCAGCATGTCCTATTCTGTGTTTTAGGAGAGCTCAGTACCCATTGCATGATTGGTATTTCTGGCCTCATCAATACATCATGGCCCACCGTCATTTGCTCGGTATCAACAAGGGCCCAATAACATGCCAGCAACTGCTTCTCAAACGGAGTATATGAGTTGCCAGCATCGGGCAATTTACGACTCCAAAACCCCAATGGCACACGTTTCCTGTCCTGTTTCTGCCACACACTCCAGTTAGCATAATTGTCTTGTACAGACACATTCAATTCCACTTCGCCTTCCTTCAATGGCCATAAATCAAGCACCTGCTGCACGGTGTCCTTCGCCAAATCAAATGCTTTCTGCTGCTCTTCCTCCCCCGCCCCCCACTGAAACTCCTATTTCTTGCGTGTCACTTTGTAGTGGGGGGGGGGTCAATATCTGTCCAAAATGGGGAATGTGCTGTCTCCAAAACCCAAACAGCCCTATAAACTGCTGAGCTTGCATTTTGTTCATTGGAGTGGTGAATAAAAGTATTTTCTGTCAGGCTTTTGGCACCATTTCTCGATCCCATGATGCCACTGAATCCCTAGGAATATCACTGTTTCAGCTGGGCCTTGAATTTTATTTGGGTTAATCTCCCACCCTTCCTTCTTCAATCCTTCCATAATGACATCTAACTGGCTTTGCACACTGTGCTCATCCTTGCCCTGAATCAAAATATCATCAATGTAGTGAGAGATTTGTATGTCAGGTTTACACGGTATCTTGGCTAAGTGCTCTGCCACCAGCCGGTGACAGATAGTCGGGCTATGTATGTACCCCATCGGTAACCTTGTAAAGGTGTACTGACGCACACTCCAAGAAAATGCAAACTGCTCCTGACACACTTCAGCAATTGGCACAGAGAAAAATGCATTGGCTAACTCTACCACTGCATACCAGGTCCCCTCAAACTTTTGGACATTCTCAATCAAGGTAATGGCATCTGGGACCGCGGGCACTAAGGGAGGAGTGTGTTTATTTAACTCACGGTAATCCACCGTCATCCCCCTTTTTAATTGGCCAGAGAGGATTGTTCCATGCGGTGGTGATAGGGCGTAACACACCCACCTCCACATACTCTTTGATGGTGTCTGAAATTTCCTTGTGCCCCCCAGGAATGCGGTATTGCTTCATTGCTACCCGCTTGGTTGCCACAGGCACTTGCACTGGGGGCATCTTCAATTTGCCTACGGTAATGGGTGTACAGATCAATGCACTCACCCCAAACTGGTACGTTTTATGTTATGTTATTTTACATTTATATAGCACCTTACATACCATTGGTATGGTCTGAAGGTGCTGGTAGGTTGAACGCCCTTGGGAACCGAAGTTTGGGGTCAGTAGAGAGATTGGAGAGAGTCCAAGGTGCGTGTGCGCACCGGGTATGTGTGCAGCTGGTGCGGAGTTCATGTGGCAGCTGCTGCTTAGCGGTAGGTGTGGTGGTTGAGAGATCAGGAGTATGTGTTCGCTCTGGCCGGAATTATCCAGATGGAGAGTGGCTGCGTTAGGCCTGAGGAGAACGCCTGGCTGGGGGTGTGAGACCAGCGATGTTTACTTAGTGATGGGAAGAGAGCGGCAGATGTTGGTATGAGAACAGATATACCGAATGGTGTCGTAGTATCTCTGTGTTCTAGTTGAGGGGTGGTGTAAGGGGAAAGTAAGCGTGGGGTGTGGTATGAAGCATGCTCTTTCAAAGGTTCCATGCATTCCAAGGCATACTGTGTACGTCACGCATTTCTGAGTGGTCAGGTCCGTTCTATGCGTTTTTGGTCATTTCAGGCGTTCAAGATCGCACTACACATTTACACGCTCAGCCGCTCTCCACACACAGCCGCTCTCCACACTCAGTCGCTCTCCACACTCAGCCGCCAAGTCCCAAAGTCAACCCTTCCAGAATGGTAAAGCCAATTATATATTCAGTTATCGGGACAATCGACACATATTTCTGCCTATTCAAATTGCCTATTTTCATCTCCACTTTCGTCTGTACTGCGGGGGTTTCCGCCCCCTCCACCCCCACACACCCCCCCCCCCCCCCCCCCCCCGAGACCTGTTTGCCTTTAAATCGTGCTGGATTGCCATGAATCGGAGAGGCCTCCGCCCCGGTGTCGATCAATGCTCGCACCCCTTGCGTATTTCCTGGCCCCCAAAAAATCTTCACATCAACATGGGGCCGCCTATCAACTTTTATACGAGCAGACGCTGCCGGAGCTTGGACGTAGCCCTAGTCAGATTTCGAATGAGTGACTTGACTCCGCCTCTAGCATTGCACTCACCACCTTCCTCAAATCAGCATATGTTGGCTGGTATGGGGAAGGTGTCCCCATAGACTTCTTCTTGTCCTTCCTCAGGAGGAGCGGAAGGTGAGGTGTCCCCCTGAGGCTTGGTTACTACCTGTTTCTTAACCTGTTTATAGCGTTCTTTTGCTGCAAGTTCTTTTTTTTTTTTTTTGTATAATTCATACATTAACAAAGCCAAAAACATGTCCTTTCTGGACACCCGGGAGTTTCTACTATCTTGCCTCCTGCCTTTAGTTCTTCTCTCACTACGCCCCTTTCTCTCCCGTGGCTTGTCATCACTCTTGTCCCACTCCTCTAAATCTGCCAGTTGCCGAATGGCATCCACTACCTCATCAGTGGGTTTGCCCGTCATACCTACGAGCAAAGTCATAATGACACTTTGGTGGCGCAGTTCTAATCGCCATGTTTCGAGTTGAAACTGAGAGCGGCACGGCCCCCATGTGTCCTGGAGCATCTACGTGAATTGCCTCTTTCATAGCATGCTCTGACTTTTTGAATTGCCTCTTTCAAAGTATACCATTTTGTTTCTTCACTAGGCCAATCTGTGGTAATGGGGTATTTACGGTTACATGCTTGGGCTGCTAGGTGCAACAAAGACACCTGTGCATCTTGACCATTGTCATCAGGGGGCGGCCCTGCCCTTAAGACCTCCTGTACATTGGTGTCAGTTGACCAGGGTAGAAAACGCGGTGAGTCAGTGGAATCTACCAACAACCCTGCAGCGCCCCCATCTAGCAACCTCACCATCCATGCCAATAAAGGTTCCCCTGATTTTTGCCTCAAACGGGTAATGATTACCCCAACCTCCTGCTGGGTGTAATCCTCCAGCGTGGTTAAATCCACAACTCCACCCGCAGGATTCTGCGGGTGGGGTCTGGCTCGCCGTCTTCTAACTGGCTTAGCCGCCACTGTTTTCTGCTTCATTTCCATTTTAGGGTCGGACTCATCTGCGGATCTACTCTCTAGACTGGTTGAGTCAAAAATATATCACCATCCCACTTATCCGGGTCCCAGTCCACACCGGCGGTAGAGATTACAGCTGCCCACCTTTCTTTTGTTGACCCCTCCCCGTCTTTTCCTATACTTATACTGGGCTACTCTGACTGCTGCCCTCTCGACCACAGCCTGATATGGGTCAGCCTTATCTTTAAAAAGTTTCATTTGAATCTGCTGCATTAACGCAGTCTGCCTTTCTGCAGCCAGCTCGCTTTCTAATCGCAAAACCTCATTTTTCATTTCCACCTTCATTTGATGTATTTTCCTATAAGCATGCAAAAGAACCCAACCTCGCCTACCTAATGCAGCGCATTCTCTGCCACGTTCCACTGGAAATTGTTGCAAGCACACCATTACATCAGACGGATCGGCATCTCCCAATCCCTGATCCCATGTTTCACTTAGCCCTGCGCCGCATGCCCACGCCTGGGCCAATTTATCATATGGACTCTTAGTCCAGCCTGGAATGATAACATCAGAACATTCACCGCCAGGGGTAACACTTTTACTCATTATTGCAAATAAAACCTCTTTATATCTATTTTTTTTTCTTTCCACACTGCAATCACTCCCACAAGCACGCACACACCGGCAAAGGGAAAAATAAAACAGCTTGGCACAGTTCAACCCTCACTGCCAAATTACTTTCGCTTGCAAGGTAACCGAAGCCTGTCTACGTTCAAACAGATTCTTGAATATTTGGAACAATTCATCACAAATATCCTGTTCGTGGCGCCAAAATGTATTGCTCTCCCAGAGTGCACGAACAATCCTAAATCACCAATGCAATTACCGAGCCAATACTTTGAACGCAGGAAGACACAATAACTTGCAACCACACACTCTTAGAAAATAATGAGCACTTATACAGCTATTTATTCAAAGCTTAGAAGCAACCAGTGATAACATAGAAATAAATCACAGAAGAAACAAAGAATTCAAAAGAAAATACATCACTGTGAGCGTAATTGGATTTCTCATCTCGCCAGAAGCGGCTGGAAGACCCTGATAACAGCCAGGCCGAGAGCACAACAGCCCACAGGTATGCCGGACAAAAGCATCCCCCTCCGGCTGAAGTCTCACCTGACCCTGATCTTAGTCTCCTAGGAGACCCAAATGCACTCTGCCGTGATTGGCTGGCTGACTATCCGGCAAGGACAGCCACCCTGCTGGGTGAGTGACAGCTAGGCTGGAATGAAAGGGAGAGAACTGTTTAAATGGCGGTCTCTTGGACTGGAAAGCAGTCGACCACTGGAACGAAAGAACCGAAGAAGAGTTGGAAGAGGACGGCTGCTGCAACTCCTGGATCGTTGGTTTGCCCAGTGAAGCCCTGCTGCAGGTCTGAATTGCTAAGTTTGTCTCGACAGAGAAGCCGCTTCAAGGACGACTTCTCCCTTTGAGTTGGTGGGAGACAATCAACTCGTAAACCACCTGGATACCAATCTCAAGGCTGGTTAGGATTAACCAGGGAGAGGGACACCAGCTTGTGTGCTTGAATCTACAGCTACTGGAACTTTTTGCATTTTCCAACGATCCTGTGCAGTGCAGGAATCTCAAGACGTCCTCCCTCTTGTCTCCACAACTGAGGCTCAGGAACCGTGAGATCTGCAGGAACTGCCGGTAACCAACGACTTCAGCTGCATTTCTTTCTTCATACTACGGTACTGTGCCAACCTGATTGAGAGAACGCCACTCTTGCAGTGAAAGTTCATGAAACTTTCCCGACTTGCAGGCTTAATCAGCTTGTGACCCAACATGATTCTTTTTCGCTTAAACTACTTCTGAGAACTTTTGCAAAGACTTTACTGTTTGATACCAGAACTGCTCTTTCCTATCCAGAACACTAGCCCATTGACTTTGGCCTAGGCCTATTGACTTGAATTGATCTCTTCTGGCGAACCAAAACTATTTGCACTGTCTAACAAGTATATGTGGTCTATTCTACTTACCTTATGCCTTTTTGCTCCCTTCTAAGTAACTGAACTGCCATTTGGCTCCTATTTCAGGGGAGCTCAAACTGAGTTTTGTATTGAAGTGTATTGGTATATAATATTAAGTTGTGTCCTTCTAGTGAAATGTTTTCTAAATGTTTGTGTAATAATTGAATAGGTGTTTTACCAAGAAACCTTGAGTATAAGTGTCTTCTTGAACCACTGTGATTGAAAGTCCTCTGTGTAATTACTTGTACTGCTCACTTTCACTCTTGAGATAAGCCTGGCGGCGCAGTTCGCTACCACAAACTGGTACAGACTTATACCAAAAGTTGGTTTTGCTTACACCTGTAGTCCTAATTGTATGTGGTGGTCCCAGAAGGTACTGCATGCAATTCTACCTAACATGGTGCATGTGTCACTTGACAGAGTTTAAGAATCTGTCACCTCCAGCTGAACTCCAAAACGAACAAACGTTGCAGACTTGAAGATGTTCCAAGGATGCACTTGGAATGGCAATGGCTGCAGCGTGATACCCCAGGAGAGAGCTGGTCAGTCCATTGGCTTGTCCAGGGACACTTCTGAAGGCATGCATCCTTGAGCAGGGGTCGAGGCTGGTTGATCTCACATGTCCTTGGGTTTGAATCATAGATGAGGGTCTTCTAGAGATCAGGTAGAGGAGCAGGGCTTCTCTGGGACTTGGTGCCCTTCAGTTGCAGGGGTTTTCCTCAGGGTTTGTAAATGGCTGCTCTTCATAGAGGACTTGGTTCCAACGATCTCTCGAATAGCTGCAGGATAGGTGCTTTTGTTATCTCCACCATTCAAACTGGCAGTGGCTATCATATCGTGGATAGCAACTGGCCCCAACATCTGCCCAGCAACAGACATTCAGACACCAAGATGTGTAATGGGATCAGACAGTCCCAGCCCCCCATATCTGGGCTCGCACACAAACTGCTTATTTGCTGTTGAAAGAAGCAGTAGCTGCTAAAAACCTCCTAAGTGGATTCCTACATCTGTCATTCCTACGCAGGCCTACTCCCCTTTCAAATGCCTCGTCTGCAGGCTTTCTCTCTCCTAGCCATTCCCTTACTGTGGCTACTCTCTATCGGCCACCTGGTCAGATCTCCTTCCTCTCTGAGTGGGCAGACCTCTCCTCTTCCCTACTTGTCTCAACCACTCAACTCCTCCTCCTTGGAGACTTCATCCACCTGGATGCTTCCTGTCCTTCCTCTGAACTCTTTGCCGACCTTTGCGACTCTCACTCTCTATTCTCCTCTCTGGCCCGACTCACTCTGCAGGGCATACTCTAGATGTACTGATCTCCTCAGACTTTCCCTCTCACGACTCCTCTCTCCTGGAGTGATCACTTTCTCTTTTCCTCCCAGCTCACCCTCTCTCTCCCTTAAGCCAAGCCAACTCCATCACTGCCACCCACCTTCTCGGTCATCCGACCCATGAAGCGCGTGTCTGAGGCTTGACCACCTGACTCACATCCTGACACAGCCCTTTCCATGCTCCACTGTGCTATATCTGACCCCATCGATGTTCTTTTCCCCTGTCATGAGGATCTTCCTTAAGCCCAAAGCCAAGTGCAACTCCTGGTATGACTCCGACCTAGTCACCCTTAAACGCAAGTGCAGGGTAGCTGAGAGGAAATGGCATGCTTCCTGTACATCCTCTGACAAACTGGCCTGCCGCCTGCTCCAAAGGCAATACCAGGTCTCTGTCTGCACTAAGAAGAGAGCCCACATCCAAGCACCCGTTTCTGCAGCATCCAACAACTCGGCTGAACTCTTTAAAATCTGGAAGGAACTGGCCAATCCTGCCGCATTCTCTACATCTCCCGTCTCTTCCCAGGCCCTCTGCATGGCACTGGCTTCTCATTTCATCTCTAAAACTCAGGACATCTTGCCTCTCTCTCCTCCTCCGTCCTCTATCCCCTGCTCTTTCTCTGGCCCTTCTTCAGCCTCCCCTCCTTCTCAGCCTTTCCCCTGTTCTCCCCCGACGATGTTTCTAGACCAGTCCGAGCTATAAAAGTCTCGTCAAAACAGGTACATCCCTGTTCCTCCAAAACCATCGAGGACCACATGGACGCCCTGGCTCCTGTCCTTGGCCGACTTCTGCAACCACTCTTTCCCCCACTGGAGTCTTCCCTTCCCCCCCTGAAGTACTCCTTAGTGCACCCTCTTCTTAAACCATCTGCCGACCCATCCTGCCCGGCTAACTATCGCCCAATCTCCATCACTTCTTTCCTTGGCAAACTCTTGGAAAAGCTGGCCATCTCCCAGCTCAATCTTCACACTGAATCTGTTGGCTGTCTCCATGATCACCAGTCTGGCTTCAGAGCTGCCAGAAGCATGGAAACTGCTCTCCTCAACATCTGTGAAGACATGCTCTTCAACCTTGATTCCAACACACCGTGTCCTATTCTTACTTTATCTCTCTTCTGGCTTTGACACGGTCAACCATGTCATCCTGCTCAACCGTCTATGCGATAACCTGGGGATCACCGGTCAGGCACTGGTGAGGCTGACTTCTTTTCTCTTTTCTCTGACCTCCCAGGTTATACTATCTCTACCTCTGGTGTTCCCCAGGGGACTAACCTCTCTCCCTGGCTGTTCAACCAATACTTGGCACTTCTTGCCCACTGCATTGCAGCGCTCTGCCCCAACTTCCAGTGCTATGCGGATGACACTTGGCTCATCTTCAGGCTGCCCTCGGCCACCTTCTCCCCCTCTCATCTTTGAATGTTTATCCGCCATCCATGAGTGGTGTGCCGCTAATGATCTCTGCCTTAATGCCAGTAAAACTGAGATTCTCCTCATCGCCACACCTTCCTTTCCTGCTGCTCTCTGGCTGGCCTCCCTTGGCACTCTTCCTGCTCCCACCTGTGAGGCTAAAAACCTTGGGGTTATCTCCAACTCCACACTCTCCTTCTCTCCTCACATCTCCAACATCTCTAAGAAGTCACACTACCAGGTGCACCTCCTTAAAGGTATGCTTCCTTTCCCCTCCTCCCCCCAGAAGCTCACTGTCTCCAGAGATCTGGTTCTCTCTAGGCTGGACTATTGCAACAGCCTCTTTCTAAACCTGCCTGCTTCTACTCTGCGCCCTCTACAACTCATCCAAAACCTTGGCCTCAAACCCAGGGATCGTATCTCTCCAGGACTGAAATCTCTGCATTGCCCACAAGGCCTTCTGGGGCTTGGGGCCTCAATATCTTCAACTCTATTCATAAATATCTTCCTTCGCTCATATGCCTCCAACTCCCTCCGGGTCAGTTGCTTCTCCAACCAACAAGTTTGTGGTAGATCTTTCTTCGGCTGGGGCCTCCCTCTGGAACAGCCTCCCTGCCCCCCCCCCCCCTGAAACTTGAGAACCATCTCCGGTTCCAGAAGCACCTCCAAAACCTTTCTCTTCTGCTTTTTCTCCTCCTCTCCCCTGCTGATTTCCTGACTGAAACTGAGTCTGCACTGGTTACCTGGCCACCCTGTGATCTCCCCTGTCAGTCGCACCTTTGCACTGCCTTCCTGGCAACCCCTGCACTTGGTGACTTTTTTATGTATCCCTACAGTCCCACTTTCTGCACTTGACACCTGTTGCCTGCACTTACCCGCTACCATTGCACTTGCCACATGTTGGCCGTACTTTACTATTGTTGTTCTATAATCTCATGTACTGCACTTCCCCTCCCCTGCATGTCCCTGCCCTCCCCGCCCCTCCTTCCCTTGCCTTTGGCGATCTGAATGACACCTGGCCTAGTAGGATCGTTGTCTGTCTTCCCTCTGTTCCACATCCCTTGTCGAGCCTTGAAATACTTGTATATAGGCGTGTTATAAATGCCATAACATAACTTAATTCTTTGCTCCAGTTCAGTTTACAGGGAAATCAAATGCATGCCCCTTCAAAAATGTAAATTATATTACTTGGCACTTTGGTGCTTCTAAGTAATGGCTTTCATTCCATTTTAATTGTGGCTTACATCCCATCATCGTTCTGGCTGGTATTCCTCTCCCTGTGTTCGTCTTTGGCAGTCTAGTTTTCAATGCCCCGCTTCTGTTCTCCGTACAATTTGTCTGCCAAAAGGCCACCGGCTTGTGACTGGTTTTCTGAGCCTGCCCTCAATACTGTTTCAGGCATTTAAGGTACACTTCAATTGGGACCTTCTCCTCAAAGAACAACTTTGCTGATTAAACAGTGTCGGAAAAGATTTCTCTTTATAGCATCTTCCCCCCCCCCCCACCCCCCAAACATTTTGCTTTTACTTTGAAATCTGACCTGCACTTTTTAAAGTGCAGTGAAGCCTTCAGCTTCACTATACTGGTTTTTGCTCATTTGTCATGGGGAAACTGACATGTTCTTCAGGCTGTAGGTAGTGGGAAATATTGGTTCCTGTAGTCATTTTTTTAACGTTTTATCATTGTACAATGCAATTATAATTATACACTTTTTGGATGCAAGCACCTTTACAACAGTACAAAACATATTTTTACAGAATTCAGTATAATAATTAAAAGAAAATGTACGCAATAAAAAGCAAAACTGTGTGGTAGCATAAGCATAGGTTCACAACACTCAATTTATAACCGAATCACTTAGGGTGTTTTCTGAACCTACAATTCGAAACACTTTTTGTTTTGCCCTAGAATAACCCTCAGAGGATTTTTGGTTACTTTAGGTGTGACTAAGGAACGAGCTGGTAGCAGCAGTTACTTTTTCCTATTTTTATTATGGTATCTTACTTTAGCCTTACCATGTTTGGTTACCTACTGTGGCTAGTGTCCAAACATGGCCATGCTACAAGGTTTTTTTTGTTTTGTCTTTTGGCCATCTTTTCTCAAACCCTTCTTTCCTACCTGTGAGGATGGGAACATCCTTGAAGGATGTCCAGTGCATGGGAAAGCTGAGACTTTTCACGGGCTACTGCAGGGCCATGTGGGTTTGCTGCCAGGAAGTGGGTTGGGACTATCCAGTCCCAATCCACAAACTGGTTTCAGTGTGTGTGAGTGGCATGCGTTGGCTGTGCCACCCACTGGTCCTGATTGGACTACTGCAGGGGTGTGTGGGCCAGATCTTTGATTGGCTAGTGGGAGTTTTGGATCTTAACTGCTTTTTGGATAAGACTAGGACCGCTCCACCAGTTCCAGTGAGATCCTGGAAGAAACCGCAGGGAGCCAAGTATCTTGTCCAGCTGCAAGACATGTAAGGTGACTATGTACCCTTTGGAAGAAGGCATGGCGATCACCTTCTTTCTTGGAAGAGTCCTGGCTTGTAGGTGATCTTCAGAAGTCCTGCGAAAGGAGCTTCGATCCTTGGAGTGAAGGGGACACCCATTCTCAACGAAGAGCGCTCGGAAGTGCCCCTGGATCACCCAGTGGCTGCTCAGCTCAGAGTTTGGGATACCGTGCTGCAGACGTTGCCGTTTCAAGTGGAGGTCTGTAACTGTGGGGATCGACTGCATGTGCTGCTGGACTAGACGCTGCCAAATTCCTTGGTTTCAACATCAAGGCGACCCGAGATCCGAGGCAGTCTGACCATGGCAGGTGTGTCCCCATGCGTCGCCGTGCAACGGTGCCCGTTGTCCAAAACCACTTTCCTGCATCCAGTCTTTGGCTGAGAAGGTGTCGGCATAGTTTTTCTGCATTCTCCATGCTGAAGACCACGAGCATTGGTTGCTGACCTGGGAAGTGCTCAAACCAGCAACACCTGGGCTTCAAGGACCATAGCTGATGGTGGGAAAGCGACCTTGCACCCTTTTCTGAAGACCTGCCAAGTCCTAAGAGTCTGTATGGAGAGTGAGTTGTAACAGTACTTATCTGAATCCCTAACGCTTTTTTAAACATTTGGTAACTTTTGAAACGTTTTCTAACAGTTTGGCTTTGCCATTGCTTGCTTGCACAAGCATTCCGAAAGTGGGGGACACTCTTATTAGCTAGAAGAACTTGTCCTCTACCATTTGGAACTGGAGCACTCCACTAACCTTTTCCCGTATCACTAAACTGTGTGGAACTTTGAACTTTTGGGCACAAGGACCTATACATCTTGGGATGGATTTTTAAAGTTGTTCTATCTTGTCGGCCTGTAGTGCTGCATACTAATAACTTTACAGGGGTTTATGTATTTTGTCCTACTCCAGTGATTGTATAGATGTATATTTTATTTAGTATTGTGTGATATTACATGCTAGTAGTCATTTTTTATGGTGTTAGCTGGCCATAAATAAAGTGTTTTTAAAGTGTGTTCTTTGACTTTTCACTTGTGTAGTCATTGTGGACCCCTTACCAGGCTCACCCTTCCTGAGACTTAGCCTTGACCACCCGCCTAGCTACGAACTGGTTTGTCTACAGCTACCAGAGTTGCCCCCGTCACCAAACGAGGTTGGCCTTCTATACATCTGCCCACTAGGCCAGAGTATAGGAAATCTGTCCCAGCCAGTTGCACGGACCAAGGTTGATGATAAAAAGAACATCCTTTGTGTATTGTACAGGCGTTGCTGCCTATTTAACGCTACCTAATTTGCATAATGGAAAATCACCCTGTATCAAGTGGACCTATGTACATCCTGTCTAATTTGCTTGTGCTCCAGCATTGGATCTTTCATGGATTCACATGCTGTGAATATTTTTTGTCAGGCTGGGAAAACCCTGAGTAACTTTAACATAGCGTGTTCCTATAGTAAACTTCGACACTCGTCCTATTGATGTCTTTTTGGGTGCTTTAGACTGCACCAATAGAATGTGTAGTATAAATAGCCCCACCCTGCGGCTTCCCTTCAGATTTCAACCGTCTCCAAAATGTTGGGATCACCTTGTTCTCTCGAGGAAAAATTGCTCTTTGTGTTCTAAACGGGCTTTCACTATTTTCTCTTTTCAGGCCCATCATGTCATCTGTGGGCTCGAAGAAATCGTTGTTTCAGCCGTGTGAGACGCTGAAGGATCGCAATCAGCAGTTGATTTGCGGGCTGAACGAGGGTTCGGAGGTTGGTTCGGCCCGTGGGGGCAAGTCCTCTACTACAGAGAAGGTGTCATCTTCACACCGAGGGCACGGTCGGCGGAACCCCCACAGCCCCCTTTAAGAAGCAGTGCACGGCATGGCCGGCGTCTGAGGTGGGGAAAGGTGGTGTGAGTCATCTGGAACCAGGTCGCTGCATTTGAATAAAGGGTCGGGTGTCCCCGCTCAGGACCAGGCACCCAGGGTTGAAAAGTCAAAGGAAGTGAGTGCCGGAGAAGTTGGCGACGCTGTCACACAAGTCCTCGGTGGCTGATGAGAAGTCGAAGTCTCGAGCGTCGCCCTCGTCGATGATCCGGCCCCGTTACTCTTCAGGCCGTGAGGCTTCCAAACATTGATCCAGCTCCACGTCCAAGGAGTCTGCTTTGCCGGAGAAGGCCAGGCCTGTGGCGGCCTTGGTTCCGTTGCCAAGGGGTTTGTCTACGGACGTCCCTCCGTCGACGGTGGTGCTGCCTTCTATTTCTTCGTTGGCTGTGGTGACAACAGCTCCGTTGTCGACCGGGCTGGATTCCTAGTCTACTGTGGCGGCAGGTGCACCGTTCACTTTGGATGTGCCGTGGCCGTCTGGGTCTGGGTCCGGCTTTGGGCCTTTGCTCCTGTTGGAGATACTTCAGCAAGACCCCCACGACGTACAACTTGGACTCTAGTCCGGAAGTTCGGATCCATGGCGTCCTGCATCCCTCTCATCCCAAATCTGTTTGAGGCCAGTGCAGGAGTTTCTCGCCTTCAGTGGTCAGAGCCTTGGTTCCTGGTTCAACAAGGTGGTCATCTCCCTGGCTTTGACAGAGGCCCTGCGGTGGTGGACTCGCTTAGACAACATTGTGAGGGGCATGCCTGTAGTGGAGCCGGATTCTGAGTACACCATCATGACTGATGCGTCCCAGGTGGGTTTGGGTGCGCACCTCAACCAGTTCAGGGCTCACAAGGAGGCATCATTACATCACTGCTTAACATTTGCCCGGTGTTCAGAATGTTCAGGTGGATGCTCTCAGCAGGGACGCAGGTCCGTTGCACGAATGCAGACAGAAGGACACCCAAGTGGTGAGAAGTTTCAGGAAATGGGGGGGGGGGGGGGCTTGTTCTCCCCCTTTGGACTTGTTCGTAGCCCGGAAAACGAACAGTGCCTGCTTTTTGCCAGTAGGGTGTCTCATCCAGACTCGTGGGGCTGAGGGGGCGCGTTCTCATTCACATGGAAGGGCCTGTTCACGTCCGGGTTTCCTCTGATCCGGAGAACGATCCAGATGGTGCGCATGATCAAGTTCAGGGTGATCTTGGTACCCCATTCTGGCCCAGGCAGACTTGGTTCTCGGATCTACTTCACCTCGCGGTGGACCACCCGCTTCATCTGGGGTCGGAGCCGGATCTGCGATCGCAGGATGACTGTAAGGTGTGGCATCACAACCCGGCATCACTCAGTCTTGCAGCGTGGCTCCTGACCACTCCGAATTTGGACATCTAGGGATCCCGCAGGATTGCCATCGGATCTTGGCTGCGCCAAGGAGGCCATCGACCGTGTCTTACTGTCAAAAATGGACTAGGTTTGGTGCGTGGAGCAACCAGGCGTACAGCCATTGGAGGTGTTGCCTGCTCAGCTTCTACCGTATCATCATCATCATCTTCTGCTGCTGGTGAGGGAGGCGGGGGGGGGGGGACTGGTGTCTTCGATCAAGGTGCATGTGGCTGCCATCTCCCGTTTCACAAGAAGACGCTACGCTTCTGTTAAGTGATCGACTGGTATAACACTTCTTCAAGGGCCTTTTCAGGACATTTCCCTTGGAGAAGAGATTTGGTCCGGTATGGCGTCTCAATGTAGTGCTCTCAGGAAGCTGCCATTTGTACCTATGTCGACGATGACGTTCTTCATACGGAAGGTCGCTTTTTTGGTGGCTATTACATCTGCCAGGAGAATTTCTGGTCATCGACCCGCCATATCTGTGAAGATAAGGTTCTCCTGTCTACTAATCCTCACTTTATCCCTAAAGTGCCGTCAAGAGTTTTCACAAGAACTCTATAATAGGCTTGCCCATGTTTTTTGCTAAAGCTACCACTCCTGTGGAAAAGCTGATGCATTCCTTTGACGTCAAGAGGGAGTTTAAGTTTTATCGACCGAACTCCAGTCTTCAGGAAGAAGAGGCAGCTGTTTGTGGCTTTGGCCCCTCCAACAGGATCCAGTCGATTTCTAAGCAAGGACTTTCCCGTTGGGTCTCCTCTACGATTTCATTTTGCCACAGGAAGGTTGGCAAGCCTTTGCAGGCCACTCCTAAGGCCCATTCTACAAGATCCACGGTTGCGTCAGCGGGGCAGTGGGCGGGTATACTGCTCAGTGACATTTGCCAAGCAGCATTTTGGGTGGTGCTGCATACCTTTACTAGACACTACTGCTTGGGGAAACAGCATGTGGAGGATGTGCAGGTGGGACATGCAGTCCCGAAACGCCTGTTCCAATAAGGTATGCCCGCAGCTTCCGGGATTTGGTTTGTTCTACTGGTGTTTATCATGCCTGTTGGTTTTTCAGTATGTTGATTACTATGTCCCGGGTCATGGGGTGTTTGCGGGTCGTGCACCGCCGGGTTCTCATACTGCTATGCAATCTATTCACAGCATGTGAATCCATGAAAGATCCAATGCTGGAGAAGGAAGTAGTTTCTGACCTGTAACTCCATTTCTCCAGCGTTGGTATCGTTCATGCATTCACATGCACCCACTGGCCACTCCTGCAGGCAAACCTTGTTTTGGGTTTCCACTACTTTGAAGGTTAAAATCTGAAGGGGAGCCGCGGCGGTGGGCTATTCTACTAACCATCCTATTGGTGCGGTCTAAAGCACCCAAAAAGACATTGATGGGACCCTCAGTGTTGAAGTTTTCTATAGGAAAACGCTATGTTAAAGTTACCAAGGTTTTCCCAGCCTGGTGGGAAATATTCACAGCATGTGAATCCATGAAATATGCCAACGCTGGAGAAAATGGAGTTACAGGTCAAACTACTCCCTTCCATCTGATCTTGTTTTTTTTTTAGCTTGGAGCAGATGAATATTCTGAAAGGGACTTTCTAAAATTGACATACATGCATTATAATAAGACTGTAGGCTTTTCGCTGTACAATGAAAATGGCTAAACCATATAACCCATAGGTCTATACCAAATACATTCAATATGCAATCCAAGTGCTGTAGTGAAGTTATAAATATTTGCAGTGGAAGCATAAACTCAATGGTGCGTTTTATAAAGCCTACAACTACTTAGAGCCCAGTATATTACTTTTTCAAAATGGGACTGGCTAACCACGTGAATTGCATATAAGGTGACTCAAATATATTCTACAGAATTTGAACCACCCAGGTATTCTGTGGACCTCTTGTTGGTCAAAGGCTCGTTTTTAACCGCAAAAAGTCACCCTTGCACTGGTGATTTTGCCTAATCTGCCACGCTCTGCTTCACTTGCCCCCACCCACCTCCCCCCAATCACTGTCTGCTTGTCTACAGCTCCCTTTCTTAGGTTCTGCCCCTACCACTTTCTGTGGGTCTGCAGATCTCATTTCACCACACTCCTGGGTCTGTCTCTCTCCACCCGCGCACTCTGGTATTGGTGGTTCTCCTTCCTCCTCTGCTTGCTTTTTTTCCCCCGTTAGGGAGTGTTAGCATTTTTACACTTCTTCCCCTCTCCTAGTAAGATCCCCAGCACTTTCTGCTAGACTTCTGGACCTTTTTCTTTAATCCTGAATGAGTGGAGCCTTTTTCCACTCATTATGCGCTCTGTCTTTTGGAACTATGTGTTTTACTGTCCTATGGAGTCTACTTTCCGCCATATCTTTTTAAGGCATATATTTTTCTATTGCAGCACACAGCTCTGGGACCTCCTTTTGAGATATAGATTCTTTACTATATCCTAGAGTAACTACAGTCCCTAAGGATAGAGATACTGTTAGGGTGAATTCTCAGAAATGTGCCAAGTCCCTTCTACCTTAGAGACACCCACCTCTTTTTGCTGGACTTTTAATTTTGATCCTGAAGAGAGACCCTTTTCCCACTAGCATGTATTTTTGTTTAATTTGAACTGTTTCTTTTGGTTTGGAGACAAACTCCATAGGCGTAACACTGCACCTTCAGTGCAGTGGCACAGGGAAGTCTCTCAGATTTCCAAAAGGTTTAAATACCTTCGCTTGGATTAACTGCTGTTTCCAAGAGCAGTGAAGTGAAATTGACTTTACTCACGTTTGTAACTTTCTAGACCCAGCACACACTAATTTACAATAGAGTGCTGGTGGGGTTACTTAGTAACTCCTTTCTCTAGTTTCTCATCTAACATTTTTGTGTTACCCTTTCTCCAATTAATGGCTGGTGGCAGTGTTAGGCAAAGTTTGTATGCAGTACCCCTCTGATGAATGCTTTATAATGGACGCATAAATAAATGAATAATTGTTTATGCAAGAAACCTTGCATAATCACCTTACTCTTGCGTCCCGTCCCCTTTCCGCCATACTGCATGAAAAAACCTTCCCCTTTAGGAGCATGCACTGCTCTGGGTCCGCCCTCCAGCGCCACACCTCACTCCCCTTTTCCGCTTCGACGGGAACGGGCCGAATTCGCCAGCGCTCCTGGTTTTAGCTCCAGCCATGTCAGTCCACGCGCAAATAATTCTTCTGTCTTTTTTTGTCTCTTTATCATTCAGGTACTCGGGCGTCACGTTCCTCCCTGGCGCTTACCGACTTGCACAGGGTTCAGCAGGTGTCCATCCTGCAACGGGCTCATCCCAACTGCAGACCCCCACGCCCTCTGCCTATGTTGCCTTGGCCCAGACCACGGTTGGCAAGCTTGTACAGCGTGTGGCTCGCTGTCATCGAAATTGCTGAAGAACAGACTAGCCAGGTGGAGGGAGCTCTTCCAGGAGTTGCCTCCAGAGGACCTCAAGAACTTTGTGAAACACTGAGCCAGGCCCAAGGTAGGGCCGATATTCCCCATCACACCCCACAAAGGAGACTCCTTCCCAAGTCCCCTCACGTGCGGGAGCGACTGTTCAGGTCCCGGTACCAGCATGTGGACCGAGGTTGCTGCAGCTTTGGGCTGAGTGATCCTTGGATCCTCCCGGTGGCAGTGTTGAGGGACCGGAAGGTTCTTGTACCAGATAGTCATCTGAGGGGCTCTGCCCTTGTACCGGCAATATGGCTTAAGGGCTCTGCCCTTGTACCGGTAATATGGCTGAGGGGCTCTGCCCTTGTACCGGCAATATGGCTGAGGGGCTCTGGCCAAGGGGGCTCCTAAGCGCAGCTCTAACGACCCCCGGGTCAAGAGTGCCACACTTACCGAGTCTCTGCCTGAGGAGCAGGTAGGCCTTGTGATCCAGAACCAAAAGTCTTGTAGGAGGCTGGGCCCAGCGAGCCGAGCAAACACGTGGCAGGAAGCTCGACAAGTTTGCCGCTGCGCCAGACACAGGAACACGTCCGACGCCATTCCGGGAGTTTGACGAAGAACTAGTGTGAAGGTGGGACTGGCCTCAACCAGGTACTTGACCTACAGCCTATCCTTCTTATGCGCAGGGCAGTTTCCACTGCGTCCATACGGACCTGGTATCCAGCAGCTCCCGGCTACCCCGTCGGTACCCCCTACCACCGCTCCGGCCTGTGAAGAGGGGTTCTTCGAGAGGTTTCTCTGGCTCATGGAGTCGCCTTGGATGGGGGTTATCCTCAAGGACGCCATCAGGGAGGTCCTACCTACGATGCTACCGGCACCACAAGCTCCTCCGCCGGCACACCCCTACCCCCACCGTTTGGGGGGGGGAGAAGGGGGTAGGGGTATCAGGGCGATCTGGGGGGGGGGGGCACTTCCACTCCTCCAAGGACGAGAAGAAAAGCAGCTTACAAATGGCCAAGTCTTTATCCATCTTGACAAAGACCACGCCAAAGTTGTTCACCCAGTCGTCTCAGAATCGGGGCAAGTGACAAAAAAGGTGGGAGTTAGAGGGAGTAAGGGCTCTTTCCAGTCCCTTCAAATCCCCCCCCCCCTCCACCCCTCCGTGACAGCCTCTGAGGGAAAGAAAGCATGACCCGTCCCTCCGGGTCCACGTGCCTCGAGTGGGGGGCGGGCTTGCTCTTCATGCACATTTCTGGCGCCACAATTTCACGGACCACTGTATCCTCTCTGTAGTATACACGGGGTACCGCCTCCCATCCCTCCTCCCCACCACTTCTAGTTGGGACAGCAACTCTTCTGGCGGAGATCCGGTCGCTCATAGAGAGCCAGGCAGTGGAGGAAGTCCCAGCCTCCCAGCAAGGCTTGGGCTTTACTCCAGGATTTTTGCCATTCAGAAGAACCAGGCAGGCCTGAGAGTTGTGTTGGACCTTTCCACCCTCAACCTCTCCTTACCCCTGCAAAAAATTCAAGATGGTTACACCAGCTTTTATAGCAGAGACATTGTGCAAGGGAGACTGGATGTGCTCCCTGGATCTGAAGGACGCGTACCTACACATCCTGATTTGGCAGCCATATTGTTCTTTCCTTCGGTTCAGGATCATGGGCTACCATTTTCAATAAAAGGTCCTTCCTTTTGTCCTCAACTCGGCCCCCAGGGTCTTTACTAGGCTCATGAATACAGTGATTGCCCTCCTCAGAGCGCAGGGCCTCACATCTACGCATACGTCAATGACTGGCTCGTCAGTGCTACATCTCTGAAAGCGGTTCACCACTCCTCCCATGCCCTTATGCACATGCTGCACGATCTGGGCTTCTCGCTCAATCTCAAGAAGTCTCGGCTGCAACCCACACAGACTGACATTCTTGGGCCTCGTCTGGGACACGTGCTCAGAGAAGGTATTTCCGTCAGAGGACACGATCTCGGCCATCAAGAGGGCCAGCGACCACTTCTCAGCAGAGAGGTGACGTCGGCCTGGTGGTACCAGGATCTCCTGGGTCTCTTGGCGGCGGCGGTCCCATTAGCCGTCATATGAGACTGAGGCGGATTCACCTGCACTTCGCGGCCTCGTGAAACCAGGAGCGGGGCTCTAAATTCGAGAGGATCAACGTTCCTCCATTTCTCCACCCGGACCTAACATGGTGGTTCAGGGACTGCAACCTACGGACGGGCAAGCCCATCCCACAGGCCACCATCACCAGACTCCTCGCTCGAGGAATGGGGAGCCGCCCTGGACGATCTCTCAGTCCACTGCACCTAGACTCGACAGGAGCAGGAATACCACATCAGTTGGTTAGAGCTGAATGCCATCTGGCTGACGCTCAGAGCCTTCCTACCACTTCTCAGGGGCAAGGTTGTCCTCATCCAGACAGACAACTCGACCAGCATGTACTACGTCAACAAGCAGGGAGGCACCAGATCCCTCCTTGTGCAGACTGGCAATCATCATGTGGGAGTGGGCCCTGGAAAACGACATCTGCCTTGGACAATTACGAGTGGCAGCTAACCAACCTTGTCATTCAGGAGATCTTCTACAAGTGGGGTCATACCCAGGTGGATCTCTTTGCCACGTGGCGCAACAAGAAGTGGCCTCAGTTCGCTTCCTGGCAGGGACAGCGCACCGGCTCGCTGGGCGACACATTTTGGCTTCAATGGAACGGTATGAAGGTTTACGCCTTTCCGCCCACTCCGCTGATTCAGAGTGATTTGCAAGATAAAGGAGTCCTGCAGGCTCAACATCCTAAAAGCTCCATGGTGGCTGGCCAGGCCATGGCTTTCGGAGCTGCTCAGCCTCTCGGAGATGCCTCTGATTCACCTCCTGACGGGCCCAGCTCATCCTCTGGTACAGCGGGGGGAGGAGGGGGCGCAGGGTCATCCACCCTGCGCCACAGAAATTAGCCCTCACAGCGTGGTACCTGAGCAGGTAACGCTGCGGCACCTCAGCCTCTCCCAGGTTAATCTGGAAATCCTACAGGGCGCAATGAGCAAGGCTACCAGGGTTCAGTATAATGTAAACGGACCAGATTCTGCCACTGGGCAGACCCCAAGGAAATTGACCCCATGGCATGCACTTTGACATGCGCCCCTTTTTGGCGCACCTCGCCCACTCTGGCGTCCAGGTGGACACCTGCCGTACATACCTCGCAGCCATCTGGGCTTACAGGAATTCGGAGGAAGGGCTCTCCTCCTCAATCCTATCGTCAAGAGACATTTGACAGGGCTCGCAAGGCTCTACCTAGTCGTCAAGAGGCTGCACTCTGTGGGGGACCTCAACATAGTCTTGGGTGCCCTGGTGCACAAACCGTTCGAGCCAATGGCGTCGCCGGACATCAGGCTGGTCACCATCGAGACTGCTTTGCTGGTCTGCCTCGGCTCGTAGAGTCATGGAAATATAAGCGCTGGTCGCATATATTACCTTTCCCAGGGACAAAGTAGTCCTACGTACACACCTGGCATTTCTGCCCAAGGTGCCGTCTGCTTTCCACTTGAATGAGGCAATAGTCCTTCCTTCCTCCGTTCTTTGCCGATCCCAAGGATGAAGCACAGAGTGCTGCACTGCCTAGATGTCAGGCATGCCGTGAAATTTTACTTGGACAGGACCAAGGGCTTCCGCAAATCAGATGCACTGTTTGTCACTTTCGGAGGCTCATGGCCAGGCTATCACAACTCAAGGCCTCCATATCCCGCTGGATGGTCGCGGCCATCAAGGAAGCATACGATGGCCAGCACAAGCCGCTTCCGGCCAACATGCACACCCATACAGTTAGGACCAAGGCAACTGCCATCGCATTCCAGTGCCATGTCCCCTAGCAGGTCATAAGCAGGGAGGCCACTTGGGCCACTCCCTCGGCTTTCTGCAAGCATTACTGTTTGGATGCCGGCTCTAGATATGATGCAGCTTTTGGACAGGCGGTTCTCAGGAACCTATTTGCATAAGTAGGGTCTCCTCTCCACCCTGGGGGCTGAATTGCCCATGCAGTATGGAGGAAAGGGGGCGGGACTTTGGAGTAATTATAAATTACTCACTGTAGTGACTAACATACTTTTAGTCTTAGTTCGTTAGTCCCCTTTCCTCCATACATCCCACAATCCTCTCCCCTAATAATACTGGTGTCATTAGGCAATGTTAAATCTATTGTCGACGTGTCAATGGGGACTGAGGTGTGGCGCCGGAGGGCGGAGTCAGGGCAGCGCATGCTCCCTAGGCTGCACCCCTAAATTTAAAGGCAAAGGTTTTTTTCTGGTGAAAAAGTTTGTTTCCAGTCCCTTGGGAGGGACACCCATTCAGTCTGGAGGAAGGGGGGGACTAGGGATAAGAGTAAGTTAGTCACTACGGTGAGTAACCTATAATTTTTGGTGCATTCCTGTAAACAAGGAGACTAAGCACAGGGAGTTTTGGGAACCTCCCTCGCTTCCTGCCCTGCCAGACACGCTGAAGCCAGAGGCGGGCTTCACCCATGAATCCCACCAAAGAAAACCCTAACAAATGGACCAAACTCAAGAAGGACCTTACAAACAAGAAATGGCAAAAAAAGACCAGGGCCATTTTGACAAAATGGGCCCCCATGGGTGCAATACTGCAGCTGAGGATTCAGCCTGCGGTAAAAACGCACAAAGGTAGGAAAATTAAACCATTGCCACCAGCCATTAATTGTAGCACGGGTAACATAAAACATGTTACATGAGAAGGTAGACAAAGGGGGTACTAAGTAACCCCCCAACATCCACATAAGATGGTGTGTGCTGGGAGAAAAAGTTAAGTGAAGTCCGTTTCACTTTACTGTTCTTGGAAACAGTAGTTTATCGAAGAGAAGGTATTTAAACCTTAACAGAAATACAAAGGACTTCATTGACACTGCACTGTAGGTGCTGTGTCACAATGCAAAAAGATGCCCATGGAGTTTGTCAGGCTCCGAAAACAAAAGAAACAGAGTCCAAATCAGAGAGCTACTTGAGGGAGTGGAAAAAAGGTCTTGCTCACTCCAGGATAAAAATTACAAGTCCTAAAGTCCAGCAAAAGACCTGGGGGGGGGGGGTTGTCTCTAAGGTAGAAGGGAATTGGCACAGACATGAGAATTCTCCCTAAAACTATTAGTACAGTTAACCGCACACATGTATGCAAACCGATATAAGACTGAATAAAGGTTGAACAGTAATGATCTGATGTGTAAAGGCATTCAATAGGTTTATTTACCTAGGAAACCTAACCTCTTTATATATAGGAACACTCCATTCATACTGCAGTTTTGTTATGAAGGCGCTGTTAAGGTAAAATCTGTGAACATTGTTTTGGGAAAGTCCCTTTTATCCTCCTGACAGTGGCCTTTCTGACAAAGGGCTGCAGGTCAGAGGGTAGTATTCATTTGTCATTCTCTTTTGAATAACTGGATAACCTGAGGAATGGGTAGAATTTTCTAAACCATGTGATGTATCATCTCTAACTTGTCTTGATCCCAGCAGAAGCCCCGGGATTCCTCAGTGGAGGTGCGTAGTGACTGGGAGGTGAAGGAAGAAATGGACTTTCCTCGACTGATGAAGATGAGATATGTTGAAGTGTCGGAGCCCCAAGACATGTGAGTTGGACCCGCAGCCTATTTTAGATATCTTATCTAGTGGGGTGGGGGAGGGATGAGATGCGGATGTGGAAGGCATTTTTTTTTAAAGAATTGCATCCCAAACGCGGTGTTCAGCACAGATTTTTGATCACATCATGGGGTGCGTTTTATCAAGGTGTGTGCACAGCAGGTATCCATAGAATAACTTCTGTTTTTTCTTAGTGAGTGCTGTGGTGCCCTGGAATACTATGATAAAGCCTTTGACCGAATCACCACCAGAAATGAAAAGCCATTGAAGAGCATCAAAAGAATCTTTCACACAGTTACAACCACAGATGATCCAGTTATCCGAAAGGTAAGGACTGGTACGGAATCTGTTGGCAACCCACCATAGAGACTGTGACTGCCCAACTGCAGTCTCATGTGCCTTCGACCGTGTGCCGCCTCACCAGCCCCGCAGCCATACATTGACTAGACTGCTGTTACCTGAACTGGTTCACGCTGAACCCCCTTCCACGTCAGTCTAACTAACATCCTGACTGCTTGCTCCCTCTCGTCTACTAGACTCCTATCTATTCTTTGCAAGCTGACTCTTGCAGCTGAATCTACAAGATTGGTTAATTTCTCAACACACAAGGTCTGTCATTTGTACTATGTGCGTTCAGATTAGAGTAATCGTCCTTAAATTAATCAATATGTGTTTTTGGGATGGTCCCCCCTCCCCCCCCTGAATAGAGCACATTATAAATAGATTTCGGATGCTTGTTAATCTGCTTAGATTCACATGCTGTGCATATGGTCCGACATCCAGTGGTAACCGCGGAGTATTGCATCTTGTCTTTCGGGGACCGAAAGGGGACGTCGGCATAGGCGTGTCTGTAACACTATCCCTATTGTGACGTGTGTTGTACCCAAAATCCCCAACGCGCCGAGGTCCCTGAGATTGTTTTTTTTTCGCCCAGATAACTGGTCGCCCTATAGCAGAGCTCTTACTAGAGACATTGTTTACCTTTACCGAATTGTCGTTTTATTCCCTGTTAAGTCACTTCGCCAATAAGAACATCTTCGACAAAGACTACGGGGGAATAGTCTACGGCTGTGGATTCCGGCGCCTAAGATCCGGCGGCCGGATTGTCCACATGGTCGGGCCCTCTGGCCAACCTATACAGTAGGGAGTGGGGTCAGGGTGGCCATATTGTTTTAGTATGTCTTTCCTTCTTTCCCTTTTGGTCTGGTCATCCTTCCCTTTTGCTATGGAAAGGAATCCCTTTAGATTCTGCCCTAAGTGTAGGGTCAGATATCCTTGGAAGGACGAGCACAGGACGTATAACGCCTGTCTCCACCTAGAGCACGACGAGAAGCAGTGTGCGGCATGCAAACTCCTTGGGCCCAAGACCCTTAAGGAGCGCCGTGTAAAGCGGTGGGCCGCGTACGGCATGTCACGCGTGGAGCCCTCCCCACCAGCCGAAAGTGACAGGGATACTTCGGATGACCAAACGTCCAATGCGGATGTTGTAGACCTTGAGGTGGACACTTCTAGGTCCGCCACGCCTGTGTCCCTGACCCTTCAAGGCTGGAATCTGGTCTTGCTACAGGGACCACACCCGGCGACAGGGGCGTACAATCGCACCGTAACATTAAGCACACAACCCCTATGGCAATTTCGATGGTTGCGCCGAAAAAGGTGAAAGCGCCAACGGGGCCGCCAAAATCTTCGTCGGATTGCTCTGATCCACGGCCTTCCACGCATTTGCAGCAGTGCATGGCGACTGGGCAAATAAAAAAGAACAAGGGTGCTACTTCTAATCCTACACATGTCGGAGGTCGGGAGCACGACGCTTCGAGTTCCAAGGCCTCTATAGGCCCAAAATAAAAGACTAGGCCTCTACCCGGAAACCGGTCCGCTAAACCTCCTGGTGGCACGGACGGTCTTTCTGCTACCGACAAATCATTGCAGCCTTTGTCTCTCGACGATTCCGTGACTATCCAAAGTAGCATCGGAAGGATCGCAGCGGCTGTGGGTCTTATCCCGGTTCTGCCAAGGATTATGGGTCAATCCCCAGAAAAGTTTTCAGCGGATTATGTTCCTGATTCCGATGGGATTTACGTAGCTAGTCAAGAGACTCTCTCCGACACCCTTAGAGGTTCCCGTCAATGCCAAAGTGCAGAGAATGTCACTTCTCCTCGTGCCGGCCTGTTCGGGTCATCTTAATGGACTACGGAAAAGTTTGAAGGTTGTATGGATCGGCTGGAACGGATCATTGCCTCTTCAGATCATCCGCCCCCGAGAAGAGCACAGGTAGACCCTAACGCCCAAGTTCAAATAGATCAGTCTCAGGTTTCCCAACAAGACTTCATCCATATGGATACCTATAGAGATATCTATAATGAGGAAGAAGATGCGTCCTTTCTCAAACTGAGGAGGATCAATAGGACACGATAGACAACTCGGAGGAGACCCAACAGGAAGGGGAAAACCCTTGGACACAACAAGATCAGGACTCTGATATTTTGGTCCTGGATTCTCCTCTGTCCACTCCGGCTCGCCAGGCCTCCCCTGTGGATGGCCAAATGGCTTTCAACTCCATCTTGAAAAAAGCGGCAGAATTCTTCAAAATTGCCACTCAAGAGGCGGTAACAGAGCAGGATTTCGTGGAGAATATTATTAAAGAAAAACCTCCAGCGAGTCAATCCATCCCCCTCCTTAACTCTGTTCGGAGACGGAAAGCTCCATCTTTGGTTACACCTGCTCAGACACGGGCAGTGAACCCAAGAGTCGAAAAATTATTTCGGCCTTCTCCTACCGACTCACCGTATATCAAAGGGTACGCCATCCCGAACTCACTGGTCATGACTACCACTCGAAAGAGGACAGGGGTACCCCTTGCCACGGGAGAATCGCCACCGGACAAGGTGTTAAAAGGTTGTATGCCCTGGGCAAACGTGTCACGTCAGCAGCTGCATACACCACTCAGGTTGCTAATAATACTACACTATTAGCAAGCTATGCTGATGCCCAATGGAACTTGCTCCAAGAAGGGCTCCAGGAGGTTCCTAAACCAGCCAGAACAAAGCTTCTCGCAATTGTTTCGGAGGGAAAACTGGTTAATCGGAATGTGGTAAAGAACACCCTGGACACTGCAGAAACAGCAAGCAGGTCTCTTGCACAAGGTACTCTTCTAAAAAGACACGCATGGCTGCGCACGTCTGGCTTCAGACCTGAGACCCAGGCCTCTCTCATTAACAAACCCATTGAAGAGACTAACCTCTTCGGGAAAGCAGTGGATGAAGCGTTGGAGACGGCCAAGAAGGAACACAAGACTATTAGGTCTTTGCACCAAATTACACAGAAACCCTCCTCCCAGAGGGGTAATAATTCTCAGCGGTCCTTTCGAGGACAAGCCCATGCCGGTCAGAACAACTACGGCACCGGTAACTTCAACACGAATCAAGCATCCGGAAGCCCTACCTATTACCCCCCCCAAGGGATCAGAAATGCGGCAAAGGTAGAGGCAGAGGCCCCAATCCCAGAGGAGTCTCAGCCTCGGGTCAGAAATGACCACCAAGTCCAGGTCCCCTCCCATGTCTCCCTGGTCAGGGGGCGATATAACATCTTTCCTCAAGGCATGGGAGGGGATAACTTCAGACCAGTGGGTCTTAAAGACGGTCGCCCACGGTTATTGCGTGGAATTCGTCCGACCTCCACAGTTCAGACCGCCGCGATCACGGCACCTTTCACCGGACTATCTGCAGATCCTCATCCAAGAGGTGGAAGTTCTGCTGGGAAAGGACGCTATAGAAGCCGTCCCGATTCTTCAGGTAAACTAGGGTATCTATTCAGTGTACATCCTTGTACCCAAAAAGGATCTCACCATGCGTCCTATTCTAGACCTGCGCCCAACGAAAAAGTTCATAAAGCCCCAGAAGTTTTGCATGGTAACACTACAGGAGGTGATCCCATTGCTGAAACGGGGGGACTTCATGGCAACATTGGATATGAAAGATGCATACTTTCATATTTCAATGTTGCCAGCGCACAGAAAATACTGAAGGTTCATGATTCAGGACAAACACTACCAGTTCAAAGTACTCCCTTCGGCATCGCCTCGGCGCCAAAGGGTGTTTACCAAAGTCCTGGCAGTGGCAGCAGCACACCTGCGCAGACTATCAGTCCCAGTTTACCCTTACCTCGACGACTGGCTCATTACGGGAGACTTGTTCGACGCTTGTTTTTCGAACACCCAAAAAAACAGTAGATCTCCTTCAGCCTGGGTTTTTCAATCAACGAAAAGAAATCCAGCTTAGTCCCCAGCCAAGTAAAACAAATTCTGGGAGCGCTAATTCGGACAGAAGACGGCCTCGTCTTCCCCTCCAGCCAGAGGGTTCAGAACATGCTCTCAAGTTCCTCAATATATAGCCAGTCGGAGGTGACGGTACGCAAAGCGATGCCTTTGCTAGGGATGATGGCGTCATGTATATACACTTGGTTCCCCACACGCGGCTGCGCATGTGTCCCATGCAAGAGTGGCTCAACAGCCAGTGGTGTCAGGCCAGCGGACAATGGGAAGATCTGTTAGTTGTCTCGCCAGCCTTTGTTCTCTCTCTGCAGTGGTGGTCAAGAGAAAACCTCTTGAAAGGGAAGACCTTCACCACCCCTGCAGTGGAAGCTACTCTCACGACAGACGCATCTCTCACGGGGTGGGGGGAGGGGGGGTGGCCTCACCTGCTACAGCCGACAGCACACAGAGTGTGGTCCCCTCGGGTAGCGTCCAATCATATAAACTAACTGGAGCTACTCGCGGTGTTCAAAGCATTGAAAACATTTCAGAGGCAACTGCAAGGGAAGACAGTGCTGATCCTAACCGACAGCACTGCAGCAATGCACTACCTGAACAGACAGGGGGGCACTCGCTCTCCTGGGCTATCCAAGCTGTCCCAGAACATTTGGATATGGGCTCTCAAACACAAGATGTTTTTGTTGTCCCAACATGTTCCAGGGGGACTCGATCTTCTGGCAGACGTACTCGGCAGAGATTTTCCTATGCCAGAAGAATACGAATGCCAGCTGCACGAAGACATTGTGTCCAACGTCTTCGCAGAATGGGGTTTCCCAGAGATCGACCTGTTCGCTACTCAGAACGCCCAATGGCAAGACTACGCCTCCAGGTACCCCCAGAACCGATCCAAGGAGAACGGTCTCTGGATAATTTGGTTGTGGAAATGTGTCTACGCCCCCCCCCAACCCCCCCCCCCTCCCCCCCTGCCATCCCCTCCCCCCTTCCCATCCCCTCCCCCCTTCCCCTCCCCCCTTCCCAACAAGATAGTGCACCAGGAACCAGTTGCCATGATACTGGTGTCCCCCATGTGGGCCCGCCAACCCTGGTTCGCTCACCTGATGGAGATGTCCCTCTCCCCACCAGTCAAACTGCCCTGCCCGTACAACATGTTGTCTCAGGACAGAGGAGAGACCCTCCACCCATGCCCACAAACTCTGAACTTAGCAGCCTGGCCCCTGAGATCCTAGTTTGGACACCTACAACTCCCTCAGATGCATGGACTTACTCAGGGAAGCGAGAAAGCCTAATGCACGTTATTGCTATGCCAGCAAATGGAAACGGTTTGTCATCTGGTGCAATTCCAAGGGCGTCAATCCCATCGATTGCTCACCCTCACACATTGTGTTGTAGCTAACCCATCTGTTGGACACTGGGTTAGTCTTCAATTCCCTAAATTTATTTCAAAGTTCCATGTGAACCAATCGGACTACCCACGTTCTTCCAGAAACCTAACATGCCGAAAGAAGCCTTCACACACTAGACGTGCGCAGGGCAGTCATGTTTTACATGGAAAGAACTAAACCACTCGGGAAGACTAAACAATTCTTTGTTTCAGTGGCAGCTGGTAGAGAAGGGGATCCTGTCTCTAAATCAGCAATCTCAAGGTGGATTGTGAAATGCATCACACTGTTACACTCTTGCAAAAAGAGAACTGCCCTTCAAGCCTAGAGCACAATCTACTCGAGGCACTGGGGCATCCATAGCATTCATTGCAAATGTTCCCCTAGAGTCCATTTGCAATGCGGCAACCGGGAGGTCTGTACACACCCTTACAAAACAATATTGCCTAGACACTCATTCTAGGTCTGATTCTCAGGTGGGACAAGCAGTACTAAGACATCTTTTCTCTACTGTTCCTTCTCACAACCCACCTCCAACTCCGGGTACTGCTCGCTAGTCTATGCACAGCATGTGATTCTAAACAGATTAACAAGCATCAGAAGACATGCATTACTTACCGTAAAAGCATTTCTGATGATTGTATCTGCTTAGATTCACATGCGCCCTCCCTGCATTCCCCCTCGGGGTGGAAGAAGCGTAGACTTCTTACTACTTTCTCTCTTTATGTACTCACTCACTATAGCCTTGGGCTCCCTCATGGCAGAAAAAATACAATCGGAGGGACCTTGGCGCGTGAGGGATTTTGGGTACTACACACGTCACGATGGGGGGGATAGTGCCGACGTCCCCTTTCGGTCCCCGAAAAACAAGATGCAATACTCTGCGGTTACCACTGGATGTCAGACCTATATGCACAGCATGTGAATCTAAGCAGATACAATCATCAGAAATGCTTTTACGGTAAGTAATGCATGTCTTATCATTTTCACAATGTTGCCTCCATCATGAAGCAAGTTTTCTGAAGCCAAGTCCAGGAAAATACATTGCCTGTAAACTAATTTTGAGACTGGTATTGGGTACATGCTGCTACTTTTATTTTTTAAAGCATCTTCTCCAGTTCTGTAGACGCCTTCCTGTTGATTACTATGCCACAGTGCTAAGTGTCACTGAAGTTCCTTCTTTAAAAAGAGAACACAGTTTTATTCTTACGAGGAAGTTGATGGCAGTGAAGGACATAACATTTCTCAAGTTTTCTCCCCAATGAGCCAACCCATGTTCCCTCTTTCTGCTGGTATGTTAATAATAACTGTCTCTTGCTTCAGTTGGCGAAGACACAGGGCAATGTTTTTGCCACTGATGCCATTTTAGCCACCCTCATGTGCTGCACTCGATCTGTCAACTCCTGGGATATTGTCGTGCAGAGAGTTGGTTCCAAAGTCTTTTTCGACAAGAGAGACAACTCTGACTTTGGTGAGTATGTTGTGCATGCATATAATGAATGATGGAATGTGTGGTTGTGATGCCATGGTGTGGTTGCTTGAACGTGCTGTGGGTTGGTGTCTCAGGCTCTAGTGTTGGCAACAAAGGTGGAGATTCTAATGGTGGAAGGAGAAGCTGAGGGACTGTTATCTAGGAAATTGATACTCATTAGCTGTGCTGGAGTTTTGTCAACTTATACTTTTGCTTTGTCATCCCCCACCCCCCTCCCTTCATTGCTTCTTGTAGACCTCCTCACTGTGAGTGAAACTGCCAATGAGCCTCCCCAGGATGAGGTAAACTCCTTCAATTCACCCAGGAACCTGGCCATGGAGGCCACTTACATCAACCACAACTTCTCTCAGCAGTGTCTGCGCATGGTGAGCTCAGAAGCAACGCTACCTAGTGAAGGGAGGAGGTACATTTACTGAAAGTGGGTAGACTGGCGAAAGGTGTAACGAACACTGCAGCAAACAAATAATACTCTTGAAAGGGTTGCCGATTAGCTCCTGCCTGTCTGAGAACTGAGCTGCCAATGAGTCCGTCTGAACATTTTGTTTTTGTTTCATTGGCAGAGTAAAGACAAGTACAAGTTTCCAAACCCAAATCCCTTCATAGAGGATGATGTAGACCAGAATGAAGTAGCCTCTGTGGCCTACAGGTATGATATGTTGAACTTCTGTGTATCTCACAGTTGCCTGCTTCTTTTTGAAGGGTGTGTGGTACTTAAGTTGTGAAAAGGCCTCAACTAGCTACCTGTTGGGGAGAATTCTCATAAATGTGCTAATGCCCTTCTACCTTCGGGACACCCAGCTATTTTGCTGGACTTTAGGGCTTTTCATTTTTATCCTGGAGAGAGTGAGACCTTTTTCTCACACTCGTATTTTTCTGTCAATAGGCCTCATCTTTTTACATTGTCTCACAGCACCTTCAGTGCAGTGACACAGGGAAGTTTTCCAGATTTCCCAAAGGTTTAAATGCCTTCTCTTGGTTAAACTACTGTTTCCAAGAGAAGTGAAGTGAAATTGACTTTACTTACAATTGTAACTTTCTAGACCCAGCACAAACTATCTTGTGATGGGATGCTGGAGGGGGGGGGTTACTTAGTATCCACTTTGTCTAGTTTCTCATGTAACATGTTTGTTAACCTTTCTACAATTAATGGCTGATGGCAGTGGTTTACTTTTTACTACCGTTGTGTTTGTACCGCGTGCTGCAATTGCAGCTGCAGTTAAGCGCCCATGGGTGCCCATTTTGTCATAATCGCCTAGTCTTCTCTCTTCACCATTTCTTGTTGGTAGGGTCCTTCTTGAGATGGACTCTGCGCACCAAACCAGGTTTAGTCAATTTGTTAGTTTTGTCGTTGGCTGGATTCACCAGTGAAGCCCGCCTCTGGCTCCAGCGTGTCTGGCAAGTGCATAAAGTGAGGGAGGTGCCCGAAAATCCCTGTGCTTAATCTCCTTGGTTACAGGAATGCACCCAAAGGTGATTGGCTGGCTGGCTGTCCTTGGAGGACAGCCACCCTGCTTTGTGACGGCTATGCTGCAAATGAATGGGAGAAACCTGCATAAAAGGCAAGGTTGTTTGCTTGGAAGGCAGAGCCGACCAATGGACGAAGGAGTCAGAAGAAGAACTTGAAAGAGACGCTTGCTGGTTTGCCCGGTGAAGCCCTCTTGCATTGCTGACTCTCCGAATTCGCTTCGACTAGAGAAGCCCTGCAAAGGACGACTTCTCTTGAGTTAGTGGGACCAATCGACCCCCAAGAAGCACTCATCTGGAAATCATCTCGGAGCTGGCTGTGCTTCCATTGCTGCTGCAGGAACCGATTGCCAGGGAGAGGAACACCAGAATCGAGTGTGTCTTTAAGTCGGACCTGAGCTCCAGGAAGATCCTCCGGACTGCCATGAAGCAGGACTGATGAAACCTGAGCCACCTCACCAGAGTGCTGGACCCAAGATGCGAGGAAAGTCATTAAGTTATTGGAGAACCGCAGCGGTGCTATTTGCGAGAAGCTGAAACCGCGAAGTGCCGCTTGTTAGGGAGAATTCTCTTAAATGTGCTAATTCACTTCACCTTAGAGACCCCCAGCAACTTTGCTGGATTTTGAGGACTTGATTTTTTTTTTTTGTACCTGGAGAGAGTCTGACCCTTTTTTCCCACTCTCTAATGTATTTAGATATGTTTTACCTCGGTTTTATTTGGTTATGGAGTCTAACCTACTCCATAGGCATAATCATTTCATGTGGTCACACAGCACCCTCAGTGCAGTGGCACAGGGAAGCTGTTCAGGCTTTCCCAAGGTTTAAATACCTTCTCTCAGATAAACAACTGTTTCCCAGAGTAAGTAAAGTGAAATTGACTTTAATAGTCTTTTAAATTCCTAGACCCATTAGTATTCCCTGTGTCTAGATACTCATATGTAGCAGTCAAATGCTACCCTTTCCTCTCAGAATGGCTGGTGGCAGTGGTTTTGCAACGAACTACCATGATTTTTCCCGACCACGAACACCAGTAGCTAAAAATCATGGGAGCCATGTTTTTCAAGATGGGGTCTGAGCCCCCTTTATTTAAACGGGTCCCGGTCTTCTTTTTTCGCCATTTCTTTCTGGAAAGGTCTGTCTAGAGTTTGTCTGCACGCCAAATTAGGTTTGGTCCCTTTGTTCCTACGCCTTTGGCGGCTTCAGGACTGAAAACTGCCTCTGGCGCCCGAGTGTCTGGGGTGGGCAGGAAGTGAGGGAGGGGCCGGAAACTCCCTGTGCTTAGTCTCCTAGGAGACCCAAATGCACTCTGGCATGATTGGCTGGCTGACTGTCTGGCAAGGACAGCCACCCTGATGGGTGATTGGCAGCTAGGCTGAAATGAACTGGAGAAAACTGTTTAAAAGGAGAGTCTCTTGGACTGAAAGGCAGTCGACCACTGGAACGAAAGAACCGAAGACGAGCTGAAAGAGGACGGCTGCTGCAACTACTGGACCGTTGGTTTGCCCGGTGGAGCCCTGCTGCAGGTCTGAATCGCCAAGTTCACCTCGACAGAGAAGCCCCTTCAAGGACAACCTCTTCCTTTGAGTTGGTGGGACCAATCCACGCGTAAGCCACCTGGATACCATTCTTGAAGCTGGTTAGGCTTAACCAGGGAAAAGAACAGCAACCGGAATCGAAGATTTGCCAGCTTTGTGATCCTTCCCCGTGCAGTGCAGGAGTCTCCCGACGTCCTCCCTCTTGTCCCCACGACTGAGGCTCGGGAACAGCGAGATTTGCCAGGAACAGAAGTCTTCAGCTGCATCTTTTTCTTCAATATAAGGTACTGTGAAAACCTGACGGAGAACTTACCTCTCACCGCGAACGTTTGTGGAACTTAGGCAACTTCCAGGCCTAGTCAGCTTGTGACCCAAGATACAAACCTTTCTTCCATGAGCTACTTCTAAGAACCGTGGTAAAGACTTTTCCGTTTGAAATACCAGAACCGTTTTTACTTGTACAAGACACTAGGCCAAAGTCAATGGACTAATCTATTGCATTGAATCAACTCCTCTGGTGAACTCCACTATTTGCACTGTTTTAGAGTAACTGTAATAATCGTTTTATAAACGTAGGCCTTTTTGCTCCTATTTCAATGCTATTTTGCTCTGACTTCAAGGGAGCTCAACTGCTTAGTAATCGGTATTGTAGTAAAATCATGTGCGATTGGTTGCCTCCTTTAGTGAATGCTTTCTAAATGATTGTGTAATAAATTGTTCTACAAAGAAACCTTGAGTATAAGTGTCTCTGAATACTTGCTATTGTAGACCTTTGTGTAACACCCTTAGAAGCTCACTTTCCCTCTTGTGATAAGCCTGGCTGCTCAGCTCGCTACCAAAAACTGTGTGGTACAGACTTATACCAAAGGTTGGTTTTGCTTACACCTGTAGTCCTAGTTGTGTGTGTGTGTGTGTGTGTGTGTGTGTCGTGGTCCCAGAGGGTACTGCATACAAACATTGCCTAACACTGGTGGCAGGCAGTGAGGATAAATTGTATAGTTGTTACATTGAGCGTTATGCTTTACTTTTGTTCAGATAGTAACCTTCACAAGGCTAAGCACCACTAGAAGAGCAATGTTATCATGCCTATTATGGATAACTACTAACAGGAAACCCTGATCATTTTAACAGTAGATCAACAGAAGGAAATATGTAAATATCGGAACCTCCTGTTAAAGGAAAGAATTAATTGCTTGAAGAATTGTTGGAACATCAAAGACTGAGAAATTGGGCTGTAACCCCTAATCTCTCAAATGTGTATAATATTGATGAGGAAAATGATGATGTAGAGTCGAACTCTAATGTTATTGAGGAGCCAGATGAGTCAGGAGTCTCACGATGTGAGCCCCACTGCCCCTCTACCTGCTCTTGTGCCTCAACCTTTAGCCATAGGGACCCTACCAGGTCCAGTACTGAGTCCAGAATTTGTCTGAGTTAGAGTTTAAAAGGCTCCAAATGCAAACTGAAAGTAAACCTCAAGAAATCAAACTCAGAGAAATGGAAATGTATCATGCTCTTGAAATGAAGAAATAGTCTCTTGAAAATGGTTCTCTCCCAGAGTCGTCTAGGTCTTCCAGTCCTAAGAGACCTTGCATGCCTAAGGAAGCTGTTCGTATGCATGAGGTGAAACTTGATATTTTGGATTGGTTGGCTGCCTTTTGACTAGAACAATTGGATTCAAGGTTTCACAGGGAATCTGTTGATTCCTTGCCTTTTGTCTAGGCTTCCCTAGGTTGCAACTGATGCTGTAATGGAGGCGGGGGAACTTGGAAGATTGGAGTATGAGAATGTGAAGCCAGCCTTGATAGCTAGATGTGGGAAAACCCCTTCCCAGTACCTTAAGAGGTTGAGGCCCTCGGAAAGCATGATGGTGCACCTTGGGCTACCTGGGTGTGTGAATGTTTGAAGAATTTAGATGGTTGGGTAAAGGGTTACAGAGTTAACACTTTTGAAGGAATGAGAAATCTTTTTTTGTTGGAATCTATTTTTGATGCCTGCTCTCCTGAGCTGAGACAGCACTTGGCTGACTCTAAGGAAATTGATCCAAAGAAGTTAGCAAAGGCTGCTAACTTGTGGGTTGCCAACAGGGCTACTCGCAAGGATTCTGGGCAACTCAAAAGAAGGATGATGGGAAAGCTGTAAAAGAAAGATGGCAAAGAGAATTTGAATACCTCCAATCCAGAAGAGGGGCCCCAAACAGAAAAAGGGTAATCCACAAGGGAAACCAAATCAGACTAGTGAAACCTCTGGTGCTAACCCAGAGGGAGGTCCGCAGAAACCCCCATTTGTCAAAACATTTGGAAAATGTTATGCCTGTGGGTCTACTGACCACGTGAAAGGGGTTACCAGATGAAGGGCACACCTTCAGGGGTCCACACTGTCTCCTTAGCCTTTTCCCCAGAGGGAGAAGTACAAATAGTAAGTGGAAACTTTCAGTTACTGGCTGAAGACCCCATTGGAGTCTCTGCCAGTGTTGCTTTAGTGTCCCTGGGTCTGTGGGAACCGCAGAATTTAGATGTTTATAATTCAATTCCAGATAACACAAGAATATTAGGACAGTTTACTTGTAAATGGTCAGGAGACCCCTGCCATTAGAGACACTGGGGACAGCATTACAGTGGTGGATGAATCTTTTTTCAAACCAGAGGATGTTTCTAAGGCACCCAAAGGCCTCATTGAACCTGCTGGAGGCCCTGTTCAAATGCTTCAAAGATTACCAGCTCTCACCCAGTACAACAACATGACTGTCAAGATACCTGTGTGTAGAGTGAGGTGCCTGGGAGAGTCCTGTTGGGGAATAACTTAAACTCTTTTGTATCAAGCGCCCCCAGCCCTCCCAGCAAAAGGAAACCGGAGCAAACGAGGAAGGCCAGAGAGAGTACCTTAACTGGGACTCCAGAGGATGTTACAGAAGAATCTATAACACCAAGCCCACAGGAACTACTAACTGCTATTTCTAGGATGAAGGAGACCAAGGGGAAATCCAAAGCCGCAAACAAAAAGCAAGAGAGCACTCCTGTGCTTTCAACAAGGACATCCTCGAGATAACTGTCCAAAGTCACACCTGTGACTACTCCACCAGCTGAGGCTGAGTGCGAGGAACAACCAGGAAAGGTTGAATCAGCTGCTGAAGGTTCAGAGCTGGAAGAAGACCTCCCTCCCCCCCTGTTGGTGATCTGGATCCTAAAGACCATCCGGAGCTGCAGTCTTTACTGGCAAAAGGTGGCCCCTGTAGGGCATACTACAGCAGAGGTCAATGTGTGTCCTACTCTTGAAGGACTTTGACAACAGGCAGCTTCCCAGCTGGACGGGCAAGAGCCAGGGAAGCATAGGTTGTACTGGGAAGATGGCCTCTTCTACAGTGAACCAACCTAGTCTATCCCAGGGGACTACAGGAGACTTGTAGTGCCTCTAGAGATCAGACAACAGTTCCTACAGTTGGCCCATGAGATTCTGTTGGCTGGTCACTTGAGTTTCAAGAAGACCAAGGAAAGGCTTTATTTATATTTGTACTGGCCTAAGTTGGGGTCTGATGTAGATGCATTCTGTAGGAGCTGTCACACTTGTCAGTCATCTGGCAAGAGTGGAGCCAAGAATGTGGCACCCTTGGTGCCTCTCCCAGTGGTGGGGAGTCCCTTTCGAGAGGGTAGGAATTGACATTGTTGGTCCCTTAGACCCTCAACTCTTTTGGCAACCGATTTATATTGGTTGCAGTAGGCCATGCTACTAGGTATCCTGAAGCCATACCTATCAGGACTGTTACAGCTCAGGCTGTTGCGAAGGCCCTACTTGTTATTTTTACCAGTGTAGGTTTTCCTAAGGAAGTCCTCTCTCACAGGGGATCAAATGTTATAACCCACTACATGCAGGCCATGTGGAAAACTGTGGCGTGACTTACAATTTCTCAACTACCTACCATCCCCAGAGGAATTGGGTTGGTAGAGAGGTTTAATAGAACTATAGGCGCTTTAGAGGAACCCCTTAGAAGAAAGTGGGACCTTGTACTTGCATGCCTTCTATTTGCTTATGAAATTGGTTTTAGTCCCTTTGAGCTTCTCTATGGTCATTGTTAGGCAGACACCTGTGCAGTTCCCTTAGGGAACACTGCAAAAGATTTAAGACTACAGGTGTTGGCAGTAAACCCACTTGGTAGCAGTCTGTACCACCCAGATTTACCTGGTAGCTGTGGCTGAGCAGTCAGACTTCCCTCAAGAAGAGTTAGGCAGTATGTAAAGTATACACAATAGGCACTCAGACACACTAACACAAGCAAACACTGACCAGAGCTTTGGTATCAAAGTATATAATTATTTATTTAAAAACGCACTGTTTGAAACACTCCAGCACTCTTATTGTAAAACATTCTAAACACAGTTACTATTGTAATATATACACCCCTTTTTCCTTATCAGATAAGTCACTGTAAAACACCACTTATTTTCATACAGAGGTGAGCGGTTAACTAGATGGCACTCCAATAAGTTTGTGAGAAAGGGAGGGAAAAAGACAGAATATGGAAAGGTACACCACTCTAAGATTCAGGAACACTGTTAGCAAGGCAGAAGAGCAAAAGTCACTGGTGAGCCAAAGTCCATAGGCTGGGCCCACTCTTGGAGAGCAGAGCACAAATGCGCCCAAGATCAGTTACACTAGGCTTTGAAAGTCTTGCAGAGGGTTCAAAAAGAGTTTAGAGAGGCTTTAGGAAAGTTTAGCCAGGGTGTCCCAGGCTAACCCAGGTTCGAAAGCCGGGGGCTAAATCTACCCCGTACAGTCGGTAGCAAGGGAAGCCGGGCGGGACACTGTACCTTAAGTGGGAAGGATCCTCCAGCGGTGGCAGTTGTTCCTGGCAGTGGGTGCAAGTCGCGTCGTCGGCCAGGGGAAGAGAATATCTCAACTTGGAGGAAAGATGAAGGTCGTTGCACTACCAGGGAAGAAACCAGCCGCAGAGTTTTCCGGTTAAAGGTGGTACCTTTGTTCGCGGTCGTGGTAAAACATGGTATCCCAGTTGCCGGGGTGCTTGGCACAGGCAAGGCGGCCACGAGGTACGTCGGGGAAGGCGAAAAGACAGTGAAACTGGTTATCCCCACCAGTCAAAGGAAGAAGACTCTCCGGCGGGAGATCTCCTCTGTCGTTGGGAAAAGTGGCGAGACGGTCCAGCAGGGCTCCATCGGGGGTGGTGTCATGGCAGGTCGGCTCAGCTTCTCCCTCGTCGGATTCTTAGGTCCTGTGGCGACTTCTGAAGTTCCAGTCCCCAAAGCCCTGCTTTTATGCAGAAAACCCCCATTCACTCAGCCTAGCTGTCACTCAAACATGCTAAGTGGTGAGCCGGCCGGCTCACCACTTGGTCCAATCAGGACGGAGTGCGACTTGAGTTGCCTAGGCAATTCCCCTCCACCCCTCCTAAGTACCCCAGACAGAGTGGCGCCACTTTGGAGGGCTTCTCTGGAGAAGCCTGCCAAAAAGTGGAACAAAGGGCTCGACTTGGGTTGGAGTCACAGAAGAGAACACAAACGCCATTTTAGAATCAAGTTTTGGCAAAAAATACCAACCGGAGAATTAATATTAATTAAATAAACCAGCGGTATGTTCGAGGCTACCGTAAATAATTAAATAAAGGTAGTAGCCTAGAACAATCGGAAATCCCATAGGAAAATATTTGCGGTTGAATATAAAAAGTAGTATCCACTGCCACCAGCCAAAACTCGATTAGGGGGGACGGAGACGTGCCCCCTCGACTAACACACCCTGGGGCAATTGAATTGCCCCAGCCAGTACGTCCACAATATGATGGTTTGTACTGGTTCTGTTCAGAATTGAAGACTAGTAAAGTCAATGGTGACTTTACATGCCCTGGGAGACGGTAGTCAGTCCCAGGGTATGGAGTCTATACTGGGGGGTCACTGACACCCCTGTGTCACTGCACTGAGGGTGCTGTGTAACACACATCACAAAAACACATGAAGCCCTATGGAGTAAAAGACCCCATAGCCCATTAAACACATCTAGATTCAAAGAAACACACTCAAATCATGCCCAAGAGTGAGGGTAAAAGTCTCACTCTTGGCAGGAGAAAAAAATAAACCCCAAAAATCCAGCAAAGCTGCTGGGGACTCATTAGGTTAGGAAATTCAGCCTAAACAGAGAATTCTCCCTAACAGTCATCCAGTTAGAGGACCCTTGGCCCTGATTAAGGAGGGGTTGGAGAGTCACTGACTATGTGCTTGGTCTCCGGAGGAGAATGACGCACATGATGACATAAGCTTCTGATAACTTGAAAGCGGGTGAGGCTCTGGTGAAGCTTTGGCATGACCAGAAGGCCAACATGGTCGAGTTTCCTCAAGACCCGAAAGTTCTAGTTATGGTACCTACAAAGCAGAGGGCCTTGCAGGACAAATGGATTGGACCCTTCGAGGTTGTGGGAAAAGTTGGAGAGGTCAATTATCTGGTGGACTTGGGCAATCCTTAGGAGACCCCACAGGCTCTTTCACACCAACCATCTAAAAGCCTATGTCTCTAGACCACAATTGGGAGCTTTGCTTCTAGCTTCAGCTCAGGAGGAGGAGATTGAACCTCTACCTGATCTCCACAGAGGACAACCTTTAGATGAGAAGATAGGAGTTAATCTCTTCTAATCTGACACTGGAACAACAGGAGGAGTGCTAGTTCGTTAAATCAGTTTGCCTCCCTGTTTTCACTGTCACCAGGCTTGACCCCCTTGGGGCCAGCATGATATTCTCACGGTTACAGGATGTCAGATCATGTAAGAACCCACATAAAGGAGGTCAACAAAATGCTTGATCTCTGGGTAATGGGGCCTTCTACCAGTCCATGGTCTAGTCCTGTTGTACTAGTGCCCATAGGCAGCATCCAAGGAGTTGAGATTCTGTGTGGACTATAGAGCTCTGAATGCAGTCAAAAAGACTGATGCCCATGCTTTACCTAGGACAGATGAGCTTGTGGACAAACTTGGTTCAGCCAAGTACCTCGGTACATTTGACCTAACATCAGGCTATTGGCAAATAGCTCTGACGGACCATGCCAAAGAGAAAACTGCATTTCCAACCCCAGCAGGCCTCTACCAGTTAATGGTAATGCCTTTTCGATTAAAAAATGCTACATTCCAAAGGATGGTCAACCAAGTTCTGAATCGGATGAAGGACGTCTGCATGGCATACTTGGATGACATTGCAGTGTTCCGCCCTACTTGGAAAGAACATGTTGACCACTTAGGATATTTTTTGCAGGCTCTTGAGCAGGCCAATCTGACCATAACGGCAAGTAAATGTCAAATTGGACAGAGCAAAGTGGTCTACCTTGGACATGAGGTTGGAGGAGATGAACTAAGGCCATTGCCTAGCAAAGTACAAGCTGTACAAGAATGGGTCACCCCTACTACTCAAACTACTACTCAAACCCAAGTGAGGGCCTTCTTAGGTCTCACTGGTTATTATTCATAGAGAACTATGGGCCCATAGCTTCTCCCTTGAATTCCCCAAAAAGGTCAGGTGGAATGAGTGCACCAAGGCATTTGAAGGACTTAAAGTCCTTTGTCAAGCTCCAGTCTTAAGAGCTCCTCACTACAGCCAAACTTTCATTGTGTAAACAGATGCTTCAAATACAGGTATAGGTGCAGTTCCGAGTCAGCTGGATGAGAAGGGTAGGAAACACCCAATCTGCCTCATCAGCAGGAAGCTGAAGGAACCTGAGATGAGCTGGCCAACCATAGATCAAGTGTTTTGCCATTGTGTGGTCTCTGAAGAAGTTTACACCATACTTGTATGGATCTACTTTTGTGATTCAGACGGACCACCAACCCTTGACATGGTTAATGCAGATGAAAGGGGACAATCCTAAATTGTTAAGATGGTCAATCAGTCTACAGGGGTTTGATTTTACCCTTGAACACAGGTCGGGGTGTAATCACCAAAATGCTGATGGTCTCTCCAGAATGTATGACCGACTGGAGTAAGGAGATTAATCCAGGGGTGGATTAAATACTCCTGTCCCTTAGTCTGGGTGGGACGAGTGTTGGGGAGAATTCTCATAATTGTGCCATTTCACTTCACCTTCGAGACCCCCAGCAACTGTACTGGATTTTGAGGACTTTTTCTTTTTCCTGGAGAGTGTGAGCCTCTTTTCCCACTCTCTCATGTATGTTGATGTGTTTTACTCGTGTTCTTTTGATTATGGTGTTTTAAGACCACTCCATAGGCATCATCTTTTCATGTTACACAGCACCCTTGGTGCAAAGCCTTTCTAGGCTGTCAGAAGGTTTAAATACCTTCTCTGGGATAAACTACTGTTTCCCAGAGAATGTTAAGTTAAATTGACTTTACTAGTCTTTTTAAATTCCTAGACCCAGCACACACTATCTTCCTATAGAGTGCTGGATGGGTTACCTAGTATCCCCTATGTCTAGAAACTCGTGTAGCAGTCAAATGTTAGCCTTTCCTATCGAAATGGCTGGTGGCAGTGGTTTTACAACGAACTACCATGATGTTTCCCGACCAAGATCACTGGTAGTTAAAAATCATGAGCTATGTTTTTCAAGATGGCGTCTGAGCCCCCTTTGTTTAAACAGGGCCCGGTTGTCTTTTTTCTCCAGTTCTTTTTGGCAAGGTCCTTCTAGAGTTTCTCTGCACCAAACTAGGCTTGGTCCCTTTGTTCCTACACCTTTGGCGGGCTTCAGGATTGAAGACTGCCTCTGGTACCCGAGTGGCTGGGGTGGGCAGGAAGTGAGGGAGGTGCCCGAAACTCCGTGCTTCATCTCCTAGGAGACCCAAATGAGCTGTGGAGTGATTGGCTGGCTGACTGTCTGGTAAGGACAGCCACTCTGCTGGGTGAGTGACAGCTAGGCTGGAATGAATGGGAGAGCACTGAATAAAAGAGTCTCTTGGCTTGGAAGGCAGAGTCGACCACTGGAAGGAACGAAAGAACTGAAGACGAGCTTGAAGAGGACGGCTGCTACAACTCCTGGACTGTTGGTTTTGCCTGCCACCAGCCATTTAAAGTAGTGAGGGTACACCATTTTACCGGAGTAGGTAGGATAAGGGTCTAATGGGTATCTCCTCCCCACCCCGTCCCCCCACACAACACCCACCCCAGCACTCCACATAACATGGTTTGTGCTGGACCTACAAAGAGAAAAGGTAAGAACAGTCAATTTAACTTTATTATTCTTGGGAACAGTAGCTCACACAAGAAAAGGTATTTGAACCTTATGAAAAATCTAAAGGATTTCTCTGTCAATGCACTCAAGGTGCTGTGGGGGGGTCCCCATACAAAAAGTAGATGCCTATGGAGTTTGTCAGACTTAAAAATAAATTAAAAAAAAAAAGGGAAATGCATAATCCTAGTCTGGTCAAAACACGAGAGTGGGGAAAAAGGCTCACTCACTCCAGGGTTAATATTAAAAAGTAAATCCAGCAAAACAGATGGGGGGGGGGGGGTCTCTAAGGTTGAAGGGAATTAGCACAGAAAGGAGAATTCTCCCTAACACCAGTTATGACCGATTTCTTGCTGAGCGTCACGGTTCAACTGATAGGTGTTGGGTAAGATTTTCATAGAAATGGTAAATCTTCCTGACCTGGGCCAACTCCAGAACTTTTTTGCTTTACTGGTGGATTATTTTTCCTTAATACCTATGTGTGGGAACAGTTTTCCGCACCCACAGAATCTTTTACTCTTTTTATGGGTGTCATTTTTTTTTTTTTTGACTCTCCATAGTCTTTTTAAAGTTATCCTCTTTATCAACTTTTTCGCAATAAGTGCCTGTTGCTGGGTTGCTCTAGGGCTCCCATTTTAACTTTATCTGGCTAACCTTGAGGCAACTACAGTCCGAGGGTAGAAAGGAATGTTGGATCCCTAACATTTTATTTTATGAAACCAGCACACCCCACCTTATGTGGAGTGCTGGGGAGATGCAATGTATCCCCTCACACTAAAACCAACAATTATGTTGCCGAGACAAGCTTACCTTCATTGGCTGGTGGCAGTGATAGCCTTTAGTAATTTGGAGCACCTTTACCGCGGACTGTGTTCACAGCTGCAGTAAAGGCACCTAAAGGTGCTCCACAATGGCCCCTTAGTGTTCCTTGTCCATCCTTCTCCTGACATCCAGGGCAGGAAATTCCTTTGTGTGATTTTTATCTTCGGCGGGAGTCCCCTGGACTCCCTGCCCAGGCTCCAGCCCGTCTGTGAAGACGGGCAGCGAGAGAGGAGTCCACAACTCGACAGCACTTTGTCTTCCTCCTTGCCTGAATGGGGTCAAATCCCAGTGGGGGAGGGGGGTGGGCTATTGGCTGTCCTGATTGGACAACCAGACCGCCCCTTGTTGTAAAAAGCAGGAAGAGAATACAGAAGTTGTGCTGTAGTTCCTGTTAAATACAGCAAACCTGGAAGCTGAAGATAAGTTGACCACTGGAACCAAAACCGAAGAGGATGAAGGAAAAGCAGCTGAAACGATTTCCAGAGAGCCTGCTGTGTAAACGGAGCCTGCTGTAGCCCTTCCTTCCAATTGACCTTGGCACTCAAACGATGACCCTGACCCTGGTGAGACCCACTAGACTCAAGAAGACCTACATGTTGAGCCATCTCACGCATTGCTGCAACCTTGCAGGGATGCAATACCCCAATACCCTGGGACCTCGAGCCATTGTGCGGTGCAGTCTTCCGAATCTCGCTGAAACTTCGTGGGCATCCTAGTGTATCTCCAGAGACATGAATCCATTCCAAAGTCCCCTCACCAGAGTGCTGGACCTTTGTAACGACGAGAAATCAACCACTATTTTCTGTCTTTCTGTGCTCCTTGAAAAGACGTGAAATCCACAGAACTGCATCCAGCCACGAGGAAAACCTTGCCTAGAGCCTTCTCCATTGATTCCCTTCTGCAAAGTTCCTTCTGAGGTCTTGTTTTCAGTCATTGCGACAAAATCTTCTTCAATGCTGAGGTACTGTGTTTACTTGGATATGTACTTCCCTTAAATCTCTTGGGATTCCTGTGTAGCTGTGTGGTGTTTTCTGTGATTGGGAGGCCTCTCGTCCAATGGTAGACTCCTGCTAGGGTGTCTTCTGTGAAGCCCCTGGACCCTGTTCTAACACTAAAGTAAAATACTCACCTGTTTGCCCAGTCTTCCCGATGAACTCTGACTTTTGCTGCTTAAGAACCTATTCTGACACTGTCTGTTGGACACAAGATCCTAGTGACCTCCCTTCTGCCACAGAGGACACTCGTGCTCCAAGAATAAGGGAAAGACTTTTGAGTGAACAGTTACAAAAGTTCTTACTTCCCATGGATGTGTGATGCACTACTTTAAAAGTATGGTTAACATTCTTCAGCATTTGATCTTTCATGGATTCACATCAGGCTGGGAAAACCTCAGTATCTTTAACATAGCTTTTTCTATAGAGTACCGCACCAATAGGACATGTAGTATAAATGGCCCCAGCGGCTTCCCTTTTGACTGTCTCCAAACTGTTGGGATAACCTTGTGTTCTGTCTCCCTCTGTCTCCCTCTCTCGGTTCAGTGACAGGTTGGTCAAACAGTTCCTCAAGGGCCTTTACAGGACAGAAGAGATTTGCTCCGGTATGCAGTCTCAATGTGGTACACAGCTCTCATGAAGCCGCCATTTGAACCTATGTCGACGCCGAAGTTCCTCACGTCGAAGGTTGCTTTTTTAGTGGCTATTACACCTGGCAGGTGGATTTCTGAACGTCAGGCTTTGGTCATTGACCCGCCATATCTACGATTCATGAGGGACAAGGTTCTCCTGTCTACTGATCCTCACTTTATCCCTAAAGTGCTGTCAGAGTTTCACAAGAACGCTACAATAGCCCTGCCCACATTTTTCGCTAAGGCTACCACTCCTGAAAAAGCCCTGCATTCTTTGGACGTCAAAATGGCGTTGAAGTTTTCTCTCGACCAAACTCACTTCTTCAGGAAGTCGAGGCAGCTGTTTGTGGCTTTTGGGCCCTCCAACAGGGGCCAGTCAATTTCTAAGCAAGGAATTTCCCATTGGGTCTCCTCTAAGATTTCATTTTGCCACAGGAAGGCTGGCAAGCTTTGCAGGCCACTCCTAAGGCCCATGCTACAAGATCCACAGCGTCGTCGGAGGAGCTGTGGGTGTGTATACAGCTCTGACAATTGCTAAGCAGCATTGGTGAAGGTATGTGGCATCGCTCACAGACACTACTGCCTGGGGCAACATGTGGAGGATGTGCAGGTGGGACATGAAGTCCTCCAGCGCCTGTTCCAATAAGGTAGGCCCCGCAGCTTCTGTTTTTTTTTTTTTGTTTTTTTTTCTAATGGTGTTTGTTCATTATGCCTGTTGGATGGTTTGTGTGTGGATTACGATGTCCCAGGGCATGGGGTGTTGGTTGCCTGTCGTGCACCACCGGCGTCTCATACTGCTATGTAATCTATTCACAGCATGTGAATCCATGAAAGATCCATGCTCGAGAAGGGAGTAGTTTCTTACCTGGAACTCCATTTCTCCAGCATTGGTATCTTTCATGGATTCTCACGCACCCACCGGCCGCCCCTGCAGGCCAACCTTGTTCCGTTTGCTCTACTTTGGGGGGGTTAAAATATGAAGGGAAGCCACAGTGGTGGGGCTATTTATACTACACTTCCTATTGGTGCGGTATAAAGCACCCAAAGACGTTGATAGGATGACATTTTCCATAGGGAAATGGTATGTTAACGTTACCAAGGTTTTCCCAGCCAGACAACAGGAAATAGTCGCTGCATGTGAATCCATGAAAGACACTAGCGCTGGAGAAATAGAGTTACAGGTAAGAAACTACTCCCTTTTTCTTTCCTTAGAAACCATTTTGCCGTTCTAATACCAAGTAGATATGAGGGTATATTACTCACCTGTGGTTAGGTTGTGCCTCTTCCCAAAAGTAATGTGTTGGTGGCACCAGATTATTCCTGTTAGGATAATTGTATGAGTGTCCCCCAACTGGGTCTTGCTTCCCCTGACTTGCTGCTATCCTGTCCAGAAGAAGTCTACATTAGATCTTACCTACCTAGAATAACTGAGTCATTCAGTAAAGTGTAACATTGGGTTTTGCTTTCCCTGTGCTGTTGTAGACAGTCTCTGGTTCCAACTGTGCCTCGTAAGTGGTACATAAGTTTAACTTGTATTATAACCTGGACTTCATTGGGAGATTGCAAAAGTTTATGGGGTTTACTTACCTTGGGTTAGCTGTGTGCCAGCCAAAAATAAGTTACAAGAGTTACTGCTTATCTCAATCTTGTGTTTCACTGATCTCAAAAGCACCTGTAATTGAATCTTACATCCCTATGTTTTACTCACCTAGTAAAACTGTTTATCGCGAACGTAGTTGGGTTTTTACACTACCTGGAATAAGTGTTCCACCATTCACAAAACGTATACTGTCCAGTTGACTGACTATTTTATTTGTTACTGAGCGTCACTGTACAACTGGTAGGGTCTACTGCCCTGGAATTACTTAGTAATCTGAAAGTAACCATTGCTTTTTACTCCCCAAGAATAGGTGTGACCTATACTGAATGTGTATTTAAAGGCTTGACTTCCTTAGAACTACTGTTGTGTGTATTCCAAATAAGGTTTATGCTTTGGTCTGTGTACCTGCAAGCATAGTGTTGTGTTTTTATGATTGTGATTACATATAATGTGTGATAGTACTTTATTACCCCTAGATTTATCTGGGTCCACTTGTATGTAAATCCTTTATTTTTATATACATAGTGTTTCTTTGTATCATTGGTATTACAATTTCATTTGTACTGATGCTACAGCCCTCTCTCCCTCCTTTAAGCCTGGCTGCTCTGTCTACGGTACCATGAACTCGGATGGTACAGTCTTGTACTGCTTCAGTTGAATGGTTTTACTAAGCCCTTAGTTGGCCTTCAGAAAAACTATTTTTAACAAGCCGTTTCTGATTTAGTTTTTTTGGTTCGACCTCTTGGGATGTCTGGGACATTGGCACCCTGTGTATGGACCGTGGCTTCTGTTTGGAGAGCTGTTTGGCAATGTCGGGATCTGGGAGGGATGCAACTGATGTGGAGGCAATGTTAAATGAAGAGTGTACCTCCACAACAGTCATCTATTGTAATTGGCTCGTTACTGGCAGATTCCACATTACCATGGCATAACTTTCCAGCTGGCGGGACCAAGGTCCTTGATGCGAAGTCCCCTACACAAACTTGCAAATCTTCAACCTTCGTGTTAATACCACTTGTCATGTGTACCTTAACCTCTTCTCAGATGTTATCTTATAGTTCGACAAACCAGCTTAATACCATATTGAGTGCCAAGAGGCTGGGGGAAGAAAGCTTAACAAAATCAGCCTCTCGTAAAGTGTGATGGATTACACCCTCACTAGTTTGAGTGGAATAATCTAGGGAGGAAATTGGCTGCTCATCATTCACTTGAGATAGCTAGTCAGTTCTGTTGGTGATTGTTGGGGAGAATTCTCATAAAGTGCTAATTCCGTTCACCTTCGAGACCCCCAGCAACTTTGCTGGATTTTGAGGACTTGATGTTTTACCTGGAAAGAGTGTGAGCCATTTTTCCCCACTCTCATGTATTTTTATGTGTTTTACATTTGTGTTATTTGATTATGGAGTTTTAGCTAACTCCATAGGCATCACCTTTTCACGTGTTACCCAGCACCTTCATTGCAGTGACACAGGGATGTCTTTTTAGACTTCCCAAAGGTTTAAATACCTTCTCTGGGATAAACTACTGTTTCCCAGAGAATGTAAAGTGAAATTGACTTTACTAGTCTTTTCAAATTCATAGAGCCAGCACACACCATCTTAAAATGGAGTGCTGGAGGGGTTAGATAGTATCCCCTGTGTCTAAATACTCATGTAGCAGTCAAATGCTACCCTTTTCTATTGAAAAGGCGGGTGGCTTTGTTTTTACAACAAACTACCATGATCTTTCCCGACCGCGAACACCGGTAGTTAAAAATTACGGGAGCCATGATGCCACCTTAAACCCCTTTGTTTAAACTGGTCCTGGTCGTCTTTTTTCGCCGTTTCTTTTTGGAAAGGTCCTTCTAGTGTTTGTCTCTGTGCGCCAAACCTTGTTTGTTCCCTTTGTTCGTGTGCCTTTTGGCGGGCTTCAGGATTGAAGACCGCCTCAGTGTCTGGGGTGGGCAGGGAGGGAGGGAGGTGGCCGAAACTCCCTGTGCTTAGTCTCCTGGGACACCCAAATGCACTCTGGCGTGATTGGCTGGCTGACTGCCCAGTAAAGCCAGCCACCATGCTGGGTGAGTGACCGCTAGGCTGTAATGAAAGGGAGAAAACTGTTTAAAAGGCGAGTCTCTTGGACTGGAAAGCAGTCGACCACTGGAACAAAAGAACTGAATAAGAGCTGGAAGAGGACAGCTGCTGCAACTCCTGGACCGTTGGTTTGCCCGGTGAAGCCCTGCTGCAGGTCTGAACTGCCAAACTCCATTTGACCGAGAAGCCCCTTCAAGGACAGCTTCTTCCTTGAGTTGGTGGGGCCAATCCACTCATAAAACACCTGGATACCATTCTCAAGACCGGTTAGGATTAACCAGGGAGAGGGACACCAGTTTGTGTTCTTGAATCAACAGCTACTGGAACTGAAGTGACTCCATCTTGTTTGCTTTCTTCAACGATCCTGTGCAGTGCAGGAGTCCCCCAACGTCCTCCCTCTTGTCCCCACGACTGAGGCTCCGGGACAGCGAGATCTGCAGGACCTGCCAGGAACCAAGACTTCAGCAACATTTGTTTGTTCATACAAAGGTACTGTGCCAACCCGATGGAGAGAACGCCACTCTTGCGGTGAAAGTTTGAAACTTTCCCAACTTGCCGGCCTAATCAGCTTGTGACCCGACAAATGATCCTTTTTCGTCTAAACTACTTCTGAGAACTTTTGCAAAGACTTTACCGTTTGATACCGGAACTGCTCCTCTGGTGAACTGAAATTATTTGCACTGTCTAGAAAGTATATGTGATCTAGTCTACTTACTTTTGTCCTTTGTGCTCACTGCTATTTGGCTCCTATTTCAGGGGAGCTCAAACTGTCTCAAAAGCTTAGTTTTGTATTGAAGTGTATGGGTATATAATTGTCTTCTAGTGAAATGTTTTCTAATAGATTGTGTAATGAATTACTAAGTGTTTTTACCACAGAACATCAGCACAAACTCAAATACTTTCTTGAAATATCAGCAGAGGCATTTGCAATGCTGGTAAAGCACAGCAAGAAAGATCGATCACCCATGGATCCCTGTCCCCCGGACATCTACAAATCAATCCTCGTACAAGGAACGCCAGCAGAATACTACAGAAACCTTCTGAACCTTTCACTGGCAACAGGAACTGTACCAAAGACCTTCAAATCGGCATATATCAAACCACTTCTGAAAAACACAAGTGGTGACGTAGAAGACCTCCAACTACAGGCCGATTTCAAACATTCCCTACCCCGGCAAAACTCTTGGGCTAGTTTATATATGTAGGTTTCCAAGAATACGTAGAAAAACACCTCCTCCTAGACCAAGCTCAAGTCGGTTTGAGATCTGCAAGAGCAACGGAAACAGCACTATCCCTCCATCTGGGACGACCTAAAAACTAACGCGGACTCGAACACAACCTCAGCCCTCATTCTACTTAATCTCTCCGCAGCCTTCGACAGTTGGTCATGACACCCTAACCAAAAGACTAGAAGACATAGGCATAACAGACACAGCACTACTCTGGACTAAATCATTCCTAGCAGACAGAACAGAAACCGTATGAATTAAACCCTTCAAATCCACTCCAAGAGTTAACGACTGTGGAGAGCTGCAAGGATCCTCACCATCACCACTGTACTTCAACATCTACCAGACTCCGGTTATCAGAATCTTCAGAAAGTATAACATTACATGCTACAACTACGCCGATGATGCCCAAATCATCTACAAAATCAGACGCCCAAGCTGATCATGCAACCCTAATCGAGTGTCTAAAAGAAGTCTTCAACTGGATGACTGCCAACAACCTGAAAATCAACCCCGGAAAGACAGAAATCCTGATCATATCCAAAGAACAAGAGCACGAAACCGCCATCCCATGGCCAACGGAAATGGGAACCGCACCATCACCATCTAAGGTAGTAAAAAATCCGGGAATCCTGATCGACAACACCCTAACCTTAGAACCACAAGTAAATGCAACAGTCAAATGTTTTTTCCTCCTCCACACGGCAAGCAGAATCCTACCTTTCCTCTCCTTCACGCACAAAACACTCACTATCGTCGCCCTCATGTCAATCGACTATGCAAACGGCCTCTACCTCAGAATACCTCTTGAAGAAACTACAACGGATCCAAAATGCAGCAGCCGGACTACTCAAACTATCAAGAAGGGAACACATCACCCTGCCCTAAAAACACTACACTGGCTCCCAGTAAAACATTGCATCACCTTCAAAACAATGTGCATAACGCACAGGGCAATCAATGGACAAGAAGCAGAATTCCTACAAAATAAAATGACAATCTACAAGCCAACAAGACTCTTCAGGTCAAGCAACGAAACCCGCCTGGAATCAAAACCATACCTCAAGAAGAAACTTGGAGGCGCCTCCTTCTACCACTTAGCCGCAAAAACCTGGAACAACATCCAAAAAGAAATAAGAAACACCAAAAATAACCTAAAATTTAAGAAATTACTATACACTTGGCTCTTCAACACGAGACTCAAACTGAAAACAGAAATGAAAAAGGATGACTAAAGTAAACTGGAGTGGACACGGACAACTCCTAGTACCGACTGTGGACAACTCCCTAAGTGAAGAAGCTCCCACAGCACCTGGACGAAGGACGCCAGTTAGAGTGGAACACAGGCGACACCCACAGAAACAGTCAACAACCCACCCTAATCCCACCCAACACCCGCACTCGCCCCTTAGTTGCCACCAGGTACCACAGTGTGGTGGAATTATCGGGATATTGTCATTCACCATATTATCTGAACTGTGGACATTGGCAGGTGTACGAACCTTATGAGTCGGAAGAGAAGACGGGTAGCGCTGCGAGTGAGACTGGGGCACGAGGGGGCCAAATGTGAAGGGGCCTTGAAGGCCGGACGGACCCAGATCAGGACAGAGGCGCATGGGTGCTCCCGAACCCCACCTGGGGAGATTACAGAAGCCCATCGCCTCAATTCAGGATAAAGATGCCAACTAACCAATTGCACTAACAATTTTCCCCTCTGCATACACCTCTCAAACTCCAAACCAACCACAAACCTACAGCACAACAAACCGTACAAACTTCACTACATTGCAACAACAAAGCATACACACATAGACTCCAACAACAGTACATGACTACCGGCCGCAAACACCCCAGGCCCAGCCAACGGACCCACCGGGCTGAGGCCGCCAACAGCACATCACTGCTCTCTTGCATATTTCCAGCTTCTTCCCTCTAACTCCCCTCCCTTCCTCTTTCAGTGCCGCCAGGGGACCACTCTGGTGGTGATAGTGCGCGGTACAAATGTCTTTTAACATTAACATACCAAGAAACTTGAACCACTGCTATTGAAAGTCCTCTGTGTAACTACGTGTACTCCTCATGTTCACTCTTGAGATAAGCCTGGCTGCTCGGCTTGCTACCAAAAACTGTGGTACAGACCTATACCAAAGCTTGGTTGGCTAACGCCTGTAGTCCTAATTGTGTGTAGTGGTCCCAGAGGGTACCGCCTGCAATTCTGCTGTAACGCTCACCTGATTCCCACGGAGGCGCCGGTCTTGGCAGGATGGTGTCTGTGACTCAAAGTGAAGTGCAGGACTCGATTGGCTTCCGGGGCTGAGCCTCTTCGCACTGTGTGTCTAACTCGAAGAGTGAGATATCTGCAGGTGAAAGAATATGGGGTTAATGATCTGGGGTTGTCGGGTATCTTTCTCCCTTTCCCTTCCTCGCTTTTCCGTGGAGCCCGAAGGTCAACGTGCTCACCTTAGATAGGTGAATGCTGGACTCTCCATCTGCGTCTGGTGCAGGGTGCCGTTGCCAGTTCCTTCACTGGGTGAAACGTAGGCCTCTTGACATCAGAGGATTGCTACCGTCGTTAACTGCACGAACGGTGAGTTTCCGGACACCTTTTAAGTCCACAGTCTTTAGGTGCGTGGGGATGTTAATGTCGAACAGTGCTCTGTATAATGCTTTTTCTATTTGTCTTGCAGGGCTCTTGAGGTAGAAGATGGTGTGAAGAAAGCCGAAGTTCGAGCCAGAGTCTTGGAATGACGCGCTTGGAAATGCGTAAGTAAATGCCGGTTGCCTGCTTTTCAAAAGCTCTCGAACTGTCTCTTTTCCCTTGCAGTTGTGAGTTCGGGTGTTGAAGAGACGCTGGAAACGCCGGAGTATTTGCAGGCGCCCTATTGTGGCGGGCGCGATGGCGCGTAAGTAAAATACCTGTCTAATGTCTCTTCTTTTGTTTTTCAGGTGCAGGATTGCAGCTTTGAAGAAAACCGGAATTCCCGGAGTGCCGGTAAGTAATTCCACACAGGAATAACTATGCCTTTGTCTTCACAGGCAGAGAAGCACCGTGAAGAGATGGTAGCTGCCGATGGATCAGGTGAGTCAAGCGCAGCGCGTGAAGGTTGCCGTGCTAACCTGTTGTTTCTTGTCTTTGCAGGTGCTACTGAAGGCTGGATACAGGAATGGTAAGCGTTTGTTCTTGCAGGTTCAGGATCGGAAAGAAGAAAACTGGAACAGACACGGTGAGCGTTCTGCTGCAGATGCAGAATAAAGCGAAGCACGTTTCATCAATCGGGTGTGGTTTAAATAGCCTTGGAGTGATGAGGCGTCTTCCTCCACGGCCTCGCCTAGGTAAGAAAAGAGTTCCTGTTCCAGAAGAGTTCCAGTGTTGTATCCAGGGAGTGGAGCTTGCCCCACCCAGGTAAGAAAGTAGTCCCGGCTCACAGAGGATTCCTATGTGGCTGGTAAGTAAGCAGCATGGTCTGCTGCAGGTAAGTCCACCCAAGCATCTTCATACAAATTATGAGCCCGGCGCTTCCAGTTCCGGGACCAGTGACTTTGATGAGCCTGGTGCCACCGGCGCCAGGAAGAGGTCCAAAAGGTCCCAGTGGGGACCGGCTGGTGCCTAGGATGAAGGTTAGGGGCCTGCTTCCAAGGACGTTGGGCTGGTCCTAGCTCCTTGGAAGCAGTGATCATGACATCTGCCTAACAGTGTTCCAATTCTAGTGGCATTGCAAGTCTGTTGGAGGACACCTTCTGTGGTCTCGCAATCGGTCAGGAGTAGAACTGAATCTGCATATTCAATTATGCTCAAGTCCGTTACCACATTCAACAGTATGTGATCTAAAATGACAGACATTCCAATAGGCTGAACGTATTTAACTTTGGTGCTTGTCCCTGCAAGTTTGGGAAAGTAATCCATTATACACTGACCCGCCTTGGGAGACATAGGAATTGGAGGGCCTATTTTCTTGATGAGATTTTACTTTGGCACTTTTTAAAAAAAAATTCCGGTTGGGTGTAACACTGTTAGAGCATCCATGTTTGTTTTTGTAACCCTGAGGTTTTACCTTGGGGTTGCAAAAATGTCTGCTTCGTTATGAAATTTCTTTTCAATGCCCAGCTTCGGTGGGTCAGGAAAAATATCCATGGTGGGTGGATTTTTCGAAATGACCGGGGGATAAGTTGGCTCTGCACCGTTTGTTTGACTTCCACGGCCATATCTCAGGTTCATAGTTTGAAGTAATAGATAACCGTACCAGAGTCGCCCTGTAAGGAGGTAGGCACAAGGAGCTGACCGACAGCTCTGCAGACACCCAGTGTGGAAATGGGCTCAAAGAGTTGACAGTAACAGCCCCGCACTCACCCAATCTAGAGATGAAGAGCTCCACATGTTGACGGCAACAGTCCTACCAGCACCTTGTGCTGAAGAGAAGGATTCAAAATGCAAATACAAAAAAGGCTTGAGTCGCTCAGAAAGGAGCCTCTATACATCAGCAGATGAACAGAACTTGATTCAAAGGGCGCAGATCACCGAGAAGTGTTAAAAACAAGGGGACAATGAAAAGGGGATCGACAGACCTTTAACTTCCAGGTAAACTTGTCTGCTGAAGGCTAGGGTACCATGGAGCAGCCCACAGCGGGGCATGCAGTGGAGTGAGGATTGCACTCACTGCCGCCGCTCAGTACAAGGGAACTGAGTCTCACCACTGGGTTATTTGTGTCGGCTGTGTCCTGATTACGTCTTGGGCCACTATCCGCACGTCCAAACCCCCCCCCCAGCACCCCTTCCAGCAGCACCGATAATGCAGACCGCACTCTTTGTGCTCGCTCACAGCCAGCACAGCAGATTAGAGGAAAGGAGCAAGAGGTGTCGGGAGGCGTCAAGCCGCACAGCTCCCAGCTGTCAACACAGAGCAGCCGCTTCCGACAGTCACCTTTCTCACTGCCTCTGTTGCAAGACAAACCTATACATGTCCAATGGGTGAGACTTGATTTGAATTCTTGGAAATCCCCTCACCAGAGTGCTGGACCAGATTAGCGATGAGAATCCAACCAGCGATATTCAGTCTTGACCTGGCTTCTGAAAAGGGCACCAAAACCACACCGGCAACCAGCCACAAAGTAACTCTTTCCTGAAGTCTTCCCCGTTGATCGCTGCTGCAAATACCCTTCTAGTGTCCTGTTTTCAGTCATCACAACATGGAATTCAACGACTCCGTTGTTGGCTGCAGAATCTGAAGACGTCCAGCTGCAAACTCCTTCTTTCCTGAGGTACTGTGATGGCTGGGGTATTACTTGTTTTAAGCCTTATGTGATTCCTGTGAAGCTTTGGTGGCGTTTCATGTGATTGGGAGTACCCTCATCCAGTTCGCCCAGGCCCAAGGATGCACTCCCTTTAGGCAGGGTGTCTTCTCTGAAGTCCCTGGAACCTTTCTGCAACTCAAAAGCTTTCTTCCTCAGGACCTTTTCCTACATCTCTGCCTATCCTGGACTGTCAGTTCACCATTATAGCACTATTGACCCCCTCCTGCCACTGAACATTAATGCTTCAAGAATAGCAGACTTATAAGGTTTGGGCCTTTTGCCTTGAATAAAAGTGTTAAGTTACTTGCTTGTGAACGTTGTATAGGTAACGCTCCCTCTGAAATATGAGCAGTTACATGCCTTAGAATGTGTTTTGCCATTCCTAAAAGTATAGAGGGTTATTTACTTGCCTGGGAATTGGAGGCTCCCCTTACCAGAAGTAATGCTGTTGGCTTCGCTTTACTGTTTCTGTTAGGAAATGAATGTATAAGTTCACCAACTGGGTTATGCTTCCCCCCCTGACCTGCTGTATAGCCTGTCTAGAATAAGTCTGGCTTGGGTTTTACCTACCTTGAATAGCTGTGTGCCATGCTTAATAAACGTGCTTTGGGTTTAGCTGACCTTGGTCTGCTTTGAGCAATCCTAAAATAGTGTAAATAGTGATTGCTTACCTTAGTCTGTGTTCCACTGATCTGAAAAGCCACTGTAATAGTTTGAACATTAGGTCTTATTCACCTGATATAACTGAGTGTTATCCTGAATGTAGTTATAGATTTATGCGGTTCCATGAATTTGTGTTCCACTATCCAGAAAGGTATCCTGGTAACAGGGTTGGTTTACAAAGTGATTTCCTAGCTGAGCGTCACTGCATGACTGACTGGGGCTACTACCCTTGAATTACTGTACTTTATCTAAAAGTAACTTGTGATTTTGCTCCCCCTGAACAGGTGTTTTATATATTAGAAATGTGTAGAAGGTCGGACATACCTAGAATTACTGTTTGGTATTCTAAATATGGTTTATGCTTTTGTAGCTTAAGCCTTGTGGTGGTTTCATATTGTGTTAATGACTCTGACAAAAGTACTTACCCCAAGATGTACCTTGTCCTGCTTGTATTTATAATAAACCTTTTATTTTTTATAATACCTCTGGGTGTAAGTGTTTCTATTGAACCATTTGTATGCTACAGTTTCTTTGTACTTTGCCACAGCCCTCACTCCCTCCTAAAATGAGCCTGGCTGCTCAGTGTACGCTACCAAATACTCGGGAGGAACAGCCTTGTACTGAGTTTTGCATTGTCTCAGATGTATGGTTTTGTGAAGCCCTTAGTTCGACTTCGGAAAAACTGTCTTATCAGACTACGACAAAGAAACCACTGTATTCATATCTGTTACAACCAGTTCATCCTGGACACATCCTACAAGTATCCAAAAACAATGCTACAGCGACACAGGGTCCTGACCGCATTTACCTCTCAATGGAGAATTGAGGTCTCCTGCACGGATAGCTATAGGGACTGATCAGTGCACCCAAAACAGATGAGTTTAGCAAGGTAAGTGGAGCAAAAGGGCTTCACCTAAAAAGTCAGTTATAAAATAATAGTCTGTTTTACGGAGGGAAAGCAGCAAAGTGAAATCGTTCCTAACAAGATTGTAAACTTGCGTTGTGCATCTCATGAAGATTGGTGCTGTATGGGCAAATTACATTAATCTTCTTTTACTCAGGTACCGACGCTGGAAGCTTGGTGATGACATTGACCTGATTGTCCGATGTGAGCATGATGGCGTGATGACTGGCGCAAATGGGGAAGTGTCTTTTATCAACATCAAGACCCTGAATGAGTGGGATTCAAGGGTACGTTGATCACTTGTGGGAGATGAGCACAGACCGCAGGGCTGAAACGCAATATACAAAAGCACGCCACATATGGGCTTAATCCAAAGTTGTGCCTGGGGGAAATCTGGACAGGAGAAAGCAGTCTTGAGGGGGTGGCATTAACTGGAAAGCCCTGCGTGCAATGTCTCTTGTGTATGTGGGCTAGGGATAAAGCGCAGAGGGTACACCAACAGACTTGGTTGTTGGTGCTAGCCAACATTTTTCCTGTCTCTCTGCACACATGCACATTCTTTGTCGTTTTGATGGCCCATTGCCTTGCACCTAGTTTGATAGTTACTTATCTTATCGTTCACTTAATGAGTTGCCTCTTGTGGGTCCTTTACAGCACTGCAATGGAGTGGATTGGCGTCAGAAGCTGGACTCTCAAAGGGGAGCTGTGATTGCCACTGAGCTGAAAAATAATAGCTATAAATTGGCTCGGTGGACTTGCTGTGCCCTCTTGGCTGGATCGGAGTATCTGAAACTCGGGTAAGGTTTCAAGAGCTTTTGATTACCTGAAAATAAGTCATTTATAACATGCCTGTGCACAAGTGTTTCTAGGGTGGGAGGAAGTCTTACACTGTCAGCATGTGTGTAGGTTTAATACGTTTTAAAGCTTTGGCATAGGGATGATATATTGGTTCCAGTTCATCTCTTATGTTTTATTATCCACCCCACCCGTGTTGTAGTAATCCTGTTGGTGTCATTGACTCTTGGGGAATTATTTGATTTTTAGTGGTTGTGCTGTCCCATTTTATGCGAACAACCCCCTCAAAGGTTTGCTTATTTTTTAGGTTTCGAGGAACAGTAGAGGTAGGTCCACCCTGGCACTGCAACACTTTTTGATGTGCTGTCCTATGGTAGCCTGTATGATTCCTGGCACAAATGTGCTTTTTAGGCATCCCATGTTGGCCCTATGGTGTTAATAGCCCCCACTCTGTTATGTAATAGGCTGGTGTGGCAGCTGTAATTTAATGTTGGCTCCAGGAGTTAACGCATGACTATCCCAATATACCAGAATGTTAGTCGTTGAAGTAACAAGTGGCCATTTATTATTTTGTTCCTTTACTTTCTTTCGGGGAACTGAGGCAGGCTTAAAATGGCAGCCGTGCAATCATGTACTCACTCTGAGCACAGCTCTCCACCCTCAGTAGTGGTTCCTGTCAAAGGCCACTTTGTAACCACTTGTTGTAGCCCCCTGTATTTTTTACTTTCTCAGAGCCAGGCTTAATCCATAGCCTGAATTAATGTGGCTCGGTCTTTCCGTTCTGCATGACTCCCAAGGCACAAGTCCACCAAAAGGACCCCTTGCTGTCTCATTGAGAGTACCCTATCTGTTAAGACATGTTGCTAGGCTGATGGTAGCTTTTTGAAATGTGCAAAGTGGTTCCAGTAGTTGGGTCCGCTTACACACCACCTTCATTCATCAAAATGGAGGTTGTCTGTCTTTGACTGGAAGATGTAAGAGGGTTGGATAACTATCCCTGGATGACGGCTCCTGCTCGAAAACCTAGTCTCACTGAAGCTCGCTACTGTGCTGCATCGCTGGGTCGTGAATTGGGTGCCTATTCCTTGCCAGCATTCTGAAGTATGTGCTGAATCAACCAGAGAATCTTCATCACAGGACATTAGGAAAGTGCCCTACTTACATCTCCCAGAACTGGAAAAGCTTGAAGGGCCTGCGCTATCTCTTTCCTGCAACCGCACCAGCAAACTTACCTCCTGCCCCTTCTTCCATGGCTGTCTGGTGAGTTCTTCAATCTTTCAATATTCATCCTTCCTCTGGTTCTCTCCATCCTGACCGCATCAAACAAGCTGAATCCTGTGACCATAGCAGACGTGGAAAACTTTCCAAACAATGTGCTTAGTGACAGAATCGGGAAGCCGTCAAACCACTGCTGCAGAACTGATTTTTCGATCCCAAGGTATTGGTCTCCTGACTCTCCAGTCTTACAACAACCCTGACCTCTTGGCAATATGAACCCAACCTTTGGTATAAGTCTGTACTATACAGGTTGGTAGGGTGTTGAGCAGCCAGGCTTATCTCAAGAGGGGTTAATGTGAGCTGTAGGGGAGTTACACAGAGATTCATGACAAGTATTCAAATAAACTCTTGCACACAAGGTTTCTTGATTAAACAATTATTAATTTAACAGTCAGAGTAAGCTTTCTTCAGAAGGGAGTAATATAAAGCCACACACAAATGCACTCCAAAAATACACTTAGTCTTATAAATCAGTAAGTACCCTTTGGGATGGCCCACACACTACCTACACCCTCAGGTGACTTCAATAGTTAGGGTGCTGGGAACATTAATATATCACTGTTGCATTTAGAATCAGACTTAGTAGGTCAAAGGAAAAGGTTATTAGAACAGAACAAGAGATCACACACATATTCTGAAGCAGGTAAGTACTTTTGGTAACCCCCAATGCAAAGTTAGTTAATCCCTTCCTGGAAGGAAGACACAACAAATTAGCAGAGGAGAGAAGTCATTTAGGGAGTCGGGCCAGCCAATGTTAAGTTAGCAAAAGTCAAGTTGGACTGAAGCACTTCTTGCAGGTAAGAAAGTCTTGCACAATGTTTTTGATTTCTTCTTATTCTACAAAGACATCTAAGTAGGGCCACAAGCTGATTAAGCTTGTGAGGTAAAGAAGCTGTTAGCAACTTTACAGATGCAACGAAGACAAGTCTCCAACGAGGACAAGTGAGGTTACACGACGAGAGGTAAATTCATAGACCGTACAGTACCTTTAGGTTGAAGAAAAGTGCAGCAGATGGCCCCTGTTCCTGTGCAGCTCTGCAGATCCTGCTGTTCCTGTGCCTCAGTCGTGGGGACAAGAGGGAGGAAGTCTGGAGACTCCTGCACTGCAATGGGACAGACACCAACCGCAACCAGCAATCTTGAAACAAGTGGCACTTCGGTGTTTCAGCTCCTCGCGTCTACCGCAAATAGCAACACAGCGGTTCCTTGCTGTCGAGATGGGCTTTCCTTGCATCTGGGGTCCAGCACTCTGAGGTGGCTCGGGCTCATTTGGTCCTGCTTCCTGGGAGTCCAAAGGATCTTCCTGGAGCTCTTGGCCAGCTTAAAAGCAACGCACACAATCTGGTGTTCCTCTGCCTGGCTATTCGGCTCCAGTAGCAACTGCAGTGGAATTTCAATCAGCTCAGTGGATGTCCAGGTGGCTTAACTTGGAGTTGATTTGGTCCCACCAACTCAAAGGGAGAAGTCCTTGCAGGGGCTTCCGTCGATACAAATTTGGAGTTTTAGCACAGCAGCAGGGCTTCACGGGGCAAACCAACGGTCCAGGAGTTGCAGCAGAAATCCTCTTCAATTTCTTCTTCGGATTCCTTCGCCCAGTGGTCGACTCTGCCTTCCAAGCCAAAAAGCCTTGCCTTTTTAGGCAGGTTTCTCCCATTCATTCCAGCCTAGCTGTCAGTCACCCAGCAGAGTGGCTGTCCTTGCCGGACAACCAGCTGGCCAATCACCTAAGAATGCATTCCTGTCTCCTAGGAGACTAAGCAGGGAGTTTCATGCACCTGCCTCACTTCCTGCCCCTGCCAGACACCCTGGAGCCAGAGGCGGGCTTCACTCGTGAATCCCACCAAAGACAAAACGAACATAGGGACCAAACCTGGATTGGCGCGCATAGTAAATCTCAAGAAGGACCTTGCCACAAAGAAATGGCGAAAAAAGACTGGGTCAATTTGACAAAATGGCACCCTTGGGTGCTTTACTGCAGCTGTGAATGCAGCTCGTGGTAAATGCACACCATGGTAGTTAAAAGCCACCAGCCATTCATCGTGGAAAGGGTAACATAAAAATGTTACATGAGAAGCTAGACAAAGGGGATACTAGGTAACCCCTCCAGCACCCTGCTGTAAGATGGTGTGTGCTGGGTCTAGAAAGTCACAAATGTATGTAAAGTCAATTTCACTTTAATGCTATTGGAAAAAGTAGTTTATCCAAGAGAAGGTATTTAAACCTTGGGAAATCTGAAAGACTACCCTGTGCCACTGCACTGAAGGTGCTGTGTTCCACAATGTAAAAGATGCCTATGGAGTTTGTCTCCACTCCACAACCAAAAGAAACAGAGTTCAAAATCATATAAAAATACATGAGTGGGGAAAAAGGGTCTCACTCTCTCCAGGTTAAAAATTCAAGTACTCAAAATCCATCAAAGTTGCTGGGGTCTCTAAGGTAGAGAGGAATTGGCACATTTCTGAGAAACCTTCTCAACACCCGTCGTCGCACTCCGGAGCATGTCAGAAGGGGAATATCCCTTTTCAAGCTCTGCTCCAGCTGCGGAATGTGTTTGTAGAGGACAAACCTCTCCAGTGCCTCAATCTGGATCACAGAAAAGCGGATTGCGAAATCTGATCGTCACAGTAGGCTGGCGGCGTAGCTCGGCGCCAAGTCCTCTGACCCGTGTGGAAAGCGGGGGCATGCCTCACCCAGGACCGGCTGGTCCGTAGAGTGGGCTTCTAGTCCTTTGAAGGCGCTCCATCCATGGGGGCCCAAGACCAGGCCAACCGGCGCAAGTCTGTTTCTGTTGGGGGCGCTGTGCAAGCGGTTCCCATGACTGGAAGGGCGCACTCATGTTCACTGTCTGCCTCCATCGCTCCAGCTCCTTCTCGAAGAGGAAATTGGCTAACCCAGTGAAGCTGCAGGAAAAGCCTGAGCAGACTAAGGCGCAGGAAAAGACAACCGACCTGTCCCAGAAGGCCCAGATGAAGTAGTCTACAATCGAGTTGGTGCCAATGACCCACTCAAAGGCAAGGGGGGCTGACCCAGTCAAGGTAGCCCTGGCAGTGCCCAGAGTATCCCTGCCCCAGAGATGGGAGGCATCGGCCAAGCCAGTGGAGAGGACACCAGGGAAGAGGATGCCATCCCTGAGCCCGAACCCAAATCCCTGGGATGCAAAAGGGGGCGGAGGAGCCCTCAACCGTTCTCCAGGGCACCGATATTTCTTCCTCAGACGAGCCCCAGTGGCCCTGGACCAACCTCTGGCAACAAGAGTAAGCAACACCCTAAGCCGCTGCATCAACCGTCCCATGTGCCTTTCCCAAGACTACGGACACGGATGACATGGCCACGGCAGGACACGGATGACATGGCCACGGCAGGCGGGCGGTCCGCCGCAGCCTAGGGCTTCTCCCCCGGGCGAGGTGGTGGTTGCTCCATGCCATGGTCGCCAGAGCATCGGAACTCTTCGAACTGACACCAGAGGAGACCAGGAAGGAAGGTTTCCTATATCAATGACGCAATGCCAAGATGAGGACCATCTTGGCAGTGCTTCTCCTGGACGATGTTTGGGATGAAGGCTTGGCTTTGATGAGAAACCCGGCCAAGAGGGATCGGCTGGATAAAAAAAATAGGTGCCCGAGTCTGCACCCAAGTACGTACTTCGACAGCCTTCCCCGGACTCCGTGGTCTCGGCAGCAACAAGGAAGTGGTCGTCTTACCCCTCGTCTTCATCCTCCGTTCATCCGGACAGCGAGGGGGAAGACGTTCGATGCCATGGGAAGAAAAGTAATCTACTCAACAGCGTGAACAGTGATGCTGCCAACGCCCTTGGAATCCTGGCCAGATACGATGGGGCGCTGTGGTATAAGATGGCCCAACTGCTGGAGTTCCTACCCGACAACAAGCGGGTCAAGGCACTTTCCAGGTGGCATTATACCATGCCATCATGGTGGTCCTGGAAGTCGTGGACACTGGGTTTCCGACAGATGGCGAACAGTGTCTGCCTCTGTTACCGTGGCTGGCTGGCTGAAAGCCACCACCTTTCGTCGGAGTCCAGACAATGCTCCTGGACATGCCCTTACGGGGACTACCTCTTTGGGAAGGCCGTCGACTAGTTGTTGCAGGCCATCAAGACTGACACTGAGACAGCCCATTCTGTGGGCACTCTTCAACACCGCCCATCCTTTCGTGCCTATGGCGGGAAGTCTGGCAATTGTCTAAGAGTTTCAATGGAGGGTCCTCTTCATACCGTCAAGCCTCCCGGTCCACGACCCAGGAGCCTAGAGGCTGTTCCAAGGCTTTCAGTGGAGGTGGCTGACGACATTGCTCCCAAGACGGCCCGCAGGACACGAAGCAAGATGGAAACGCCCAGGATGTCGGGCCCTCACCCATGTACCCTGGTCAGAGGCCGGCTGGCGGGCTTCGTCAGCGAGTGGAAGATCTCCACCGACTGAGTGCTGGGCGCTCTTGCCCACAGACTCGCACTAAGTTCCAGCAGAAGTGTCAGCGGATACCTGCAGTAGGCCGGCAGGAGCAGCACATCCCTCAGCTCCTGCAGGAAGTACGGGCCATGATAAGAAAAGGGGCGATAGATCTGCTTCCAAAGTGACTCCAGGGCACCAGTCTACTCCAGATAATTCTTTGTAAAGACCTGCAGCTTCTCAACAAATGCCTCTAGTCCCAAAAATTCAGGATGGTCATGTTGTAGCACATGCTCAGCCAGGTGGAGGAAGGAGATGTCTTGACGTCGCTGGATCTGGAGGACGGACACTTCCACGTCCCCATTCACGAGATGCATCAAAGTTCTGCGCTTTGTAGTACAGGGAAGGCACCACCAATTCAAGGCCCTCCCCTTCTGACTGAATTCAGCACCCAGGGTGTTTATGAAGTGCCTGGCACCAGTAGCGGCCCATCCCATCTGCGTCTATAGGGGATACACCTGTACCCGTACCTCAACGACTGGCTCATCCGGGCCAAGTCAAGAAAAGTAGATTTCGAACACGCTGCTGACTGATTTGGGGTTCTTCAACTATCCAAAGTCCGGATTGATACATCGCAGGAACACGCTGTTCCTGGGGGCCCGGCTCAACAGGATCTCCTGCCTAGCCGCTCCCTCGGAGGAAACCATAGCAGCCCTGCTGGGCAAGGTGCAACGGGTGTTGGCACTGAAGACCACCATGGTGCGGACCATCCAGTCGCTGCTTCATGATATTTTATTTGTATTGCGCTCAAACACTTGTAAGGGGTGGGTGGGACAAGGATATCAAAACGCTCTTACTAGGCCCAGTGACTTTGAGAACATGGAAGTGCATGGGAGAGGGAAAGGGGGAAAAGTGCATGGAAGGGGAGGAGTGGAAAGTGCTGAGCAAGGAATACAGATAAATAAGAAATAAAAAAGCAAGAAACAGTAGTAGTGCAGTCAGCAAGTGCTAGGTTTAAGGCAACAGGCAGTAAGTGTCTGGTAAGTGCAGGAAAGTGTGGGGGGCTGTATGGTTCAAGATACAGACCCCAGTGCAAGGGATTTGCCAGGAGGCATTGCGGGTGGGTGGCAGGCTGAGCAGGTACCTGGGCCCGGAAATCAGAGGGTAGACCAGGTGCACGGTGCAGAGAGAGAGCAGATCAGCAGGGGAGATGGTTCTCAAGTTTCAGAGTGGCAGTGAGGCTGTTCCAGAGGGAGGCCCCAGCTGAAGACAGATCTACCCCCCCCCCCCCCACAGCTTGTTGCTTTGAAAAACAACTGACCCTGAGGGAGTTGGAGGTAGAGGAGCGAAGAGCTTGAGAGGGAAGGTATTTTGGGCTAAGGCCCCAGAAAGCCTTGTGGATAATGCAAAGGGTTTTGAATTTAATCCTTGCAGCCACTGGGAGCCCGTGGAGAGATTTCAGGCCTGGAGAGATAAGCTCCAATGGCTTCAGGCCAAATGTTTGCAGTCCTGTTCTGGATAAGTTGCAAAGGGCGGAGAGTAAAAGCAGGTAGATTTAGAAAGGGGCTGTTACAGTAGTCCAACCTAGAGAGAACCAGGGCTCGAGACAGTGAGCTTCTGGGGGAAGGATAGGCAAGGCAGAATACCTCTGTGGAGGTGAAGTAGGAAGTTTGACTTTTTAGAGACATCAGAGTTGTGGGCAGAGAAGGAAAGCGTGAGTCAAAGATGACCCTGAGGTTCTTAGCCTCGCAGGTGGGGGGGGGGGGGGGTAGGAGGACGGCCAAGGGAGGCCGGCCAGATTGAGAGGAAAGGTGGGTGAAGGTGTGCTGATGAGGAGGATCTCAGTCTTCATGTAAAGCAAGCAGAGATTGTTGGCGGCACACCAATCCTGAATGGCAGATGGGCAATCTGATATGAGGAGGTGGCTGAGGGAAGCCTGAAAATGAGTTGTAGTCAACATAGCACTGAAACTTGAAGCAGAAAATGGCAATGCGGTCAGCAAGAGTTGTCAGGTATTGGTTGAAGAGCCAGGGTGAGAGGTTAGACCCCAGGTAGAAAGGGAGATGGATGGATGGATGAAAGGAAGGACTCCACTTGGACTTGGGAGGGTCGATCAGAGAGGAAAGAGGTTAGCCAGGCCATAGCCCGATTGGTGATACCCAGGTTGTCAGACAGTTGAGCAGGATGGTCTGGTTGACGTGTCAAAGGCAGAAAAGAAATCAAGTAGGAGGAGGACAAAAGGGATGTTAGAGTTGAGGTTGGAGAGCAGATCTTCACGGATGTTCAGGGGAGCAGTTTCCGTGCTTCTGACCGCTCTAAAGCCAGATTGATGGGCATGGAGACAACCAACAGAATCGGAGTGAAGGTTAAGCTGTGAGATGGCCAGCTTTTCCAGGAGTTTGCCCAGAAAAGGAGTGATGGAGCTTGGGCGACAGTTAACCGAGCAAGAAGGGTCGTCTTTGGGTTTCTTGAGAAGGGGGTGCACAAGAGTGCTTCAGAGGGGGAGAGGAAGGCTCCTGAGTCGAAGTTGCAGAAATCAGCCAGGGCAGAAGCGAGGTTGTCAATGTGATCCTTGTTTTAGAAGAACAAGGAGGAACCTGTTTTGACGGGACTTAGATGGGACTTGTCTAGAGACCTAGTCAGGGGAGAAAAGGGGAAAGGACCAGTAAGAGGGTGGGTGGGTGGGGGGGGGGTGTCTGTAGGATGGCCAGAGTCCAAAGGAGGAGGGGACGAGAGGGTGGACAGGATAGCCTGGGTTTTAGAGATGAAGTGAGAGGCAAGGGCTGTACTTACCCCCCCATCGTATCTTAGTGTGGACAGAAAGTCTGTATTGTCTTTGGAGCAGGCGACAGACCAGTTTGTCAGAGGATGAACAAGAAGCCCTCCATTTCCTCTCAGCCACATTACACCTACGTTTAAGTGTAGCTAGGTCATACCAAAAAATGCACTTGGCTTTATTTTATTTATTACATTTGTTACTCACCCAGACCCGCGGGTATCACGGCGAAGATTTCAATAAATTGTAGCATTTTTATACATGGTTACAGTTACCATCACATAGTACATATTTTATACTGAATTCCAAATAAATCATGTGATCATATTTCTTATACTCAGTTACAAATGGTCGCGGTAGCAGGTCACATTTTGTTTAAAAACACTAGTTGCAGATCTAGAGGTACATGCAAGCCGTAGGGACTACATTTACTGTTTGGATTCAAAGAAAGGTGGTAAACCAGAGGCATTCTTACTAAGGTGGAGTAGGACTAGTTGAGGTCAATATTTGTTAAAAAATAACCAAGTTTTCAGTGCTTTTTTGAATTTTAGTAGGGAGTCCTCATTTTTTATACTAATGGGTAGTGCGTTCCAGTGCGATGGGGTTATGACTTTGGGCTTTAGGCTTCAAACAGATCCTCATGACAGGGGCAAGCGTATCAAGAGTGTCAGAAATGGAGTAGAGCATACAGGGCTGTCAGGATGTGAATCAGCCAGAGGTGTAAGGGGCCAGTGGGAGGTGGCGGCGATGCCGTTGTGCACCTGTCTCTGCAGGTTGCGGATGTGTCCCCTTCAGGAATTTCTGGATGCTCTGTGAATCCAGGTGTCTGAAAGCTTTGCAGACAAGATTACTCTCGACGAGGAGTTCGAGCCATAAGGTGGTGGGGCGTGGAACATCTCTGGGGGCCTGGATTTCCAGAGTCCCCCTGTGCCAGGAGATGGTCACCACAGACTGTTTCCTGGGGGGCTCGGGAGCCCCCACCGGACGTCTCCATGCCAGAAGCCTGTGGCTGCAGGAGGAGAGGGACCTCCACATCAATGTCTTGGAATGGCGAGCAGTGTTCTGTGCCTCAAGTCGTTCCTTCCATCCCTCAAGGGCAAAGTGGTGATGGTCTTTACGGACAATACCACCACAATCTTTGACATCCGGAAGCAGGGGTACACCAGATCTCCAGCACTCTACTGAGAGGCATAGGACTTGTGGCACTGGGCTGTCGCCCATGGGAAGTTTCTCATTCCTTTTCACCTAACAGGAGTCCAGAACACTGTTGCCGACTCCCTCAGCGGGGAGCTGCGCTCTTGCTATGAGTGGGAGAAGGCCCGGTATCGATCTGTTGGCAAATGCCAGAAATCTGCCATCAGGTTCCCCCAGCCAGGGAGCATGGGGGGGGGGATGCATTCGCCTTCCTGTGGGAAGGCCTGGTCCTGGCGTTGAATCTCTACTGCTAAGAGTCATCGGTCAACTCAAACGATGCAGGTGCCGCATGATCCTTGTCGTTCCAGCGTGGCCGCGGCAGATTTGGTACCTGGACCTTCTCAGCCTGTCAATGTCCCCTCCAATCAAGCTGCCAGTGGTTGCGGATTTGCTCGCCAGAGAAGGTGGCGCAATTCTACACCACAACGCAGGATCACTAAACCTGAAGGCCTGGCTCCTGCGACCTTAGAGTTCAGTGGGTATGAGCGGCCGGCGGACGTCAGGGAGGTCCTTGCCAGGGCCAGAGCATTGTCGACTCTTAAATGCTACGGGCAGAAGTGGAAGCGTTTTGCGACTTGGTGCCGGTCGCACAAGATCAACCCCCTGAGGGCCACGGCCCCCCAGATCCTTACGTACTTGTTGGCTTAGGCGGGGCTGGCACACGCCTCCATCGTGTATCTGGTGGCCATCTCCTGCTACACCAGGTCTTTGGGACGGCCTTCTCTTTTGGTCAGTTTTTTTGTCGAGCAGTCCCTCAAAGGACTGTCTTGGCTGGCGTTGAAGGCGCCTGCGTCCGGCATGGGAGCTCAATGTGGTACTGACGACAAGGCTCGGGGGTGGGGGGGCGGGGTGAGGGGGGTGGAGCTCTGGGGGTCCATTTGAGCCTATGCATCAAGCTCCTCTTGTTCCTTTTAGTAGAAGACAGCTTTTCTCGTGTCAATCACCTCTGCCAGGAGAGTAGGTGAGATCTACACACTGTCCTGCAAGTGGGTTTAGCTGACTTTCCACGAGAAGAGGGTGGTGCTGCGGATGCACCCCTCCCTTATACCAAAGGTCCAGTCTGAATTCCATGTCAACGAGCCTTTGGTGTTGCCTGGTTTTCCGGCGCCATCGTTGCCAGCTGAAAGGACTTTGCACTTGCTGGATGTGGCGCATGCTCTGCAGTTCTATGTGGCACGCACAGAGTTTCAGGAAGACGTCGCAACTGTTCGTGAACTTTGGTCCTGTGAACCATGGGAAAGCTTTGTCCAAGGCTTCCTTTTCCAGGTGGCTCTCCAGCTGTATCGCACCTTGTCACCGGTTTGCAAATCGACTGCTGCCTGGCCATCCGAGAGCACATTCCACTAAAGCGATCGCTGCGACAGGTGTTCCGGTCTGGTGTGCCCTTGCTGGACATCTGTAGGGCTGTTACGCGGAGGTCTACGCACACCTTCACAAGATTCTACTGCATCGACGGGGACTCCAGAGAGGAATCAAGGGTCGCCAAGAAGTCCTATGTAACCTTTTCGCTTGAAGGTGAGCCTGGTCCGGAGGCAAGAGTAATTGCTTCTGTTGAGCCTTGCCACCTCCCGTGGTTGTGTATGCATGTACTGCTATGTATTCTTTATTCATGAGCATGTGAATCCATGCCAGACCCCATGCTGGAGAAGGAACAAGTTACTTACCTGTGAGGTAGGGTTTGCCTGCGATTCCATGCCTGACTATGGGTCTGGCATGGAATCGCAGGCAAACCCTCCCTCCTGCCCCTCTGCGACTCTTCTTGGTCATACTGCCACATTACATGCTACCAAATCTGGAGATGGCTGCCACAGGAAGGGCTTGGAGAGAGGGCAGTCATTGACTGGGGGCGGTATGAGACAGAGCTCAGTGATTGGTTTATAGGAGAAAGACAGTTTGAAAGTGAAACTGTTTTTCTTTACCGAGGATTCCTGGCCTGACTGGGAATATTCATGAGCATGTGAATCCATGCCAGACGCATTCTGGAGAACGTAAGTAACTTGTCCCAAAGCAGCCAGATGAGAAATTAACAAAAGGACAGTGTCAATCCTAGCATGTCTGGGGTCTAGTTGCTTGGCTAAACATGAGTGACAAAACGGGAACCAGTTGCTCCTATACTGAGACCTCGTAGAAGGCTTCCTGGCCGCTGGATAATGCCCATATTGTCCTCACAGGTTAAACTGCGCTAGGGATTTGAATTCAGGCAGCCAATCTGAATGATTGTGGGCAGGGGTGCCACATCTGCTGATTTCACTTGCAAAGCAGGTTGGGAATCAATGGCAGTCTGATCAGAGGACTAATCGACAGATGCTGAAGCTCCGAAAACCAGAATCTGGCTGGCCACCAACGAGCTATGAACAGGAGAGTGCAATTTGATGCATTCCTGAGCTTGCAGAGTGACTGATGAATCGGAGGAAGAGGCGGGAAGGCATATGCCTTCATGTTGTGCCACGGAATCTCGAGAGCATCCCCCAGAGAGGAGTCACTGAGATCGTTCCTTGATGCATAAAGAGGAAGTTTCCTGTTTGTGGCAGTCGCAAAAAGGGCCACTTCTGGAGTGCCCCATTGGCGAAAGATATTGGAGAGGACTTCCATATTCAGTTCCCACTCGTAGCTGGCCGCTGTCTGTCGGCTGAGTGAGTCTGCAGTCACATTGAGTTGCCCCGGAATGTGTATTGTCAGTAGCCAAATGCTCTGCTGGATGGCCCATTCCCAAACCTGAACGGCAAGGTCCACAAGGGGTGGTGACTTGGTACCACCCTGCTTGTTGCTATAAAACATAGCGAGTTGTCCATGTGGACACGGACCACCCGGTTCGTGATGGATGGTTGGAAAGCTTTCAGCGCCAGAAAAACAGCCAGGAGTTCCAAAAAATGTATATGAAACTGCCTGTCCTGTGGCGTCCATAGATAGAAAACCTGGAGATGATCCAGAGTTGCTCCCCACCCCAGAAAGAATTATTCCTTGGTAATCGTCACTTGTGGGCAGAGCTCCTGAAAGGAGGCCCCAACTGTAAGATTGTTGGCCGAGGACCACCATATTAGGTCCGCCATCATGCAGTATGGAACTGGAATCATCTTGGAATCAGATTCCAAAGCCTGATGCCAAGAGCTCTGAAGAACTATATGCGTACGCCTCATTTTGAGATGCGGAAGAGCAAGCACGTACAAGGCCATGAAGCCCAGAAGTCTCGAACCACCAAGCCGTCATGTGCTCTGACTGGATGAGGAGTTGATACGTGGCGAATAGATCCGTTATCCTGTCCGCTGTCAAACGCACCCTGGAGTCGATTGTGTTCCAACAGAAACCCAGGAAGATCAGGTCTTGGGAGACAGTCATGCAAGATGTCCGCCAATTCACCAACAGCCCAAGATGGAACAGGAGCTGGAGGAGAGACTGGAGATTGCTCAAAGCCATCAGAGGACAAGGGCTGTGCAGGAGCCAATCGTCCAAGTAGGGATATACATGAACACCCTGTAGCTGAAGGAAAGCTGCAATGACTGACATTTTCGTAAAGACGTGCTGAGCTGAGGCCAAACAGGGAGCACACGGAACTGGAAGTGTTCCCTTCCCAGCAAGAACCACAGATACTTTCGATGAGGTCTTCATATCAGGATTTGCATATACGCGTCCTGAAGGTCCACTACACTGAGCCAGTCGCTTTTTTTCGAAGAGGACTTTATTTGGCAGGGTGTGATCATCTTGAATTTCTCTTGGGGGAAGAGAGAGGTTGAGCTGGGAAAGGTTTAGGATGGTGCGCAGGCCAGCCTGGTTGGGTTTGGGCACCGTGAACAGTCGAGAGTAGAAGCCCTCCCCTTGCTCCTCGAGGGTGATCAGGTTCCACCTCCCTGAGGTCTAGAAGCTTCTGCACCTCGCCTCTGAGGGAGGGTGTCCCGATCTGTTGGAAGGGAGGGTTGAATGGTGGGGTAGGGGCAAGCAAAAGCCCACCTGAATGATGGACAAAACCCACTGGTTTTTGGTGATGGTCTGCCATGCCTCCAGATGAGACTAGATTCATCCTCACACCGGAGTCTCATGCGACCGACAAAAAATATCGTTTCGCAGATTTGTCGGCAGGGAGGCTACCTGCTCCTGGAGAGGAGGCTGATGGCCGAGAGAAAAACCGACCAAGTTGTTGTTTTAGATGGGTGCTGCCAACCGGAGGTTCAGTTCTGCGCGCCCGGCAGTCCTGAAACCCTCTGTAGCCAGAGAAGGATCGAGACTGAGACCCTGACCTCTGCGTATAAAGAGCCTTATCTGGGACCTTTGCCTGGACCGACAAAGATTTGGCGGTTTGGGTGCTCGCCTTAGTCTTTGTAAGTTCGTCATCCGTAGAGGAATGGAAACATTTCCTTGCCATCTAAGGGAAGGTCCAGAACTTTATCTTGCACCTCCTTCGAAAACTTGTCACATGGAGCCACGCTTGGCGGGAGGTGTCAATTCCCACCACCAAGCCTCGAGCCGAGGTATCCATATGGTGTGCCGCAGCTTCCTGGAGACTTTGTGCCAACACCCTGGCATCCAACAAACCGGCCTTGAAGTTGTCTAGCCTATCCGCAGGAATGCACGCCTGGTAATCGGCCAACTCCTTCCACAGCTTCATATTAGTTGCCTCCAGGATGTGCACGGTATTTGCTTGGCGAAGTTGCAGTGCTGCGTTGGCAAAGACTTTCTTGCCCAAGGAGTCCAGAATTTTGTCTTCCTTTGAGAGAATCTGGGCCGCAGCCGTAGAGGTCGCAGAGGCCAGCTTGGATTAGCGTGGCCTCAGCTATCGCTGTCGTGAAGGGAGCGGACAAGACTCCAAGGTATCTCCTCAGAGGTGTGAAGCTTGTAACGGGCGTCAATTCTCTTATTGATATGCAGCCCGGTGTGGGGGCTTGTCCCAGACCTTATGGGCCTCAGCCAAAACGTCCTTCTGGAGGAACAGGCCTGTACGCTTTTGTGGTGACAAGGTGAACGCTCTCGAATGCACCCCTTCCTGCGGAGCGGGGGCCTCGGCTACTGGAATGTCAGAGGGCCATCGTATACAGAACACGGTCATGGAATGCTCTGACAGAGCGGAGCTGCTCATCGCTATCGTGATCTGCTTGGGGGTCATCTGGAGCAGGCGGCTGGCCCGTCGCAGGTTTTAAAGTGCTATCCCGCTCCACTGGTGTCTTCTCTATGGAAAACAGCGGGGGTAGGGGAGGTATCGCTGGAGGCGGATTGATAGGAAGAGGTGCAGGAGCTGCTGAAGCCGCCGGGGTGGAAGGTGGAGCCGGAGTTTCCGGGTAGATTTCCTTGGAAAAAAACCACCCTTAAAGTACTCTTTTGTCGGATCAGAATGCATGAACCTCTAAAATTTGACCGAAAAATTCATCCTCTGAAGGTTTAGGCGGGCGCTGGAGTAGGCAGAGGCCTCATATGGGGCATACCCCCATCATATGGGGCATACCCCCACGAACGCAATGAGGATGGTTGCTAGGAAGGTCCACCACCAATCGGGTCTGCATAGACCAGCAGGGCAGAAGTAGGCGGAAGCGAGACAGTATGTGGCAGCGGCATCAGAGCCTGCTAGTTCTAAGAAGGGCGGAACAGATTTTTACTTTCCACCTGAGGTGAAAAAGGCTGCTCGGCCCCAAAATTAACATTCCCAGCACCCGCCGTCGAGAACGTAGGTGTAGGGGAAGAGTACAAAATGACTGCCGTGGACCATGAGGGTTGGGCCACCATTTGTCGATGCCTGAAGAGAACTCCGTCACATGCGTAGATGAGGCAATCGTCTCTGGTCAGGGGACTTAAATAACATCTTTGCCTTGACACAAGGATCCTTGGCAGAGCCCGGTACTGGGGGTCTCGGATGTTTACTTGAAATCCTGGAGGTGGCCCCAACAATAGCCTTCAGGGGAGGAACCTCGGCAGAGCTGGTAACAGAAGTTTCGGTGCATGACTGCCCTCTTTGCCCCCTCGACAGAACCGGTATCACCATGAGCGTGGGAAAGCTGAGGAATCAACTTTACAGACAAGACCTTAGGAACAGGTCAATCGGTTTTGTCAGTACAGACCTTGGCCTCAAAGAGGAGCCTCTGGTTTCGTCCCGGTATGTGTAGCTCCCGTGTGAGGGGCCTCAAGCCGTGGCTTGGTACAGAAAGCTCCAGAAACGGAGCCCTCGGAGCGAACCCCGGTGTCCAAAGCCACATATGAACTGGGCTGACATTTAGCACCTGACGGGTGAACCTTGAAACGTGTTCTGGACTTGGCAGGTCTGTCGTGGGAACCCTCAGAGAAAAATCTGGTACGCCTATTAGGCTTGCGAGGCACCTCCAGGAGAAATCCTTCTATTAGAGCTGCTCGAGCCCCTTCTGGAGTTCCCTGGCCGGGGGACCCTAAAAAGTAAGGAACTTACTGCGCATCTCTTCTTTTCATCGATGAAAAGCTGAAGATGAGGTGGAGGAACATGCTGAAAGACGTCCTCCCACCGAAGAAGACAGCATTGAGTGCCTGGACGGAAAGGGAATCTCAGTAGAAGCACGGACACCATTGGTGGTCTGCCCCGAGACACTCCAAGCAGAGAGCATTATGACCCTAGCGAAGCGATGTTTCCATGAAGAACAGGACATAATTCCCAGACGCTCCGGCATAGACTGAGGACTAAGCGACCGGAGAAGAGGACAACGGGAACACGAAAAAAATCTTCCCGGTGATGCAAGTGCGTCCAGCCCCGACCGCGTGGAGAAAAGGACTGAAGGGTGGTGCTCAGGAGGGAGGGGTTACGGCCTTGTGCGGTACCTCATGTAAAAAGAGGACTAACATTTTATTACAATCCCGTCCCGAAGGACGGAATGCCCCACAAGTATGGAGAGGACGGGACGTAGGAGTAAGAGGTTTGCCATGCACAATTGGAGATTGTTTTCCTTGTTTGTTTCTCCTCTCCATTAGACATAAAGACCTCTTGGTTTAAACTGGAAACGTCTTGATCAGCCACTTCTGTGGAACCGAGTCTTCCAAGTGTACTTGTCCCGTGACCACACTAGGAGGTGGCACGCATGTAATTACTGGTTCATTAATCCACCGACTTTTGTTCTGTGTTTAATCCATGAACGACATAGAACACCCCACTCCTGCTCCAGTGACTGGATCAGACATGCAGTGGGGTTTTGTTTTTGACCGTTCTTTCCATATTTCTTGGCTTGCCTGATGATTCTCCTTGCTGTATATGATAAACCACAGGCACACTTAATTAATGGGTTCAACTGGCACAACTGTGGTAGTAACAAGGGTGACCTGTGGTGGTGAAAAACCTCTGTGGGGGGGTAGCTGTAATGTCTGCAGTTGGTTTACATTGACCACTATTTTGTTAACTATACTTGCGCCTGATGTAGCAGTACCAAGGACTTTACTGCTTGTGTTAGAGTAGTGAATTTTAACCCTTGTGTTGAGCGGGTCAAGATTTGTTTGGTGTTAGTAAGTAAAGTAGTGAGCAGCTTCATAAGTCAGTCCAACATGGCAGCAGAATTAAGGCTGCTAGTCCTAGGCATGCCACGTGGTTGGCTCGTTAATGAGAGGTTAGGGGAAGCGATGAGGAAATCATCTTGATGTGGCCCAGGTTTGTAAAATAAAGCTGGAAAAGGATCAGTCATGTTTGTTGATAGATCCTGCATAGCCATGGTAGGGTGAATATCTGCGTGAATCTCCACTTGTTGCCAGTGACTACCACTTCCAGCAAAGGACATGATTTGGTAACCGCTTCTCGTGGCATATCAGTAAGGATGTCCAAGTGTGGTGAAGGATGAATGCCCACTTCTTTTATCTCATAGTCTGTGTAGCTTTCTCAAGTGTCAGTAGTGGTAGATACACCCAGTATGATGTTGGCATGTGTGGTATTTGGCTTCGGCTGGGGGACAGTGGTCCCTAATAGTGCTGGGGTACAGTGGTCCCTAATAGTGCCACAGTTACATTTTCATTTAATTTGGTTCCCAAACACGGCGCTGTTAGTTCAGCCATCCACTGCGAGCTGAGGTCTGTTAGGCAAGATTGTATGCAGTACCCATAGGGTGCACTGCAACAACTCTGACCTCCTGGCAGTAGTAACCCAACCTTTGCTATAAATCTGTACTACACAGGTTGGTAGTGTGGACGAGTAGCCAGGCTTATCTCAAGAGAAGTGTCAATGTGAGCTGTAGGGGAGTTAGAGGTACACAGTGACAAGTATTAAAGCAAACACTTGCACACAGGGTTTCTTGATAAAACCATTGTTAATTTATTTACCAGTCAGTTAATGTAAGCCGCCTTCAGAAGGGAGCATTGTAAAACACCACACAAATACTTAAAAATTACACAATCTCTTAGTTCAGAATCAGTAAATGCCCATTTGGGGTGGCATACAGCAGAGACCTACACCCACAGGTGACTTCAATTGCTACGGTGCTGTTGACATTAATGTATTCCTGTTGGCATTCAGAATTAGTTAAGAGCAAGTAAAAAAGGGAAAATATGATTAGAGCAAACAAGACACCACAAATATTTCTTAAGCAGGCAAATACGTTCAGATCCCCCAATAAGAGTAATTCAGTTAAAACAGGCAAAGCAAAAGTCAATAAGCAAGAGACTAGATGGGCTGAAGCACTTCTTTTTTTAAGGTAAGTAGAAAAGTCTTTGCACAAGGTTTTAGAAGTTGTTGAAGAAAAAGATGAATCAATGAAGGGCCACAAGCTATTAGACTTGTGACTAGTAGAAGATGCAAGCAACTCTACAGCAAGAGGTAAGTTCTCTTAGACTTTGTACACTACCTTTAAAATGAAGAAAAGATGCAGCAGATGACTCCTGTTCCTGTACAGTTCTGCAGAGCTCACTATTCCTGGGCCTCAGTCGTGGGGAAAAGAGGGAGGACGTCAGCAGTGGGGGGGGGGGGGGTTGGGTTTGACTACTGTACTGGGATGGCCAAAACTTGCAACTGGCAAACTTCACTTTTTGTGGCTGCGTTTCAGCTCCTCGCGTCTACCGACAATAGCAACACTGCGGTTCCTGGCTGTCGAGATTGGCTTTCCTTGCTTCTGGGGTCCCGCACTCTGTCGAGGGGGCCCAGGCTCGGTCAGTCCTGCTTCCTGGGAGTCCGGAGGATCTTCCTGGAGCTCTTGGTCACCTTAAGAGCAATGAACACAATCTGGTGTTCCTCTCATTGGCGTTTCGGTTTCCAGCAGCAACTCTATGGAAAGTCAACCAGCTCTGAGAGAATGTCCATCTGGCTTACTTTGGAGTTGATTGGTCCCACCAACTCAAGAGAAGAAGTCGTCCTTGCAGGGGCTTCTCTGTCGATAAGAATGGAGTTTCATCACAGCAGCTGGGCTTCACCGGGCAAACTAACGCTCCAGGAGTTGCAGCAGGCGTCCTCTTCAATTTCTTCTTCGGTTCCTTTGTTCAGTGGTCGACTCTCTTCCAAGCCAAAAGCCTTGCCTTTTATTCAGTTCTCTCCCATTCATTCCAGCCTAGCTGTCAATCACCCAGCAGGGTGGCTGTCCTTGCCGGACAGTCAGCTGGCCAATCAATACAGAGTGTATTTGGGTCTCCTGGGAGACTAAACACGGGGAGTTTCAGGCCCCTCCCTCACTGCCTGCCCTTCCCAGACACCCTGCAGCCAGAGGCGGGCTTCACTCATGAATTCCGCCAAAGGCAAAGTGAACACGGGGACCAAACCTAGTTTGGCGCGCATAGCAAATCTCAAGAAGGACCTTTCCACGAAGAAATGGCGAAAAAAGATGACCAGGGCCATTTTGACAAAAAATGGCACCCTTGGGTGCTTTACTGCAGCTGCGAAAGCGGCCCACGGTAAATGCACACCACGGTAGTTGAAGGTAAGCAACTCCCAGCCATTCAGTGAGGAAAGGGTGACATTAAAAATGTTACATGAGAAGCTAGACAAAGGGGATACTAGGTAACCCCGCCAGCACCCTATTGTAAGATGGTATGTGCTGGGTCTAGAAAGCTAAAAAAAATGTAAGTAAAGTCAATTTCACTTTACTGCTCTGGGAAACCGTTTATCCCAGAGAAGGTATTTAAACTTTGGGAAATCTGAAAGACTTCCTTGTGCCACTGCACTGAAGGTGCTGTGTGAAACCATGTAAAAGATGCCTATGGAGTTTGTCAGGCTCCATAACCAAAAGAAACACAAAGTTCAGAAATCACATTAAAATACATGAGAGAGTGGGAAGAAAAAGGGTCTCCCTCTCTCCAGGTAAAAAATCAAGTCCTCAAAATCCAGCAAAGTTGCTGTGGGTCTCAGAGGGGGAAGAAATTAACATATTTAGAGAATTCTCCCTAACATGTGGCAGATTTTTTTTTTTTTTTTTTTTTTTTACGGGTGGGGTGGGTTCTTACTGTGTAATGAGGCCAGTAGCAGCGTCACTCGTGATGTCTGACGTCGAGTGAAGACACAGAAGCACAATCACTCTGCAACACTCCACAGAGGCTCTGCGGGGCATGGTTGCTTTATGATAATCTGCCTCCTCCCTGGCAGACTCCGGTCTATTGCAGGGGTCTCAGCCCTCGCAGTATACAGTGCGTTCACCAAACACTGCAACACACTGCCATATGTATATTACAATTTCATTGTACTGATTGTACAGCCCTCTCTCCCTCCTAAGATATGCCTGGCTGCTCTGTCTATGCTACCCTGAACTCGGGTGGTACAGCCTTATACTAAGAGTGGAGTCTTGCACTGCTTCAGTTGAATGGTTCTACTAATTGTTGAACTTCAGAAAAACTGTCTATAAAGTCAGTACAAGTTAAATAATCGGCAAAAAGAAGAGTGTGCCATTCAAATCCATGAAGAGAAAGGTGCAAAAGATCACATCTTTCCTCAAGTACTTTTTTGACCTGATGGAGCTCCATATGTGTAACTCTTTTTTGCCAGTGTGGTGTATTTTATAGGGAAGTGTTGACTAATTGTACATTTTGTCAGCCTGTTACCCCTACCTACCCAATATGATAACCAGATACATAAAATGAAACGGCAAGGATTAGACTGATAACCCACTAACCATAACCTCTAATTTCTCTGTACTTCACACAAAAATCCACACAACCACTTCTCTCTCAGCAAACCGCATGCATTTCACCACACCAACACGCAATCAACCTATAAATCGTAACAGCACACGAGGACTCTCTTCGATCCGGTATTCGCACCCAAGCTCAGCGCACAGTGAAAACCGAACTGAAGCTGCCAACAGGACACCACCTCTCACTTTCCTAGGCCCTCTTCACCCACTAACCCACCCCTTTGTTTACAGATCCGCCTGAGCGCCTGGAGACCAACTCCGTTGGTGACGGTGCTCTATATAAATACCTTTAACATTAACTACCTGGGAGGTAAGCCTTGTCGCTCTGTCCACATTACATAAGGTTTAGCTTCCCTTTCCTGTCAGGTGGGTTGGCACCCCATAAGGTCAGTGGTTGTAGATCCTCATGGCATTATTTTTACAACCATCTATTAACCGCTACCAGTTTAGAAAGTCTGGGTTATTTGGTTGGAACCCTGTTTGTTTTTAAGATGAATGGTTTCAAACCCTTCACCAGATGTGAATAAAAACCTCACGTCCCCAATTTTGTCATGTGACCTGAAACCATCGCTTGTCATGCAATTCATATTCCCCTGCTGTTTGTCCTGTAGATATTCCCTCTCCTCTCTACCACACTTGCACTCACAAAACATTTTATAACTTCTTTCGTTATTACAGCTATGTATCGCGCTATCATACAAAGGATTCCTCACGCCACGTCGTCCTGGGCACACAGCAATTCAAACCGAATGAGTTTGCCAGCCAGATTAACCTGTGTGTGGAGAACACCTGGGGTATTCTGCGCTGCGTCATTGATGTCTGCATGAAGCTAGACGAAGGCAAATACCTGATACTGAAGGACCCCAATAAGGTAACTCAACAAAGTGGTTGTGGGCTTCATTGTACAGAGACGCAGGTGCCTGTTATGTAGGTTTTCCTAACTGGATAGCTGAAAAGGGTTGCAGGGGGGGGAGGGGGCGGTTTGGGCAATTGGCATCTTGCTGAAATTACTGATTTTCATTTCATTCATGGTAATATGAAGACTAAATGCTTGCAGTGTAACAGTAATCCCGACAAGACAGTTACCTCGTTTTTCTGGGGTACCCCTTGATCAAGTTTACAGTACACCTGGATCCCTTTTCACAAAGGTGTAAGTCTTTATCTTGGTTGGGAACTTTCAATGTGCAAGCCTGGCAGTTCTGAGCCTGAACATGACCTTGAGGTGTAATTGGAAAAACGAGAAGGCCTCTCCCAGAAACACATAGTAGGACATGTTTTCATATTGGCGTTGAGAAAGATTTGTAAACTGTTTAGTTTGTGATTGTTTATTTCCAAATGTGTCCAGCACCTCACTATGTCTATATTCAAATATGTTGTGACATACTTGTGCCATTTCCAAATCTCGAATGATTTTGATCTTGCAGTTTATAGTTGCATTGTTTTGTTTTAATTTTGTTGTGAGGAACATAAGATTTTATGGTCATGTGTTTAAGGGAGAAAGGGATGAGGAAAGGGTCACAAGGAGCCCATTTTATTTATTTTTACGGTCCACCTTTATAGCCCGGGACTTCGATAGTTCTTGACGCTTCTGTGGTGCATTGGTAATATAAATGACCAGTCTTGTGGGTGTTAAGCTGAGCCCTCCTGAGCATCAATGCAGTTGTGGATTGGGGGCGCAACCCCTTCCATTATGTGCTAGTCGTCATGCGCCTCACTGCAGCTGTTTAAGGGGGATGCTCAGAACCACCCTGTGGGAGCGTTCTGGGAAGACTACGTAGTCCGTAATTGATACCTGATCTAGCCAAACTGTAATGTGAGCTGAGCAGTCTTAAAATTTTATGGGGGTGGTGTGCAAGTACAGTACATTACCCATAAATGGTCAAGTGTTGGAGTTCATACCAAAGTGCTAAAATATACTAATTTTTGAGACATAGATTCTGTACCGTATCTGGCAGCCTTAAACTGTTCTGAGGCACACCTAGTCATTTTTACTGTCTCAATGCTGCACAAGGTAAGCACCACGTGTTATCCCTCTCTACCCACCTACATTCCATGATGACCTGCCCTCCCCCACTGGATCCTAGTTATTAATTTCACTGCAGTTCACGTCAGTACCTCACTGTGCTGATGCTCGGGTGGTCTCAGACCTACACTGGTCTCTATTCCATCATAGTGCAATTTGATTTTGATGTTTTACTTCTCTGCACCTTCCTCTTGCACTGCATCTATTTGCCTTTATTCACCTTACTACCCCTACTATCCTGCCCGTCCCTTCCCCCTCACCTCCATCCTCCCCTTTTTGTCGCAGCACTTGCACTTTCTGAAACGCCTTCAGGCCTAGTATGACAGACAACTGTCAAACACTGTCAGGCATGTATGTTAGTCTTGCTGTTCTACTTGTCTTTACCCTCCCCTCCCACGTACCCCCTCTCCTTTCTGTATGTTGAGCTCCTTCATTATTGAAACCACGGTTGGGTGCGTACAATCTTTTTTAAAAAAAAAAGTAAAATTATTTTCAATTCCATTGCATTATGTTGTACCCCTAAATGCATAGCAGATACTCATTCTGAATGTTCCAATGCCTTTAAGAATGTCAATTACCTTCAACTTTTACCTCACTTACCTGCTTTAGAGCACTTTGAAACGCTTGTTCAAGTGTATATGGGCTATATAAATGATGAATAAATAAAGCCGGTGTTAGGCAGAATTGCATGCAGTACCCTCTTGAGCCACTACACACAATTAGGACTACAGGTGTTGGCCAAACCAACCTTTGGTATACGTCTCCACCACATTTTGGTAGCGAGCGGAGCAGCCAGGCTTATCTCAAGAGTGAATGTGAGCAGTACAAGTAATTAGAGTACTTTCAATCACAGTGGTTCAAGTAGACACTTATACTCAACTTTTCTTGGTAAAACACTTATTAATGTATCATTTAGAAAACATTTCACTAGAAGGAGGCAACTTAATATTATATACCAATACACTTCAATACAAAACTCAAGATTTTGAGACCGTTTGAGCTACCCTGAAATGGGAGCCAAATGGTAGTTCAGTTACTTAGAAGTGAGTAAAAGGGATAAGGTAGGTAGAATAGATCACACACACTTATTAGACAGTGCAAATAGTCAGTTCACCAGAAGAGTTTGAATCGAATCCAAAAGATTACAACTCTCCAACAGCAACGCCTTCATACCTAGCACACCCACCCCTATTAGCAATACCTCCGGCTTTACATTCAAACCGGTTACTATACCCGAAATTAAAAAAATCATAGCATCCCTTAAACCATCTAATTGTAAAGGGGACAGCTGCCCCGCACAGATGATCAAAGACGCGGTGTGAGACCTCGCCCCATTAATATCCAAACTAGTAAACCTATCCTTCTCAACTAATTCTGTACCTAACAACCTAAAACAGTCTTGGGTTCTTCCTCTCCTAAAATAAAACAATCTCTCGACCCAGCCATTCCCAACAATTACAGGCCTATCACGACGGTCCCCTTCCTGCTAAAAATCCTCGACAGAGTTGCCTATCTGCAGATCCAGGATTACTTGGAGTCTAATCAACTGCTAGGCCTGCGTCAATCTGGCTTTCGCCCTCAACATGGAACGGAAACTGCCCTTGTTGATCTTAAAAGCCAGATTGATGACATAAAGTAAAAAACAAAGCAGCTATCCTACTCCTCCTAGAACTTTCAGCAGCCTTCAACCTGGTTGACCACAAAATACTCTGCAACCACTTTTCTTCTGCTGCCCACTTCTCCCCCCCCCCCCTGCTGTCATGTGGATACAATCCTTCCTAGCCAACAGAACCATGAGGGTTTTTTCATCTGTGGCTGCAGCTGACTCCGTCCCCATCACCTGTGGTGTCCCACAAGGGTCCTGCGTCTCCCCTACCCTCTAACATCTTTACGAAGCCCCTCTTCGATAAATTGGACCATCTGGGTGTCACCTACACCAACTATGCAGATGACACCCAGATACTCCTCACCATCTCTGGCAACTACAACACTCACGCCACATGGATTAACGAAATCTTCGCCATCATTCAGGCATGGATGGCCACACACAACCTCTGCCTGAATGATGAGAAGACTGAGCTTCTAGTCGGGTCCCCTAATAATCTACAGAAACTCAGCCCCGATTATTCGAACTTCACCATAGATGGCAACATCATCCCAGTTGTGAAAAACGTGAAAACGTTAGGCTTCTACCTTGACGCCAATACTAAGCTCACCAAACAAGTTAATATGACTGCCTCAGCCACCGCATACACGAGAAAACTAATCAGGGCCTGTAGACCGTTTCTATCTACAAACAGTTGCCTCATTCTGGCGAGGGCCCTCATACAATCAAAGCTTGACTACTGTAATAGCCTTTACCTTGGTGCCAACCAAGCTATAATTAAACTTCAGATCCTCCAAAATAATGCGCTGAGAGCAGCACTAAATATTCCCAAGAGAGAGCACATCTCCGACACAAGAATATCTTGCAAATGGTTATCCATTCAGCAAAAAATTGACCTAAAAACCCTTTGCCTCACCTACAAAGCCTTAAACCACCTAGCCCCCCAGTACCTGACCAACAAACTCACTCCTAAACCCAACACGAGTCACCAGATCATCCAATACCCTCAGCCTCATCGTGCCCAGATTCACTGCCAAGAGCAGGAGGCTCGAACTTCACTGTCCTCGCCCCTCAACTTTGGAACACCCTGCCACTGAATATTAAACTGGCCAAATCCTTCCAATTGTTCAGAAAACTAGTTATTAGCTGGCTTCTGGAGAAGGTAATCCTCAGACTAAGCTTAGTACTTATTGTATATATTGTACATATTCTGAAATGTTTCCTAATACCTGCCTGTACATACCATATATGGCATACTTCCGCCACAATTGTTTAACTGTTTGTATAATGTAACCTTGTAACTTTTCCTTTAAGCGCCCATTTACCCCTGGGTCTGGAGCGCTATACTAAATAAAATAAACAATTCAAGTCAATAGGCCAGGCCAAAGTCAAGTGTTCTGGATAGGAAAGCACAGTTCTGGTATCAAACGGTAAAGTCTTTGCAAAAGTTCTCAGAAGTAGTTTAGGCAAAAAAGAATCATATGTTGGGTCACAAGCTGATTAGGCCTGCAAGTTGGGAAAGTTTTACGAACTTTCACAGCGAGAGTGGCGTTCGCTCAATCGGGTTGGCACAGTACTTTAGTATGAAGAACAAAATGCAGCTGACTATGTTGGTTCCTGGCAATTCCTGCAGATCTCACTGTTCCTGAACCTCAGTCGTGGGGACATGAGGGAGGACGTCGGGACTCCTGCACTGCATGGGATCATCGAACAAAAAAGCAAACAAGATGGACTCACCTCAGATCCAGTAGCTGTAGCTTCAAGCGCACAAGCTGGTGTCCCTCTCCCTGGTTAATCCTAACCAGCCTTAAAAATGGTATCCAGGTGGCTTACGAGTTGATTAGTCCCACCAGCTCAAAGGAAGAAGTAGTCCTTAAAGGGGCTTCTCTGTCGAGATGAACTTGGCAATTCGGACCTGCAACAAGGTTTCACCGGGCAAGCCAACGGCCCAGGAGTTGTAGCAGCCGTCCTCTTCCAGCTCTTCTTTGGTTCTTTCGTTCCAGTGTTTATTAATTTGTATTGCGCACCGGCGCGCAAAAGTTACAAGGATATGCAAGGCTTAGAATACAAGAAGTTACACATGAGCAGAGATAGTACAGGCACAAAACAAGTATAAGTCAATAAATACACTGAAGAACATATACAGGTACAGTGTATAGATCAGTGAAAGCACTGAAGAGCATTCGAAAACCGGCAGGCTGAGTGTTAGCCGTGGCTAAGTTGGCTCGTCGGTATAGCAGGAGGAGGGCAAGCAGGCCTTAATAATCGGTAGACTTGAGCCAGTTGATGTAGTTAAGTCTAAAGTTAGATAGGATTGATCTTCTCTAATTGAAGGTGGCAGGGAGTTCCAGAGTTGGGACGCTTTGACGGAGAAGCTATAGCGACCAACCTTTGAAAGCTTAAATCTGGGTATGGTGAGGCAGTTTGTGTTCACCAGTCTCATGGGTATGATGGATGTTCTTCTGCAGAATCTATCCGTGAGATGCCTGGGGGGGGGGGGGGGGAATAGGTGGAGGCCATGGAGTTCACTTGTTTGGTAAAGGAGAGAGTGGACTCAAGGTAGAAACCAAGGGTCTTTACCCCCTTAGCCACTTTAATGAGGTTACCATTGATTATGAAGGATGAGTAATCTTGGCCTAGTTTGAGGTTGTTGGCGGCACCCAAGACGATGAGCTCAGTTTTATCATTCAGGCATAGACCGTGGGTCGCCATCCATGCCTGGATGATGAGGTACTCTATTCACCAAGGCCAAATCCTTAACGTAATCCCCAGAAAGTGGCAGGAGAATCTGAGTATCAATGCATAATTAGTGTAGGTGATACCAAGTTGCTCCAGGGGGTCAAAGTGGCTTAGTGAATATATTGTACAATGTAGGGGAGACACGGGAAACCTGGGGCACCCCGCAGGTGATGTGGATGGGGTCGTCTGCTGCTAAGGGGGAGAAGACCCTCATGGTCTTGTCACTTAAAGGCTCGTTCCAGACTATGGCCTCTTTGGAGAAGTGGGTGGCTGAGTCTAGGTGGCTGCATAAGACCTTGTGGTCCACGAGGTCAAATGCAGCCGAGAGGTCAAGCAGGAGAAGGAGGGCTGTTTTCCCCTTGTCTCAACTCATCGACTTGGGTCTTCAGGTCGATAAGGGCAGTCTCCGTTAAGTTGCAGATATTTTTGGATTTGAAGGTAAGCACCCATGTCAAGTATTTTTCACAGAAAGGGTACTGTCGTAATAGGACAGTAGTTGGTTGGTATAAGTGGGTCGAGGGTTTGCTTTTTTAGCAGTGGGAGCACCCATGATTGATTGTTTTGAGGTTGGTGGGGATGGTGCATGCAAATGAGACATTGATAAGGTTGGAGATAAAAGGGGCAAGTTCTCTTGCAGCATCCTTTATACGCTGGGCTGGGCAGAGTTCGCCCTGGCAATTAGAAGGCTTAAGTGAGAAAATAACTTACTACCTCAAGAATGGAGGTTTTGGTGAATTTGAAACGGGCAGGGGAGGAGTCAGATATTGTTTCCTTGGAGGGGGGGGGGTCAAGAGTAGTATTAGGCAGTGATAAGAGTTTAGGGATGCTTGTTATGGCTATTTTATTTTGGAGGGTAGTTACTTTATTGGAGAGTTCCTGTGGATGTCTGAGCACCAGATTTGGTCTTTGGGACAAATGTCTGTTATGGGAATAGGAGACTCTAATTCCTTTAGGATTGTGAACAATTCCTTAATGCTAGAGTTGGCGTGAGAGATACGTTTGTTGTAGGAATTACGTTTGGCCATGCAAATTTCCTTTTTTGACTGGGATGAGATTTCCGTTAATTTGATTCTAATAGCTTCTGAAGTGAGTGATCTCCGGGAGATTTTGCAGTCCTTTGTCGCAGATTCTTTAACTGTGGGGTGAACCACTTGTTCAGGTGGGATCTGGGCTTGCTTGGTATAAGTTTGACTGGGGCAATAATATCAAGCGAAGTTAGCATGATTTTGTTGTACTCATTAACAAGCGTTTCTGGATCTAAATTGTCTTGGCGAGTTGAGGTTAGGGAGAATAGCGGGGATAAGTTTGTGCACCGTAATATTTTATTTTGTTCTCGTTAGGCAAGGTGGGGCTATGGGGGCAACTGGGTGGAGTGGTCTGTAGTCGTAAGTGCAAAAGACAGGAGGAAGTGGTCCGTCCAGAGTTTGGGGGAGATGGAGGTGATGTTGGCAGTGCAGTTGTAATCAGCCACCCAGTTAAGGGTTCTCCCTTTGTTATGAGTAGGTACGCTGATTATTTGGGTATGGCTAAGTTCAGACAGGATGTTGGCAGCGGATGTGGCATGTTTATCTAGTGGGCCATTGAAACCCAAGTTGAAGTCTCCTAAAAGTAGTAATTGTGAGGTGGTTTTAAGATTATAGATTATGTATAGATGTCCTCCTCAAAAGTCCCGTTGGGGCTTCTATAGATCAGGTGAATAGTAAGTGTCTGGGAGTTGACTAATGGAAGTTTAGCTCTGAGGACTTCACAGGATTGAGTAACTTGGGTTGGAGTGAGTCTGGATTTGGAGATGTTGGCAATGCCTCTGCCTCGTGCCGTATCTCTGTCCTGTCTATTGTGTAGCCGTTGGGGACAGCTAACGAGAGCATAGGTCCTGCCTCTTTGTGCAACCATGACTCTGTAATGGTGAGAAAGTCAAGGTTTTCTGCCAGCACCAAGTTGGCGATGTTTGTGGCATTAGCGACCAGGGACCTAGCGTTTATTAATGCTCCTTTGAGAGGGTGGTAGAGGAGGGCTGTGGCGGGGGTGAACGTGGTGGTAGAAACTACTTTCTTAGGCAGTATGGTGCTTGGTGGTGATATGGACATGGCCTATTGAGAATGGGGTTAGCATTTCTAGCGTTTTGGCTGATAGGGATGTTGGTTTTCTTGTTGGCCAGGGGCAGAGATCTGGCAAGGGGTTCAAAAGGTTTCGTTAATCTAGGTCTGAGTCTGGAATTTCTAGAACCCGTTACACGGATTGCTTGGGAATAAGCTTGAGGTGGATTGTGTAGTAATGGATATGACGACAGACGATATATCCAAGTCAAACTTAAAGGGACTCGGGGGAGGTGGCGTGGGAGGGGGGGCGCATTTGGGGATTCCCTAGCAAAGCACTAGTAGGTTAAGTATAAGTAGTATGCTAAGGTGCAGAGGTTATGGACTGAGGTGACTATGCTGCGATAAAGATTTCAGTTGTAGCTACAATGGGGATGGCAAGTATGGTCAGAGGTCTAAGCAAACTGTGACCAGATATCGCTTGCCTTACTTATCAGAGAGGGGCACAGGTAATTATACTTTGTGAAAATCATACAATAGGCAGTAATCTACAGATACTGCACAGGTAATTTCATAGGTATGACAGTTTGCTGGGCGTCTGAGGTCGGCTGCAGGCAGGTTGAGGTAACAATCCAGTTTATAGGCAGAGAAAACAGGCTCTTACCGGGTCCCTGCGCAGGAGCTGGATGCTAGGGTGAGGAAGTTCAAGTCTGGTTGGGGGGACCAATGCCTTGGAATGAATATTGGGCATAGTTTGGCCCTGGCCTCTGGACAGGTGCCTTATACGCGGTGCCTTAGGGAAAGGTGCCGGCTTCTACCTACCGGTCACCTGGTGGGCCGAAAAAGGGTTGCAGGCACCATCAGTGGTGCGGATGGCTGATCCAAGATGGTGGCATTCGGCAAGGCACGCACAGCACCATTAGTAAGAATCAAAGTTTGCACATAAAGTATGCACTTATGTAGCAATAGATCCAACGCTGCTGTAGGGTTACAGAAATACCAATGCTAATCCTGTATGAATCGTCTAAGAATTAAGTAGCAAAATTATGTTAATTGCTGGTGAAGCGTAGGATTAAAGATTTCTTTCGGTAATGGGCCCCACAGTGGTCGACTTGGCGTCCAGTCCAAGTGACTTGCCTTTTAAACATTTATCTCCCTTTCATTCCAGCCTAGCTGCCACTCAGCCAGCTGGGTGGCTGTCCTTGCCGGACAGTCAGCCAGCCAATCACACGAGAGTGCATGTGCGTCTCCTAGGAGACTAAGCACAGGGAGTTTCGGGCAACTCTCTCCCTTTCTGCCCACCCCATACACCAGAGTCAGTCTTCAGCCCTGAAGCCTGCCAAAGGCATATGGACAAAGGGACCAAACCTGGTTTGGCGCGCAGAGACAAACACTAGAAGGACCTTTCCAAAAAGAAATGGCGAAAAAGACTGGCACCTGTTTAAACAAAGGGGCTTAAGGCGCCATCTTTTTTTTTTTTTAATAACATATTTTATTTATTTTATAAACGTAAACATATACATACAAGTTAATAACAAGTCATCGCTCGGGCATACAGGCAATCACTAAGCATAGCTCTTCATGCACATTGCAAGTTTCAGAGTTTTAGGTCCTTCATGAAATGGGTTACTAGGCGTCCAAATTATACATTGTGCAGATGAGTCTTCGCAGGACTCCAAACGTTTATCAAGTCTATTCATGGGTTCGCAGATCCCTACGTGTCTTCCCATTTTTGCCAGATCTTGCGTGCTTTCCCTGTCAAGTCTATTCATGAGTTCGCAGAGCCCTACGTGTCTTCCCATTTTTGCCAGATCTTGCGTGCTTTCCCTGGGCACCCTCTGGTAGTGTATATTCTCATTTCCATTTGCACACAGATATCCACGTCTGTTATCCATTGGTCACATTGAGGGGATAAGGGTGAGCCCCACAATTGGGCCAGATTCCTCTTTATGAGTCCCGTGGTTGTTGCCAGCATGAGTTTCTCATATCGGAGGATGTCTAGGTCGTCATCCATCCCTAGTAATAGCAATTTGGGGTCCATGGGTATTCGTCGGCCGATGACTGCCGATAACCTGTCACAACATTTCTGCCAGAAAATTTGGATTCGTGGGCATTCCCACAAGATGTGAAAAAAGGTCCCCCTCGCCTGTTGGCACCTTAGACAGTTGGGATCAGTTGCTCTCCCCCATTGATGTAAAGCTTCTCTCGGATAGTATACCCTGTGTAGAATTTTGAGTTGGATCAATCTGATTCTAGCCGAGATGGCAATTTCCCTCGGATACATGAGTGCTTTGATCCATTCTTCCGGTTGTATTGGTCCCACATCTCTTTCCCATTTTGCTTTCAGATCTGTAAGTTCCGTTGTGGCGAAAGAGGCTATTGCATTGTACATTGTGGAGGTTATTTTATTATCGATACGATCTACCACGATGTTTCTCTCAATTGGTGTGCAATCTGGAATGTTCGGTGGGTCGATCTCACATGTGATAAGTGCGTGATGTATTTGTCTGTAATGGAAGTGTTCTGTGGGGGGTAGGTTGAATTTGTCCTGCAGGGTCTGGAATGGTATTATTGCTCCATCTTGTATTATGTCTGCTAGCCTTGTTATCCCAGCTGATTCCCAGGTCGCCCATTTTGGGATTTTACTTAGCTCCGGCAGACGTTTGTTACGCCATAGGGGCTGTGCCAGCGTGAGTTTCCCATCCCATCCCAGGTGCTTGTGTGCATCTAGCCATATTTGCGTTCTATGTGCTCTAATCGTGTTGGGGATCATGCGTACCCTACTATTGTAGAGGGTCTCTAATGGGGTGAGCCCGGCACTCATCTGGCTATCCGCTTTAATATGTGGTAGTTCAGGGTTGTTATGCAGGATATCATTTATCACCGGCATCTGGGCTGCCCAATAATATGTTTGTAGGTGGGGCAGTCCTATACCTCCTTCCCATGCGGAACGTTGTAGGGTTTTGAGCGCGATCCGTGGATGCCCTCCACCCCAGAGGAGCTTTCTGAGAGTCTCATCTATTTTTAGGAATTCTATCTTGGGTACATACAGTGGGGCGTTTTGGAGGATGTACACGAATCGTGGCAGAGTGAGCATTTTAAACATTGCCGCCCTTCCTAGCAGGGTGAGGGGTAGGGTCATCCAGTGTTTCACATCATTCGCGAATCTATCTCTGATTGGATGGAGATTTTGGGGAACATATTGCGTGAGGTCCGTCACAACCTGTACCCCAAGATATCTGAAATGCTCGGTTTCTACTCTATATGGGCAATTGTGTAGAGCTGTCGTATCAGTTCCTTGGATCGGAAAAAGGATGGATTTGTTATAGTTTACCCGTAGACCACTAAATGCTCCGTATCTATTTAGTATTTGGGTGACGATGGGGTATGATACTAGTGGATCACTCATGTAGATCAGTAAATCGTCGGCATAGAGGGAAACCCTATCCTCCCAATCTCGGGCCCACCGGAACCCCTTCCACAACTGTGATTCTCTCAGCATTATTGCCAGGGGCTCGATTGCCAGTGCAAATAGCATTGCCGAAAGGGGACAGCCCTGCCTGGTCCCTTTACCCAGGTTAATACTACGTGATGTCCACCCGTTTACCCTTATCTCAGCTGTCGGTGTGTTGTAGAGCAGCTTGACCCAGCCTATGAATTGCTCACCCAACCCCATTTTACCCATAATGCTCCACAAGGCCTCCCAGTGGACTGAATCGAAGGCTTTTTCGAAATCAATCGCGAGGAGTGCTAGTGCATCCCGCAGCGATGGAGACTTCTCAATGGCGGCATGTAGCCTGTGGATATTCATTCGTGTGGATCTCCGTGGCATAAAGCCACATTGGTCTGGATGGATAAGGGTGTGTATGACTGTCTGGAGCCTGTTAGCCAGTGTCTTGGCCAGTATCTTAGCTTCTATGTTTATAAGTGAGATCGGCCTGTAGGAGCTGCATATGTTTGCTGGTTTGCCTTCCTTATGTATCACCACTATAGTGGCCTTTCTCAGATCCGGGGGCAGAATTCCTTTACCTTTGGCATATAGGAACATTTTATGCATCTGTGGTACTATGTGCTCATTGCCGATCTTTTTCCAAGCTTCCACTGGGAAGCCGTTAGGCCCTGGGGTTTTCCCATTTTGGAGTTGGGATAGGGCTGTCGACAGTTCTTCCTCTGTAATCTCTGTTTCCAAACTCGCTCTTTGCGTATCGCTTAGGTGTGGAATGGTGAGTGTGTCCAGGATGCTGGGATCCAGTGCAGTCGTCGGGGGAGCGTACAATGCCTCATAGTACTCTGCAAAGGTTTCAGCAATGCTTGAGTCGGTATAGGTCTGTTCTGCATTCCTGGTAGTGATACATCTTATCTGGTGTTGACCCTCCTCTCTTTTTTCCAGCCACGCCAGCATTTTGCCGGCCTTGTCTCCAGTCTCGTATAGCCTGGTACGCATTGTCCTGTGTGCCTGTTTCGCACAGGTAAGTGTGACATCATGCAGCTTCTTTTGTGTCGCTTGTAGGGCTCTGTTGTCATCTGATGCGCCTGTGTTTATATATCGCACTTCAGCGTTTCTGACCTCTGTTTCAGCGTCTTCAACCTCCTTCCTGTGCGCTTTTTTGTGTGCAGCAGTCCAGCTCAGTACTACCCCTCTCAGGGTTGCTTTGTACGCCTCCCATATGGTTCCTAGGTCCTCTATCGAGTCCTGGTTTGTTTCGAAATATGAGACAGTGGCTTCCTGCATCTTTTCTACTAACTCTTTGAACCCTAAATAATACGAGTTCAGGCGCCAAGTCAGTGGAGGCCTGGGTCGTTCTGTTTCGAGTAGGATCTTCAGCGGTGAGTGGTCCGAGATCCCCCTGGGCTGGAGTGTTGCCTCCGTTACTTTATGTATGTCTACACCAGGGAGGAAGAAGTAGTCTAGTCTAGACAACGATGCATGCGCGCCTGAATGGAAAGAGTATTGTTTCTCCATCTGGTGCAGATCCCTCCATGCATCCTTCAGTCCCAATGCTGTGGCAAAGATGGCTAATTTCGTCGGTATCATCGGATTTCTCCCCCTGATATGTGTACGATCTAGATTAATGTCCATTACATCATTGAAGTCTCCACCTACAACTAGTATATCCGCGGTGTTGTTGGCTATGATCGGTGTGATGTCGTCGAGTAAGGTATTTGTGAGCGCCGGGGGAGCATAGACCGCCAGTATGGCAATGGTTTGATTCCATAGCGTTCCATTTATGTGGACAAATCTCCCTCCGGTGTCCTGGGTTATGTTGGATATCTCTATAGGGATTCTTTTGTGTATTAATATAAGCACACCTCTCGAGCCCATCGAGAAACCTGCATGTATTGCTGTACGGTATTTGGTTCTTTTGAAAAATTGGCATCTTGTGCCGGCCAAATGTGTCTCAGTAAGCAGTATTAGGTCCGGGTTATTTCGATTCAGGTATTGTGTTACTAGTCTTCTCTTGATACTGCTTCCCAGGCCATTGACATTCCATGTCATGATGTTAAGTTTTTTGGTGTCTGTCCCTTTCGCACTCATTTCTTATCTTGTTCGTATGTCTGTGCCATTGGTAGCAGTTTAGACGAGAGGAGTCCTGCTCTATCGGTGTTTGGACTGCCCTGTTGTCTTCCCATTTCAGCGTGCTTGTCTAAGCCGTGCTTTCCTTGTTGCCAGCATAGAACGTGAACAAATCCCAACTTACCCCCCTCCCTATACTCCTTCCCCAACTGAAGCATCTGTCGCCCACACAACCAAACTTAATCAAACCGTTGAACTTGGGGTATCTCTTGTCACTGTGGCGGTGGAGGTGCCGTAGTGAAGAGTCCGTAACTTGCTTAGGCCGCCGTGGGTTGGTGGTACCACGGCGGGTGATTGCAGGGTCTGTTCTATACCGATTGCAATCGGGGGGGTGGCTTGCGTGATGTGTCTTAACGCAGCCGCCAGCCGTTCTGAGTAGTGTTCTTTCCTGCTCGTGCCTCCGTATGTTTGTCGGTTGTGTTTAGGCGTCGGCATTCTGTGCTATTTCTTCCATCGGTTGCTGTGGCGGCTCATTTGGTGGCCTGTTTGGTCGGGGTCTATTTCTACGGTTTTCCTGTCTTCTCCATGGGCCCCATTCACCTTCTAGGTTGCGTTCTGCCCAGCTCCATGCCTCTCTTGGATCAGTGAAATGCACAGTAGTGCCCTTATGAAAGATTTTTAGCTGGGCTGGGAATAGCAGACCATATTTCACATTCAGCCCTTGTAATCTCTTTTTGAGAGTGTCAAAGGATTGCCTTGCTCTTTGTACCTCTTTGGTGAAGTCGGGGAAGAAGGCTATCCTGGAGCCGTTATAGGTCATGGCTCCATTCGTCCTTGCCATGTGGAGTATCGCGTCGCGATCTCTGTAATTTAGGATCTTGGCTATTATCGCTCGTGGCGGTGCTCCGGGAGTTGGTCTGCCAGTTGGTATCCGGTGTGCCCGTTCAATTGAGAAGAAGTTTGAGAGAGATTTAGGAGCGAATAAATCGGCGAGCCATTGTTCGAGGAACAGCTCCATGCTGGGTCCTTCTTCTTTCTCTGGCAGGCCGAGGATGCGGATATTATTTCTTCTCGATCGGCCCTCTCCCTCTTCCACCCTCTCCTCCAGTAGTTTAATGCGACCTAGTGCTGCATTCATTTGCTGGCCCATGCCTCTCACATTGTCTTCTGCCACTGATATGCGCGCCTCCGCCTCCCCTGTACGAGATGATAATTTCTGCAGGTCATGGCGCAGCAGAGAGACCTCCGTACAGATGCTATCCATTTTGACTTCCATGGCAGATCGAGAATTGGAGATAGCATTCATCACGTCCCTAAGGGATATGTCGGCCTCAGGGTCTGGTGATTCATCGGTTCTATTCTGGGCCGTGGAAGATGTCGGGGCAGGCGTTGTGTATTGTTCCATTGTGTTCTGGGTTCCAGTTCTTCTAAGCCTATCTTTGCCCATGTCCGGTGTGTGGGGGGGTGCTGCTCTTGTGTTTCCCCCCGTTATTCTTGGCAGAGGTCGGGGAAGCGTAGGCGGGCTGGCGGACGGTAAGCCCGGGGTGCCGTTTGCTAAGTTTCGGTGTCTCAGGATCGCGTCTCCCCTCCTCCCCTTCCTCCTTACCGGCTCCGCCGTATACCGCTCACCAGGCTTCGTTCGGCACCGCAGCGGCCGTTGCTGCTGTCGAAGGATCGGAGCGCCCGCTCTGCTTGGTCTGTCGTGCTGGTCCCGCAAAGTCCGTTGTTGTTGCAGGCCTCGGCGAAGCCGGGGGTCATTCCGATAGATGGGCGTCCCAGCAAGGACCGCGGGGAGTGGGGGGGGTCAGCACTGATAGCTTGGGCGGCTGAGTCCCCCAGCGATGGTTGGCGTCGAGTCTGCTGGATGGGCCCCTCCCAATTTCAGACGAGTTTCTTTCGATTTCCACGAGAGGCAGCGCCTGTGGGTCTAGATTGTGTCTCTGTCGGCCATTTTGATTTCCGTTTGGCGCCGATTGCTTCTCCTTCTAAATGCCGATATCTCGGGATTGGCGCTTCGGAATCAGCTCCAGTTGCAGATATCGTTCCTACTAGGGTTCCGCCACCCTGTAGGAACCTTTTTTGGGGCTGGATTAGCCCAAATTCGCAGGATATTGCAGGATGTAGCTGGCGGCTTCGGGAGCTCTACGGGCTCACGTCTTCATCGGTCGCCAGTTGGCCTTAAGGCGCCATCTTGAAAAACATGGCTCCCGTTTTCAGAGCTTGTGTTTCAGAGCACAGCAAGGGAGGGGGAACAGGGGAGAACAAAACGATCTTACTAGGCCCAATGACGTTGAGAAAGCGCAAGTGCATGGGGTAGGGGAAAAGTTTAGTTTAATATTTGTAATGTGCACCAGATCCAGGTGCAGCAGGGCGCAGGAGAAAAGTATATGTTCAACTTAGTTACATGGCCAACAGGCCGGCATATAAAATCACATCAATATGTACAAAGTAACATTACATAGTTGCAAGCGGGTGCACTGAGGTTACAGGTGCATGAAATACAGTACATTACAAGGTTAAGTGACATAGGATAAAGACGGAACATAGGGAAGGCGTTGGACTAAGTTTTATTTGTCGTTATCTTTTAGCCAGTTGATCAGGGTCTGTCTAAATTTGATAAATGACTGGGGGGGCTCTAATGTCTGAAGGAAGGGAGTTCCATAGTTGTGCAGCCTTGACTGGGAATCTGTCCCCCAATGGTGGATAGTCTAAATCTAGGAACTTGGAGGCAGTTGGAGTTAGCAATTCTCGTTGGTCTGGAGGATGTTTTTTTGCAAATTCTGTTTCTAAGGTAAGGTGGTGCATTATTATTGAGGCACTTGTGGGCAAGGGAGGCAGTCTTGAGTTTGATTTTGTCCAAAGTAGATAACCATTTGTATTCTCTTCTAGTGGATGAGATATGTTCACTTCTATTAATCTTCAATGCAGCTCTTAGGGCATTATTCTGTAGGACCTGTATTTTGTGGATCGTTTGTTTGTTCGCTACGATGTAGAGTGCATTACAATAATCCAGTTTGGAAAGTATGAGGGCTCTAGCCAACGTGAGGCAACTGTCTGTGGAAAGGAATTGTTTACTGGCTCTGAGTTTGCACGTGTATGCAGTAGCCGATGCGAGGGAGTTAACTTGTTTAGTGAAATTCATAGTGGCGGCTAGATAGAAGCCTAGGGTCTTCGCTTCCTTTGCTACTTTATTACCATCAATAGTGAAGTTGGCATAATCTGGGCTAAATTTGGCTAAAAGTCAGGGTGCCTAGAATGATGAGCTCAGTTTTGTCGTCGTTCAGGCATAAACCGTGAGTGGCCATCCACGCCTGAACGATACTGTAGATTCTATTCACCAGAGCCAGGTCGACAACGTAATCTCCTGAAAGCGGAAGGAGGATTTGGGCATCGTCTGCATAGTTGGTATAGACGATACCCAAATGGTCCATTTCATCAAAGATGGGCTTGGTGAATACGTTGTAGAGTGTGGGTGACGCACAGGATCCCTGTGGAACGCCGCAGGTTATGGGTATGGGGTCTGCTCATGCCGATGGGGAGAAGAGACTCATGGTCCGGTCACTCAGAAAAGACTCAATCCAGGTTATGGCCTCCTTGGAGAAATGGGCTGTGGAATCAAGGTGACTACAAAGGACTTTGTGGTCGACTAGGTTGAATGCAGCCGAGAGGTCTAGAAGGAGGAGTAGTGCTGCTTGGCCTTTATCTCTAAACTCATCTATTTGCGCCTTAAGGTCAATTAAGGCCGTTTCAGTGCCATGTTGAGGGCGGAACCCCTATTGACGAGACCCTAGTAGATTAGCTTCGAGGAAGTTTTGTATCTGGATATATGCCACTTTATCTAAAATCTTTAGAAGAAATGGCACGGTCGTAATGGGTCTGAAGTTCGTAGGAATGGCAGGGTCAAAGGTTTGCTTTTTCAGTAATGGCAGAACCCAAGATTCTTTCAGATTGTTGGGGGCAATACCAGTGGTGAATGACGAGTTAATAAGTTTAGTTATGAAAGGACAGAGTTCTCTTGCGGCGTCCTTGATCAGTTGCGCCGGGCATTGGTCTCCTTTGCAATTGGATGGTTTAAGTCCCAGTATGACCTTCGCCACCTCAATGGTCGAGACTTTTGAGAAACTGAACCGAGTTTCTTGTTTGAGATGAGGTGTGGCAGCTATGCTCTGAGACATTTGAGGTACTAGAGAAGCTTTCTTGGGGGCAATTTTAGTTTGTAGTACGGTTGGCTACTTTGTTTGTTAGGGCATGTTGGATACTGGAACACCACTTTTTGTCTTTAATACAGTTTTCTTGTGGTGCTATGGGTGTTTCCAGTTTCAGGATAATGAAAAATTCTTTAATACTGGACTTGGATTGGGATATTCTATTATTGGAAGTATCCCGTTTGGCTGAAAGGATGTCTTTCTTGTATTGAGATGAGACTTTAGTGAGGTTTAGTTTGTTTTCTACTGTTGGGGAGCGTCTCCATGCAGTTTCCAGTTTTCTTTTGAGTAGTCTCAAATTTTTTAAACTAGGGGTAAACCACGAGTTGAGGTGTTTTTTGGTTTACTGTTCCTTAGTTTCAGCAGTGCGATATTATCAAGGACTGAGTTCATGACTTCGTTGTACCGTGTGACTAGAACGTTAGGGTCACTATTGTCCGGTATAGAGTTAAGTTTAGGTAAGATCTGTGGCAGTAGTTTTTCGACTGTCATGAGTTTTTTATTCCTCGTGAGGGGGGGTTAATCGATTTCTGGGCATTATCTAAGTTGGTATCTAGTGAGAATATTAGGAGATGGTCTGTCCCGATTTCTGGAATGATAGCTGTGATATTTACCTCAGTTATATTCTGCAATCCAATCAAGGATTTGACCTTTGTTATGCGTAGGTGAGTAGACTTTTTGGGCGAAGCCAGGCTCTTGCAAGGTCATAGCAATGGCAGTGGAGTGTGGGTCCTTAGTGTCATTATAGCCTAGGTTGAAATCACCTAATACTAGTGTTTGGGTAGAATTTTTCTGGTTGTTAGACAGGGCGGTAGAGATGTCTTCCGAGAAGGTTCCAGTGGGGCCAGGAGGTCTATATATCAGGAAAATATTTAGCTTTTGTGAATTGGTTGTGGCGACTTTGACCGACGGGCATTCACAGGATTTCATAGTGGGTACTGTCACAATTCTCAAATCTAAGTTGGTCTTGGATATAATTGCTATTCCCCCACCTCAGGAGGTGTCTATCTGCTCGAAGGATAGTGTCATTTTCGGGGACTGCCAACGAAATGGCAGGGCCTGCTGCATCATGTAGCCAAGATTCTGAAATGGCCAGGAAGTTTCAGTTGCATGGGCAACTAGAGACCTGGCATTTATAAGGGCACCTTTAAATTTAGGTTGGTGGCTAGCTGGTGTAAGGGCGGTACTAGGACCAACTTGAGTCTTCTGTTTAGTATGGCTCAAAGTAGGTCTATGGTAGTTGGAGGGCCTCGAGATATGCTAATTGGTTACTTTCTGGGATAGGCGTTTTTTTTAGAATGTTTAGTTCCATTTTTTTCACCGGTGGTTCGTATAATTTGGAGAGACGGGCACGCAATCTTAGGTTTCTGTCTATCGTGCTACAGGGTAACTGAGTGGATGGATCTTCTTGGTATTGTCTTGTTTTGGACTTTTGTGTGTCTAGAGATGTAAGGCATAGGGGAGTGCTGAGAGGAGCAGCACGGGCGAGCCACATGTCACTAGTTTTTTCAGGCAGACTATTGGACTGTAGTGCTAGTAGGAGGGCAGAGGCCATGTAAAGCGTTGACCAAACTATCTTAGGGAGAGTACCTGATAGGAATTTGGGTAGGCTATGGCAGGGCATCCTGGTGATAGTGGGTGGTTCTAGGTGAGCAAAGGGACTGCTAGGCCACTGTTTCCGGGGTGCGCTATAAACCATGTGGCTGGGTAGGCACTGGCAAGTTCCTGAGATACCTAATATAGGTATGGTCATAAAGTGACTGTGCAGACAAGGAGGCGCTATAAGGCAGCCCTGACCAAAATGCAAGTTAAATACATCGGACAAGGTGGCGTTATGAGGCAACACGGATCAGAATACTTATCATATGTCCAAAAGGTGGTTCATCTACATATGAATTATGCCTTTAAGGCTACAAGGTGCTGGACTAGGCAGTGCATCAGAGGTACAAATATGACAATACTTCCCCGATACAAAAAGACAGAAGTGGTGGCAGTCAGAGGCTGGACGCCAAGTTCAGGACACACATAATGCCAGGCAGCAGGACAAGTATTACGGTACATTATGCTGGCGTGAGGTTCGGCGGCGCCAATGGGATGGTAAGTTCGACACCTTATTAAGGTGAGGAAATAGTTTATCTGGTGATGGTCACAAGGGTGGTGAAGGGCGTAATCAGTAATCGGAGATGGATCCGTTAGCCTTATTACAAAGCGGCAGCCAAAGAATGGGCAAGTGTATAAAAGATAGTCGCAAGGTGAGTGGCAATAACATCAAAATTAATACATTAATACATTAATACATTAACCTTAAAGAGGCGGCGACTGTGGAATGAGGTCCAAACCGCTGGGATGCAGCATTCCTTGCAAGAGGCAAGAACTGGCAAGGACAGGCTTGGACAGGCAATATGCCTTCCTTGTCTTTGTTGTCGGGCCGGCTTCGCCTTCCGGCGGCTCCCGATAGGCTGATGAGGCCGTGGCCGGACCAATCAGCTGGTGGGGCGGGTTGTGTGCCGGCAGAGGGGTAGAGGGGCTGGATTTACAGATGAATGGCGACCGCCATCTTTAGATGGTAAGAACCCTTGTGGTTCTTAATGGTGGCAGATTCGATTTTGTGCTTTTCTCGCACATTTCTCACAGAGGCAGCTTTCGCCTTCAGGCAGCATGCAAGGTGTTATTTCCATGCCTCTAGGCTGGGTGGATGGCGGTCTCCTTGGAGAGCGTTCGAAGCGCGGGTCATGCACATGTTGGTGTGCATATTATTGGGTATTGAACCCCAGGCCCTGCAGTGGGTATAGGTTGTGCTGCTCCTGCATGGAAGGGGGGTGTAGTGGAAAGTTGCGAACAGAGGGGATACTATGAAACACCTCCAGCACTCCATTGTAAAATGGGGTGTGCTGGGTCTAGGAATTTGGAAAGACTAAACTCAATTTCACTTTACATTCTCTGGGAAACAGTAGTTTATCCCAGAGAAGGTATTTAAACCTTTGGGAAGTCTAAAAAGGCATCCCTGTACTGAGGGTGCTGTGTAACGCACATGAAAAGATGATGCCTACGGAGTTGTCAAACTCTATAATCAAAGAACACAAGTGTAAAGCACACATCAAAACACATGAGTGGGGAAAAAAGGCTCACTCTTTCCAGGTAAAAAAAAATTCAAGTCATCAAAATCCAGCAAAGTTGCTGGGGTTCTCTAAGGGTGTCTCTAAGGTGAAGGGAATTAGCAAATTATTGAGAATTCCCCGTAACAGCCGGTAACCCCTAATAATAAGCGTACATCACACAACCTACTTAAACCCACAAGTGCATAGCTGGAAAATATCAATGAGCTTACCTACACTTTGCACTAAAAGATAGTAGTAAGCGCTCAATGAATTAAGATAGCAAGTAATGTGAAAGGAACAATGCATTCAAACATAGACCATATACCTTGATTTGGAAATATAAGACAAGCACTTCCATTTACAGTTCTTCTGACATTGTATTATATGCTTATAATATGAACATCTCTAAACTCCGAGCCAGGCCACATATCCTGTGGCCACAAATGAAACCTTAGTCAGGATTTTTGTAGGGATACATTTAAAAAATGAGCTTCTGATGTTTGTTAATCTGCTTAGAATCACATGCTGTGCATAGGTCCGACATCCAGTGGTCACTGCGGAGTATTGCATTTTGTTTTTCGTAGTCGAAAAAGGGGACGTCGACAAGGCGTGTCTGGAACACTATCCCTATAGTGACGTGCGTTGTACCCATAATCCCCTCACGTGTCGAGGTCCCTCAAATTGTTTTTTTCCGCCCAGCTTTTGGTCGCCTTACGCGGAGCTCCTAGAGAGACATTGCAAATACTTACTACGGACCTCGGTCCTTAATTATTCTTATTATATTGTTAAAGATCCCTCCCCTCGACGTTAGCTGTGAAGCTGTTTCTCCACCGAGCAAGTTTTCAACGGAGGGGAAGAGATGGAGGAGATCCTTCGGCGCTGCCAAACACGTGGCCTGGCCTCGCCGGCCAACATACAGTAGGGAGAGTGGGGGTTCAAACTTTTATCTTCTCTTTGAGAATGTCTTTCTTTCTCCCCTATCTTTCCCTTGGGGTTGTTATCACCAGTTATTATTGCCTCGGCTATGGAGAGGACACCTTTTAAGTTTTGCCCACGCTGTAGGGGCAAATACACTTGGAAGGACAAACACAAGCTCTGTAATCGTTGCTTGCCCCTCGATCATAAGGAGGACAGCTGCGCGGCCTGTAAGCTCTTGAAACCAAGAACTCTTAAAGAACGCAAAGTTAAGAGGTGGGTGGACTACGCTATGTCGAAGTCAGTTTCCTCACCCGCCGCCGCTTTTACAGAAAGTGACGAGGAGGGTGATAACTCGGCGTCCGTTACGGAAGTCATCAACCCCCAGAAGGAGCGCTTGCGCTCCTCGACGTCCGTCCCCGACGGGCTCGGCTCACGCCTTGCTCATGGGGATGAACACCCCGGCGACAAGGACGCACACAGACCCCATAGGCCTAAGCGCACAACCCACGGCTCTTCTTCGTCGAAGACGAAGGATCCATCAGCGCCGAAGGGGACGCAGAGCACTCCGGCGTCTACCTCGGACCGTAAGGGTCTCCAGCCCCACCCGCAAACGCAGTCACGACCAGCGATTGGGCTTTCATCAAACACGGGCGCTACCCCAAAAATCATCCGACGTAACGCTCCATAGAGCGGCCGTCGAGGGACAACGCGTAACGCAGGTAACGTCGACACCAGAGTCCTCTACTGACAACCTCGTTGTCGAGAGCCTGGCGAGAATTGTTTCCGAAGACAAACGTAAGCGGACGACGAAACAAACGTCGAATACCGGACAAAAAGCTATGGAAATGCCGAAAAAGCACAAGAGTAGCCAGGAACTGTCCCCTTCATCTAAGGGCACTTCTGAACTACCAGAGGGCTTTTCAGAGGGCGACGAAAACCTTTCTTCGACGTTGTGGGAGCGTTCTAAGCGTTTTGAAGGTGAAAACACTGATTTCCCCCCCTCTAGACTATTCAGGGGTCCCCCATGAGACCCTTGAAAGACTCCATTCTTGTATGGAGAAAATGGAAAGGTTTTTGGGAAACCAAAACCCACCCACACCCAAATGACCAAGAGAATGGCCCCAGGATGACCCTAGGGTCAAGATTCCTAGGCTGTTCCCCCTTCTACAGACATATATGACCTCACTGAAGAGGAGCAATACCTCCAGGAAGATGAGTGTTTGGGTGGAGAGGAAGAACATGAGGAAGAGGGGTTTGAAGAAGATCCTTACACTAGTGCAGGAGCTTTCGAAGAAGATACAGCTACCTCACAGCCCTGGCAATCCCCATCAGTGCAGCCTTGGCAATCCCCATCAGTGCACTCAGACCCTGATGTCTTTCACCCTTCTCCTCCCAAGGATTCACCTATTGGAAACACTTCTCCCATAGATGACCAACCTTCACTTAATGCACTATTGCGCACGTCAGCAGCGCATTTTGAAATAGACACAGGGGAGACTCTTCCTGACATAGACTTTGTAGATAAAGTTATTAAAGAAAAAGCCCCTGTTAGTCAGTCTATTCCGCTCCTGGCTTCTATAAAGAGAAGAATAACTCCTTCCCTTTCCAATCCTGCCTTAGTCAGAGGGGTCAACCCTCGGATAGAAAAGCTCTTCAGCCCTTCGTCCTCTGACCCTTTGTACATCAGAGGCCATTATATTCCGGACTCCCTCGTAGTTACTAATACAAGGAAAAGAGCAGGGGTACCACTATCCACTAGTGAGGCACCACCTGACAAAGAGGGCAAAAAGCTCTATGCACTTGGGAAGAGAATCACGACGTCCGCCGCCTTTTCAACTAGGATTGCAAATAACAATTCCCTACTAGCTAGCTACGCAGATGCACAGTGGAGCAAGCTGCGCAGCGAAGCAGAGGACGCACCACAACCCCTGCGTTCACGCCTGTTAGCTACAATCTCAGAGGGAACTCTTGTAAACCAGGGCATCGTAAAGAACTCCTTAGATGCCGCAGAGACGGCTGGCCGTTCCTTGGTTCCGGGAATACTTCTCAAACGCCATGTCTGGCTGCTCAATTTGGGATTTAAGCCGGAAACCCAGGCTTCCCTGATAAATAAGCCCATAGAACAAACACATCTGTTTGGGAAAGCAGTTGATGAGGCCCTAGAACATGCGAAGAAAGAGTTTGATACCATCAAAACTCTTGACCAAATTTCTAGGCCCCCTAACAGACGCGGCTATGGCAATAGACGCTCCTTTCGTGGCCAACGCCAGCAGCAAAACCAACAGCAATTTTACTCTGCTACCAACTGGCCCTCTAACCGGGGTAACAACACCCAGTTCAGTCAAAGAGGCCAACGCTGTGGCAGAGGAAGAGGTCGCGGCTCCAGCCCCAAAGATTCCACGCCCAATACCAACAAATGACCCGAAGATTCGGGTCCCCTCCCATGCATCACCGGTCGGGGGCCGGTTAACATCGTTCCTTTCATCATGGGAGGGAATATCGTCAGACTGCTGGGTATTATCCACCATAGCCCACGGATACTGCATCAAATTCAACGGTTCCCCGAAGTACAGACCCCCACGGAACCGACGCATGACACCAGAACACCTCACCATTCTTCTTCAAGAAGTAGAAGAGCTACTGAAAAAAGAAGCTATAGAGGCTGTCCATCTATCTCAGGTAACAGAAGGTATTTATTCAGTGTACTTCCTTGTACCCAAAAAGGACTTAACCCTGTATTAGATCTGCGCCCAGCGAACAAGTTTGTCAAACCCCAAAAGTTTCGTATGGTGACCTTGCAGGAAGTAATCCCACTGTTATCACAAGGGGATTACATGACAACACTAGACATGAAAGATGCATACTTTCATATTTTAATGTTGCCAGCACACAGAAAATACCTCAGGTTCAAGATAGAGAACAAACACTACCAGTTCAGAGTACTACCCTTCGGGATAGCATCTGCACCAAGGGTATTCACGAAAGTACCTGCAGTGGCAGCGGCCCCCCTGCGCAGGTTATCCATCCCGGTATACCCTTACCTCGACGACTGGCTCATAACAGGGGATTCTTACGAAACATGCGTCTCCAATACCCAAAAGACTGTAGACCTTTTCTTCCAACTGCGCTTCGCCATCAGCCAAATCAAACAATTCCTAGGGGCTCTAATTCGAACAAAGGACGGCCTTGTCTTCCCCTCCAACGAGAGGGTCCAAAACATGCTGTTTCAGATCCCCCATTATGTGGCAGGTCGAGAGGTGACGGTACGCAAAGCAATGCACTTGCTGGGAATGATGGACCCATGCACAAGGCAACTCTTAAGGGCCTCACTCTTAAGACTGCTTTCCTAATAGCTATCACCTCCATTAGGAGAGTAAGTGAACTACAGACTTTCTATTCTAGACCCCTTCGTAACAGTTCACAAAGATAAGGTGGTTCTACGCACACACCCAAGGTTTGCACCGAAATTCATATCGAAATTCCATGTCAACCAGTCAATAGAACTACCAACGTTCTTTCAAAACCCTTCCAATTTGGGAGAAAAGAGCCTGCATACACTCTTTGCGCAGCGCTGTCATGTTTTATATGGAAAGAACTAGGCTACTGAGAAAGACTAATCAGTTCTTTGTCTCGGTGGCAGCAGGAAGAGAAGGAGAAGCAGTCTCAAAGTCCACTATATCTAGATGGATTGTTCAATGCATCACTCTGTTTCTCTCTTGCTAAGAGAGAACTACCCTTCAAGCCAAGAGCACACTCTACTCGAGGCACTGGGGCATCCATAGCATTCATTGCAAACGTTCCCCTTGAGTCCATTTGCAAAGCGGCAACCTGGAGTTCTGTACACACCTTTACAAAACACTACTGTCTAGATGCTCACTCTAGATCTGATTCCCAGGTGGGACAAGCAGTATTAAGACATCTTTGCTCTACTGTTCCTTCTCACAACCCACCTCCAACTCCGGGTACTGCTCGCTAGTCTATGCACAGCATGTGATTCTAAGCAGATTAACAAACATTAGAAGACAATGCATTACTTACCGCAATAGCATTTCTGATGGTTGTATTTGCTTAGATTCACATGCGCCCACCCTTCCTCCCCGCACGCATGGAATGAACATAGACATCTTTCTACATCTCTCTCTTTTCTGTACTCACTCACGTATAGAAGGCTCCCTCAGGGCAGAAAAAATACAAACAGAGGGACCTCGACGCGTGAGGGGTTGTGGGTACACTGCACGTCACTATAGGGATAGTGTTAGACACGCCTTGTCGACGTCCCCTTTTCGACTACGAAAAACAAAATGCAATACTCCGCAGTGACCACTGGATGTTGGACTATGCACAGCATGTGAATCTAAGCAGATACAACCATCAGGAATGCTATTATGGTAAGTAATGCATTGTCATACTGCTAGCTCTGTGTCCCTGGCACCCTCACGCCGAATTTCGTACACTTGGCATTCCCAGGTCTGAAGTGAGACGAGTGCGCCAGGACCACAGTGAACGCGGTTACCGTGTTGCCCTGCCGCGGCAACGTCTTTTGCAAGTACGCTGCATTTGTGACCCTCTGAAGCCTGCTGTAGTGAAACTGGGTCGATTCATCCACCCGGAGCGGACAAATTGCCACTGTCCTGTTTGGGAATCATTGCTGTATCTCAGGAACTGAAAGCCGCAGAGATGTCCTTTTTGTTGTGTTCAAACCTGCAACCCGAGTGGACTGAACGGGTGAAGTTTGGGTCTGAGTGCGTCTGGGACCGGTGAGTACTTCCAACACTAACTGGTGGCCCCTGGTGCCAAGGACCCCTTTTACGCACGAGTGGCCCCTGGGGCCCCTCTCCTTTCCACTGCTAGTGCAAACTAGCGACTCATCCTGCTCTCTGGGACTGCCTCTGCCTTCAAGTGGAGGTACTCCCTGAATAGTGGGAACTTGTTCTGCACCGCCTCATCCTCCTTCCTGAGCTGCTAGAGACCCCTGAAGAGACCCTATTTTGCTCATCTGAACAACCGTGTGCATTTACTATTGAGCACAAGGCTCCTCTCTTCTTAGGCTTGTACTGCCTCTTAGTTAGGTGTATTGTCGATGTTGAAAGGGGCCTAAAGACTATCTGCACCGCCTGTTTCCTTCCCCTCTAGGTTGTCGACATATTTTGTGCATTTAACCCTTTAGACCCCAATGGTCTCGTATATACATTGTATTGATAATGGTGTGTTTGTTTACTTAGTGTTACTGTGATTCTTTTGCCATGGTCTGTTACAAAGGCTGTGTAATAAATGTAGCTATTTTTGATAGAACACCTGTCTGGAGTAATTTGTAGGTGTCCTTGCTTTGTGTGCTCATTTGGGTCCTTCAGTCGCCCTCACCCCTCCTGAGACTTAGTCTTGACCGCCTGCCATAGCTACCCTGATTGGTCTGGCTTGTCCAGAGGTTACCCTGTTCCAAGAAACTAGGCTGGCCTTCTGAACCTCTGCCCCTCCAGGTCTGAGTTCAGAAATCCATCTTAACACAAGGGCGCTAGAGGACCACCCAGTATGGCGGCTCCTCTGTGAACTCCTCATGGGCTCCGAATAAATCCTGTCTAACCGCAGCTATCTCGACTCGCTGGAGTGACTACCCAGCACCTACAACTTCTGGAACCCCATGGGCGGTGAAGGTCAGAGAGTTGTTTTGTACTTTGATATGATATATGATATATGATATGGTATTTGTAACGCGCCTATACACAGGTGTTTCAAGGCGCAACTAGGCAGGGAGGGGAGGAACAAGGGGAGACAAAACAAACGATCCTACTAGGCCAGGTGTCATTCAGATCGCGCAAGTGCAGGGGTGGGGGAGGGGGGAAAAGTGCAAGGGGAAGGGGAGGGGGAAGTGCAGTAAAGGTAAGTGGCGTAAGTAATAAATAAAAAAGGGCCAGCTAGTGGCAAGTGCAGAACAAGTGCTGGGGAGGGGGGGGGGGGCTGTAGGGATACAGAGACAGTCCCGTAGTGCAGAGGGGTTCCAGGGGATCAGTGACTGGGACCAGGACCGAAGGCAGTTTAGAGTGGTCCAGTTGCAGGATCAGTGCAGTTTAGTGAAGAATTAATTAGCTGTTCTCAGCAGGGGAGAGGGAGAGGGAGAGAGAAAGCAGAAGCAAAGAGGAAGGTTTTGAGGTGCTTCCGGAACCGGAGGTGGTTCTCCTCAAGTTTCAGGGAGGCAGGAAGGCTGTTCCAGAGGGAGGCGCCTGCCGCGGAGAGAGATCTACCCCCAGCTCGTTGCTTCGAGAAGCGGCTGACCATGAGGGAGTTGGAGGCGGATGAGCGACGGGCTCGGGGAGGAAGATATTTGGGAAGAGAGAGTTGAAGGTATTTAGGACCCAGGCCCCAGAAGGCCTTGTGGACAATGCAGAGGGTTTTGAACTTTATCCTGTAGAGATTTCAGTCCTGGAGAGATACGGTCCCTGGGCTTGAGGCCAAGGACAAGTCTCGCAGTTCTGTTCTGGATGAGTTGCATAGGGCGGAGAGTGGAGGCAGGCAGATTAAGATAGAGGCTGTAACAGTAATCCAGCTTCGAGAGAACCAGGGCTCGGGAGACAGTGAGCTTCTGGGGGAAGGAGAGGAAGGGAAGAATACCTCTGAGGAGGTGCAGCTGGTAGTGTGACCCCTTGGCGACGTCAGAAATATGAGGAGAGAAGGAGAGTGTGGAGTCGAAGATGACCCCAAGGTTTTTTGCCTTGCAGGTAGGAGCAGGGAGGGGGCCAAGGGAGGCAGGCCAGAGAGCTGCAGGGAAGGAGGGAGTGGGAGTACCGATGAGTAGAATCTCAGTCTTACTGGCATTAAGGCAGAGGTCATTGGCGGCACACCATTCTTGGATAGCAGACAGACAGTCGGAGATGAGGGAAGGAGAGGGGGAGGCTGAGGGTAGCCTGAAAATGAGCTGGGTATCGTCCGCATAGCACTGGAAATTAGGGCAGAGAGCGGCGATGCGGTGGGCAAGGAGAGCCAGAGACTCATTGCCTGAGGTGCCCTGTTCTGGCTGGTGGCGCAACCCGTGCTTGATCGGGCCTGTGAAGGTGCGGAACGGGCTGTGCCGAATCGCGGCAGAAGGGTATTGATGGCCCCGCAGTCCTGAGAGCAGAGCACCCACACCCGAGGATACGGAGCGGGACACAGATCGGGCCCGAGACCTGAAGGCAACCCCGGACCAGAGGCTCGGCTGCGGTGTGGCCGCGTAGGAGGGGGGGCCGGCTGGCGTGGTCGTCTGCCGGGGAGGTGCAGGAGCGGGCTGTGCCGAGTCGTGGCGGGCGGGTGCTGTCGGCCCCGCAGTCCTCAATGAGGAACACCCACGCCCGAGGATACGGGGCGGAATGCGGATCGCGACCTGAGGGCAACCCGGGACTGAAGGCACTGCTGGGGTGTGGCTGAGGAGGAGGAGCCGGCTGGCGTGGTTGTCTGCCAGCACTGGCGAAAGCCGCTCGCTGCAGGTGAGGAAGGCGGCAGAGGGCCTGGAGGCTCCCGAGGCGAGGGGGAGGTGTGCAGCGCTAGACATCTGTGCACAGTGGTCTTGCGGGTGCCGGCCGGGAGTGGACGCCTCCCCGCGGCACACCGCCACGTGCCTGCTTGCACAAGGTCTCTTGGTCCCGGCCCCTCCCGGAGGGTCGGGGGCACGGGGTCCACTCCTCCTGGGCCTGGATCAAGTTGTGCACAGGACAGCGGCACCGAGGGCCTCTGCCCGGCTTGAACTGGGACACACTAAGGCTGATGACCAGCGCGAGATCAGAGGGTGCCCCCAAAAATTGTGCAACTCACCGGGACTCCCATGGGGCATATTCACACGCTCAGCAGAGGCATCCCTTCCCTTCTCATAGTAATGGATTACCTAATCTTTACAGGCTCCTCCTTATGCCAGGGGGGTTAGGCTGTGGAACTGTGCTCACCCTCCTATGAGAGACCCGGCAGTAGACCAAGTACTATTCAGCTCTATGTGGCTGCGCCGCATCAAAGTCCAGCTCTTGGAGAGGTTCTCCTTGCATCTACGCATACCGAGCAGCACCATCCATATGTTCTCTTGCACCTCGGGAGTGAGTTGCAACTGGCGTCCAGAGGAATAGACACCACAATGGGCAAGCAAGACAAAGCGCAGAGGAAACTGAATTTTGGCGCTCAACCTGCGTCCAAAACTCCTACACGACATCGGCCGGAGTCTCCGCCTAACCATGGCGATCTGGAGGAGGAGGAGCAGCAGCAGATTGACATCCGCGAGATCCTCCTGGAGCTCAAGTCAGGTATTGGGAATCTTGATAGCAAAATGGGCACGTTGTCCTCCAAGGTTGATCTTCTCCAGCATCAGCTGGATAAGCACAAGGACAGACTGGATAATGCTGAACAGAGGATCTCGAGTCTGGACGATAGCAGTGCCTCGCTAACCACAAGGGTAACCTCTCTTGAAAACCAAATGAAGACTGTCCTAGCTAAGAATAAAGACTTAGAGGGGCGCTCATGCCGCAATAACATTAGAGTGATAGGTTTGCGGGAACAGCCTTCTCCTGGCAAGATGGAAGACCTCGTGGAGAAAATGTGTAGAGACTTATTTGGCGGAGCGGCATTCTCGCAACTATTTGTGGTTGAAAGGGCTCACAAGATCCCGGGCTCCAGGCTGGTCCCCGTGGCACCTCCGCGCCCGATTATAGCCAAACTGTTGAATTATAAGGACCGAGACACTATCCTAAGGCTGGCAAGGGAGAAAGGGAAGCATCAAGATGACGGAGACGCAATTCAACTCTTTCCCGACTTCTCCCCAGCAGTCCAAGGCCAACGAACATTCTTCAATGTGGTCAAACAAAGGTTGCGGGAGAATCAAATCTCTTACTCAATGCTCTTCCCGGCGACTTCGCATTCAGTTTGGGGGCAAAACACACTTTTTTTCAACTCACCTGAAGAGACCGCCTCGTTCCTCGATGAGCGCTGTTGCAAAACCTGGAGTGGAGACAGAGCACTTCCTCGACAGGAACGAGAAACCCACCGTAACCCACAGAGGCATTGCAACAAAGTAGGATGATCGCCAATAGTTGAGATTTTATACACCGTTGGAAAGGGGCACCTTGTCCTGGGGGGGGGGGGTCACTGGCGCCTCACGCACAGCAGCACTATGCTTCTCCAGCATGGGGCCTGGCATGGATTCACATGCTCATGAATATTCCCCGTCGTCAGGCTGGGAATCCTCGGTAAAGAAAAATCAGTTTAGTTTCTGATCTGTCTTTCGTAGTAGTAACCAATCACTGATCTCTGCGTCATACTGACCACAGCCAATGACTGCCATCCCCCGAAGCCCCGCCTCTGGCAGCCATCTTCAGACTTTTACAGCACGTTCAAGTGTTGGGAGTCCTCGTGCTTAGCTCTCAAGCTTTTGCTGCGTTTTCGCGCTTTTTCTGGTGAATTTTTCACATTTTTCGATTAATCGAGCCTCAACCTCCACCGTTTCTACTCCCGTTGACGGGTACCCGTTGCGGGATTTTCCTACGCCCCTCAAGGGTGAAGATTTAGTCGAATCAACCTTTTGGAGGATTCCAGAAGATTTGCAGCCTACTTCGAGATGGCCCAGGACGCGAGTTCGTCACCCGGACCCAAGCTGTTTCGCAGCTGCCCTGGATGCGGGCTGCAGAATGTGTTTAAGGAGGACGAGCATTTGCGATGCCTCTATTGTCTTCATGGGGACAAGACTCATGTAGAGAAGGACTGCCAGTTCTGCAAGAACTTGTCGGAGCGGACCATGAGGGACCGTCGATTCCCATCTCGCCAGCTGGTTGGAGAAGGGCTCAACGGGTGAGAAGAAGAAAGGGTCCGAGTGGGCTTCTAAGCCCTGTGCGGGCGCTCCGGCAACAGGGGCCCAACACCAGGCCAAGCGCTGCGAGTCCGCTGGCTCCGGGAGCGCCGAAAGGTCGGGCTCTTCGGTCGCCAGGCAGGGTGCACCTTCCCCGGCACCGTCAACCACGAGCCAGCGCTCCGGTTTGGAGAAGAGGAAGTCCGAGACCCCGGGTAAGCTTCGGGAGAATCCCCGTCCGATCTCGGGAGAAAGGGAGCGAGGCGTCACCCCTCCCCCTAAGGAGAAGGCCCGGGACGCACCTAAGGTGGTGAAGGCCCCTACCCAGCAGGCAAAGGCCTCTATCGAGGCGATCGCGGCGACTCTGGCCAAGCCGGCAGAGACCCCGCCAGCGGAGACTGCCTCCGGGACTAGAGTTTCCCTGCCGCCAAGGAGGGAATCCTCTTTTCAACCCATCGTTATGGCCACCATGATGGAAGAAGCGAGGGGGGGGCACGGTAGCCTCCTCGAGCTCGGAGTCGGCCTCGGAGGAGGAACTGACCGAGGCCGTGAGGAATCTCGAAGTCCAATTTGAGAAGGTTCGATCCCGTAAGGAAGATCCTCGGGAGATAACCGAGGAAGACGAGGATGGCGAGGAAGAGCAGCCTTCCCTTCCGGCGCAGCCGGAACCTAGGCCTCAGGATAGCTTGGCGGCCATTTTGTCTGTGATCCGGTCCTTATGCTCTGAGATGGACGAGATTACCATGGCCCAGGCCGGAGGACCCGCAACCTGGCCCGTCGGGAAGTCCTCAGAACAAACGACGGAGGACCCAACCCTCTCCTCCACTCGCCCCCGTAAGGCCTACAGTTCCCTCCTCATTCTCCCAATAGTCGGGAGATGACGGTGCGGTGGGCTCGACGACGGGTTCTGAGGGCGACGACGACGGAACTGGTCTCCCGTCTCCTGTCGCACGGGCCTCTCCGCCCGACGAGATTGGCTCATTCCACGCCATGATCACCAGGGCGTCCGACTTGTTCCAGCTCTGCCCGGAGGAGCAGAAAAACGAAGGTTTCCTCTATCAGCGCCAGGAGGCCCAGAGGAAGACCGTCATTGCGGTGCCTCTAATCAATGACATCTGGGAGGAGGGCCTGTCGGTACTCAAGAACCCCTCCACGGCACCAGCCAAACGGGACCGGTACGAGAAGAAATACCAGGTCCCAGAGACCCCTCCCCTGTTCCTCAGGGCCCAGCCAACGCCAGACTCGGTCATCTCGGCGGCGGCGAAAAAGAAAGCGGCGGGGTCAGGAGCCTCAACGACTAATTCCCCTCCGGACGGCGAGAGTAGGAAGTTGGACGCCATGGGGCGACGGGTCATTTCGTCGGCGGTGACGACGATCAAAGCGGCCAACGCCCTGGCGATCGTGGCCCGTTACGACAGGGAGCTCTGGTTTAAGCTGGCTCCCATATTGGACTTCCTACCGGACGACAAGAGGTCCGAGGCCCTGGAAATACTTCAAGAAGGCGAGGTGGCGTCAGACCACGCCATAACGGTGGCAACCGATATTGCCGATACCGGGTTCCGCCAGCTGGGCAATGGAGTTTGCCTACGACGACGAGGTTGGCTCCGGGCGACCGCTTTCCATCAGGACGTCCAGACCAAGGTGTTGGACATGCCGTTCGACGGCAGCAACTTGTTCGGGAAGGCGGTGGACGAATCCCTCCAAGCCATAAAGACGGAGACGGCCCGCACCCTAGGAGCCCTTCAGCAACGACGGCCCTTTCGGAGCTCCGGAGGCAGACAGGGGGCCTCCAGGGATCCAGTGGTGGCTCGTCGTCCTACCGTCAGGCGGCACGCTCGTCTCAGGAGGCCTACAGGGGTCGCGGCAAGCAGGGAGCGCCTCGCCGCCGTCGGCAAGGTGGCCAGGGCGGCAAGGCCACCACCTCCAAGCAGGACTGAACCGGCCGTGGCCTCGGGCCCCCACCGAAGCACCCCAGTGGGAGGCCGGCTGACGAATTTCGTCGGCGTGTGGAAGTCCATCTCCACTGACCGTTGGGTGCTGGATACCCTGGCAAGAGGACACTCTTATCGAATTCCTGAAGAAGTGCCCTCACGTTCCACCTGTGGCAAGGAAGGAAAATCACGTCCCGCAACTGCTGTTGGAAGTACGGGCGATGCTCAGGAAAGGCGCCATCGAGCTTGTCCCGAAGAGGCTCCGGGGTGTACTCAAGGTACTTCCTCGTCGGGAAGAAGACGGGCGGCTGGCGCCCCATCCTGGACCTTCGTCGTTTGAACAAATACATCAGGCCACAAAAGTTCAGGATGGTCACCCTCCAGCACGTGCTGGGACAGCTGGAGGAAGGCGACTTTCTATTGTCGTTGGACCTGGAGGATGCATACTTCCACGTTCCCATCCTCAAAAGTCACTGAAAGTTCCTCAGGTTCGTCGTCCAGGGACACCACTACCAATTCAGAGCACTGCCGTTCGGATTGAAGTCGGCCCCCAGGGTCTTTACCAAGTGCCTAGCACCTGTGGCGGCGCGGCTGCGCCTGCAGGGGATTCACGTCTACCCCTACCTGGACGACTGGCTCATCCGCTCAAGGACGAGGGAACTCGCCGTCGAACACACTGCGAGGACCGTCCAGCTACTCACAAACCTGGGATTCGTCATAAATTACCCAAAGTCCCACCTGGTGCCGTCGCAGGTGGCCCTGTTTCTGGGAGCAAAGCTCGATACAGTGAGGCGCCTGGCGGCACCGTCGGAAGAACGGACAAAGACCATTCTAGGCAAAGTGCAGCGCCTGCTAGCCACAGATGTGGCCAGGGTGAGGTCAATCAAGTCCCTCCTGGGGATGATGTCCTCTTGCATCTACCTGGTGCGCCTCTGCAGACTAGGAATGCGCCCTCTTCAAGAATTTCTCAACGCCTGTTGGATGCAGGCGACAGGCACCTTCGGAGACATGGTCCCCCTCAACGAGGTGTTCCGGCGGGTGATTCAGTGGTGGGGCGTTCGAGCGCACCTCACGGTGGGCAAGGACTTTCAGACGCCGGCGTACCAGGAGACGGTGACGACAGACGCCTCCCTGGAGGGTTGGGGCGCCCACACCGGAGATCTCCACGCAAGAGGCCTCTGGCTCCCGGAGGAGAAGCTCCTGCACATCAACATCCTGGAACTCCAAGCCGTGTTCTGGGCTCTCAAATCGTTCCTCCCGTCGCTCAAGGGCAAGGTGGTGCGGATCTTCACGTACAACACCACAACAATGTTTTACATACGGAAGCAGGGGGGCACCAGATCCCCAGCCCTATCCAAGGAGGCACAGGATCTGTGGCACTGGGCGGTCGCCCAGGGGATGTTCCTGGTTCCCTTCCGCCTGGCAGGAGAAAGAAACACCATCGCCGACTCGCTCAGCAGGGAGCTGCTCGCGTCATGAGTGGGAACTGCGCCAGGATCAGGTGGATCAACTCTTCCGACGATGGGGTAAACCCCAAATCGACCTGTTCGCAACAGCGACGAACTCGAAGTGCCAGAGGTTCGCCAGCAGGTTTCCCCAGCCGAGAAGCATGGGCGATGCGTTCTGGTTCCCCTGGGACGGCCTATACCTGTATGCGTTCCCTCCGTTGCTGCTTCGACTCATCAACCAGCTCAAGAGGTCCCGATGCAGGATGATCCTCGTCGCACTGGCGTGGCTGAGGCAGATCTGGTTCCCGGACCTTCTGGACTTGTCAACGTCCCCTCCCATCAAGCTGTCGGCAGACGCGGATCTTCTCTCCAGAGAAGGAGGCGCCATCTTCCACCACGACCCGGCGTCGCTGAATCTGCAGGCTTGGCTCCTGCAGCGCTAGAGTTTGGAGGGTACAATATACCGGCCGACTGCAGAGAGGTTCTTGCAAAGGCCAGGGCGTCCTCGACTCTCAAATGCTATGGTCACAAGTGGAAGAGGTTCTCTATCTGGTGCCGAGCACAGAAGATCGACCCCCCCCCCCTACGGATTACGGCCCCTCAAGTGCTGCCGTACCTGCTATCGCTGGCAAAGGCTGGGCTAGCCCATGCCTCCATTAAGATTCATCTGGCGGCGATCTCCAGATATACCAGAACCACTCTGTTACACTCTTCCGTCCCTGTGGTCCCATCGACTGGTAAGAGTTTATGAAAGGACTGTTCCGGTCGTTCCCGCCGGTGAAGGCCCCGGCGTGGGATCTTAACGTGGTGCTGACCAGGCTCATGGGGCCCCCATCGCACCGATGAAGTTTGTGTCGTGGAAGACTGCATTCCTAGTGGCCATTACCTCCGCACGACGAGTGGGAGAGATCCAGGCCCTATCCTGCAAAGCACTGTACTTGACTTTCCATGCCTCGAGGGTGGTGCTTAGGACGCACCCCTCCTTTATGCCCAAGGTGCTGTCGGACCTCCATCTTAACGAGCCCCTGGTGTTACCTGTTTTCTTCCCGTCTCCTTCGTTGCCGGCCGAGAGGACTTTGCACTCGCTGGATGTGGCTAGAGCGCTGAAGTTCTACGTGGACCGCACGAAGAGTTTTCGGAGGACATCACAGCTATTCGTGAACTTTGGACCTGTGAATCAAGGGAAGGCTCTTTCGAAGTCTTCTATTTTCAGATGGCTCTCCGACTGCATCATGCACTGCCACCGGTTGGCTAACCGACCGCTGCCAGGCCGTCCGAGCCCATTCGACCAGAGCGATCGCTGCTACTACGGCGTTCCTATCTGGTGTGCCCCTGCTGGACATCTGCAGGGCTGCTACGTGGAGGTCGACGCACACCTTCACGAGATTCTACTGCGTCGATCGGGATTCCAGGGAGGAGTCCAGGGTGGGCCAAGCAGTGCAGCGCAACCTGTTCGCTTAAGGTGAGCCTGGTGAGGAGGTAAGAGATGCTTAATGTTGAGTTTTTGTATTGCTTAACGTTGAGCCTTTTGCCACCTCCCGTGGTTGTGCATGTGTGTACTGCTATGTATTCTTATATTCATGAGCATGTGAATCCATGCCAGACCCCATGCTGGAGAAGGAGCAAGTTACTTACCTGTAACTGTTGTTCTCCAGCATGGGTCTGGCATGGATTCACATGCAAACCCTCCCTCCTACCCCTCTGCGGCTCTTCACTTGGTCATACTGCCACTTTACGTGCTACCAAATCTGAAGATGGCTGCCAGAGGCGGGGCTTAGGGAGATGGCAGTCATTGGCTGGGGGCAGTATGACCCAGAGACCAGTGATTGGTTACTACTAAGAGACAGATCCGAAACGAAACTGATACTGATTTTTCTTTACCGAGGATTCCCAGCCTGACGACGGGGAATATTCATGAGCATGTGAAACCTTGCCAGACCCATGCTGGAGAACAGCAGTTACAGGTAAGTAACTTGTTCCCTCTGACGCACTGCACCAGCAAATTCACAGATGAATTTGATTTTAAATGGGAGTGGGCGCATGTGCGCTATCTCGGGATCAAAACGGAACCGTGTTACCACCCGGTAGCCCCATATGCACTCCAAATGGAAACAGTTTTCCCAAATTTTACTCACGGGTCTGTCTCCCCAGTAATCCCAACACTGGGATCCATAGGGGAGTACCGACTACCAGCAGTTAAGTTTCTTACAAGTAAAATATTTATGAACAATTCACTAGTATTAAAGAAGAGTACAATTGTAAACCAACAAGTACCCCACACTTTGTTACAGAGAGTCCTATATTACATTCTCAGAGTAGCTCTGGAGTAATGGTTGCTACTAACAGAAAATAGGAAGAAGGAACATTTTCAAACCAATTTGCAATGACTAGTGTTCACAACAATCACACTAGAATATTGTTTTGAGTAAATCAGCAACGTCTATTTAAATGATTCCAAACAGCACCATTGAATTCAAACAATTGCCAACGCGTTTCGGATTACTACAGAATCCATTCTCAGGGCTATGGTTGCTATTTGTTCCAACTCTATCAGGTTTCCCACACTTCTGATTTCTATAAAGTAACAAGAAAATACAAAAAATTCAATCACTCATGGGTCTTAGGATACTAAACGCAATCAAATCACTTATGTTATTTGGAAAACCACCGACCTCGTGGCTCATCAGCAGCGGATAACAGGTAGTAAAAACAGGTTAGCTGGATAGCAGTGCTTCACTGAGTCCGGCTACAGATTTGTGTCGAATATGGGAGTACCCCGTATCCTGTGGGGAGGAGAGGATGGCGCCAGGATAAACCGTGGACTGCATCATTGTCAATTAGCATCAAACTCTAGAGATCTCAAAATTAGTGCAATGTGTGCATAATCTCAACATCCCACGCATACTACATATACTATCTCGGGATCCTCATATCACTGACTCGCAGGGAAATTTTTCAGGACAATTCTGAAACTACGTTTAAATCCCTTCAAGTGAAGGTGGCCAGATGGAAATCTCTCCCACTGTCGCTCTGGGGTAGGGTCTCTTTAGTGAAGATGGTGATTCTGCCCAAAACTCCTCTACATTTTTACCAATATACCACTCCTACTCCCTCAGCATTTCCTGGGAAGACTGAAGAGCCTCATTCTTGAGCTGATTTGGGGCGGCAAACCGGCAAGGGTGGCTTACTCGACTCCCATATTGCCGACATCTAGAGGCGGTCTTGCACTCCCCGACCTGGAACGATACTACTGGTCCGCACAGGCACACTTTCTCAGCTTTTGGTACGCTACTCAGTACATTAGGTCCCACGTACAAATAGAACGGGCTCTGGCATCACCCATTCTGTTAAGGGCAGTGATAATTAGTCCGCTACCAGTACCATACTCCACACTGAATGGGGTGCTCACAACGTATGCTATCTGGAAAAAATAGCTCAAAAATATGGTGTAATAGTCGGATACTCCCGGCGTTGCCCATAAAATTCATTCCTGGGATATCTGACAAATGAGAGGGTGTTCCTTCAATGGCTAGACAAAATACAAGCTCAATCATTAGGCAACCTTTTTGTAGAAGGAACATTTCTATCCATCCAACAGGCCAAGGAGAGAGGGGGCACCTCCTCCCTTGATGTATTTATGTACTTAAGGCTGCGACACGCCATCCAGAGCATCTTCCCTTCCTTCCCGCAGCAACCTCCAACGTGGTCACTACTTCACAACACCATTCAAGCACAAGGGGAAGGTAGATTAGTCTCCTCCATATATAGATCCCTTCTAACTGACACGGCACCGGTAACCACTTACTCGAAGGCAAGGTGGGAAAAAGCTCTACAGACATCCATCCATGACGAAGACTGGGTTTATATTCTCAATCTGACTCAGAAGGTGGCGCTAAACTCGAGGTTCAAACTCACTTTCACTTCCTGCATCAAACTTAACATACCCTTGCTAAGCGGTGCAAATATAATCCAGACTCTGTGGCAAAATGTGAAAGGTGCGGGCAACCCGCGGCAGACTTTCTTCACATGGCCTGGAGCAGCCTGGCACTATCCAGATACTGGGCGCAAGTTATCTAAGAGACTGAGGCAATAATCGGGGAGGAAATATCGCCCAGTCCTGCCGTCGCATTGCTGGGGTTGACAAATCGGCTATCACCGGCAGTTAGAAAACTTGCCAATATTTTGCTGATTCTGGCGCGTAGAAGGGTGGCCATGGCATGGGGTCGGGGACCCTCCCCCTCTATCGCAAAATTGCAAAAAGACGTGCTTTACTGCCAAGATGTGGAGACTGAGTTTATTAAAACGCTCCCCCTGGATGCACGTCCTCCGGACATCAGGGGTCCCTATGTATCTTATCTGATGATCTCTAAACGGGATCCTTCGTCCGCCTCATCTCTAGGCTGAACCGTTGGTTGGCCGCTAATGGACAAATGATTCATGTGACGCTTTGAGGGCGAACATTACCGGGTGGTCTGATATAATGCTGGAACACTAAGCTGTGGTGGTGGTGGTGGGGGGTGGGTGGGGTGCAATCGGGAGGGCAAGGTTAAGATGCATGTTATTTGTCCTACTGTTGGGTTGACTGAGTTTTGGACTTGTTTTCATATGAGAAAGCATAAATAAAGTTGTAAAAAAAAAGAAATCCATATTAACACAGGAACAGCGAGATCTGCAGGAACAAATCTTCAGCTGCATCTTTTTCTTAATGTGTAAGGTACTGTGAAATCAGAATGAGAGTACTTGGCTCTCACGGTGAAAGTGCTTGTAACTTTCGCAACTCGCAGGCCTAATCAGCTTGTGACCAAACGCAAGATTCTTCTTTTTACAAACTACTTCCAAGAACTTGTGCAGAGACTTTACCGTTTACTTACCAGAACCGCTTCATCTTATCCAAGACTTTAGCCCATTGACTTTGGCCTAGTCTAAGAATAATTATAACCTTTCATGTTCTAATAATCTTTGCCTTTTACTCCTCTTAAAAAGTATTCTGAAATAGTCTGAGTATGTTTGTGTGTGATTATATTGCCTCCTTCTTATGAATGTTTTATAACTGACATATAAATTAATAAGTATTTATCAAAGAAACCTTGAGTGTAAGAGTTTACTTGAACACTTGTGATTGTAGACCTCTGTGTAACATCATTACTGCTCCCATTCCCTTCTTGAGATGAGCCTGGCTGCTCCGCTCCTCTACCAAAACTGTGTAGTACAGACTTGTACCAAAGGTTGGTTTTGCTTGCACCTGTAGTCCTAGTTGTGTGTGGTGGTCCCAAAGGCTACTGCTTACAAACTTTGCTTAACACCAAGCAAAATACCTCTCCTTTTTATGCAGGTTTCTCCCATTCATTCGCAGCCTAGCTGTGACAGCCAGCCACTCGCATTTGGGTGCATTCCTGTGACCAAGGGGATTAAGCACAGGGAGTTTCAGGTACCTCCCTCACTTCCTGCCCTGCCAGTCAAGGGCATCAGCAGTGAACCCTGCCAAAGACAAAGCGAGCAAAGGGACCAAACCTGGTTTGGCGCACAGAGTAAATCTCAAGAAGGACCTTTCCAGCAAGAAATGGCGAAAAAAGACTGGTTCCTTTTTGACAAAATGGGCACCCATGGGTGCTTTACTGCAGCTGCAACTGCAGCCCGCGGTAGAAACACACAATGGTAGGAAAAAGTAAACCACTGCCACCAGCCATTAACTGTAGAAAGGGTAACATAAAAATGTTACATGAGAAGCTAGACCAAGGGGATACTAAGTAACCCCTTGAGCACCCTATTGTAAGATGGTATGTGCTGGGGTCTAGAAAGTTAGAAATGTAAGTAAAGTCCATTTCACTTCACTGCTCTTGGAAACAGTAGTTTATCCAAGAGTAGGTATTTAAACCTTTGGGAAATTTGAAAGACTTCTCTGTGCCTCTGCACTGAAGGTGCCGTGTGTCACAATGTAAAAAATTGATGCCTATGGAGTTTGTCAGACTCCAAAACCACAAACGCAGCTCAAATCAAACAATGCATGAGAGTGGGGGAAAAAGGTCTCGCTCTCTCCAGGTTAGAAATTAAAAGTCCTAAAGTCCAGCAAAAAGAGGTGGGGGTCTCTAAGGTAGAAGGGAATTGGCAAATTTCTGAAAATTCTCCCCAACACTAGCTCAGTTGAGATATGTATCCCTGGACATCCTTTCAATCCTACACACATTGGTGTGGGAAATCCAGAAAAGGGTGCTGCAGGTCCCAGTCCATCTGACACCCCCGTTTCAGCCTCATCTGTGTGGCACCACCCCCCTTACCCCCCGCCCCCAGGTGGACACAGACAAGGGGACCGACACAATGACGATATCGCTGCGACTGGTGGATCGCCAGAGGAGACCAAGAAAGAGGGTTTCCTGTGCCAGAGACGCAAGCCCAAAAGGAAGACCACCATAGCAGTACCTCTTCTGGACTATGTGTGGGACGAGGCCTGGCCCTCTTGAAGAACCCTTTCACGGCCTGGCCAACTGGATGGGCTGGAGAAAAAGTGCTGCGTCGTAAGTGTTGATTGCTTCTGTTGAGCCTTGCCACCTCCTGTGGTTGTGTAGTGTGGTACTGCTATGTATTTATTCATAAGCATGTGAATCCATGCCAGACCATGCTGGAGAAGTAACAAGTTACTTACCTGTTACTTACCTGTAACTATTGTTCTCCTGCATGGGTCTGGCATGATTTGCATGCAAACCCTCCCTCTGACCCCTGCTGCTCTTGGTCATACTGCCATTTTATGTGCTTACCAAATCTGAAGATGGCTGCCAGAGGATGGGCCTAGGGAGAGGACTGTCATTGGATGGGGCAGTATGACCAGAGGACAGTGATTGGTTTAAATGAAACTTAGTTTGTAAGTGAAACTATTTTTTTCTTTTACTGAGGATTCCCGGGCCTAACAGGGAATTTTCATGAACATGTGAATCCATGCCAAACCAATGCTGTAGAACAATAGTTACAGATAAGTAACTTGTTCCTTTTAACGTGCCTGTGCACCTGTTTTTAGGTGGGACAAAACTATGGTCTTACTATGCCTTATGTCATTCAGATTGCACGTGCAGTGGGAGGGGGAGAAGTGCCAGGGGAAGGGAAAGTGCATGTAGCTCAATAGTGCGATCTATCTAGTTTTTTCTATTGCGCCACTAACCCGAAGGCCTCAGGGCGTTCGCAGGAGAATCCCATGGAAGACAGTTGAAAAAGGGCCAAAAGGATAAGACCTTACAAGCAAGCCACATATTAGAAAAAAAAGTATGAGGGGGGCTTATTGGAGAATAAATGAGTCCGATAAAATGCTGCTGGTAAATGGCAGCCATAGTCGGGCCTGTAGGGTTACAGATACAGACCCTTAAGTGCTTGGGAGGCCCAGAGGCAATACAAGGGCAACTGGACATCCAGCAGCCTGCGTGGCCGGGTGACCAGTGTGCAGAGCAGTTGGGGACATTGGCAAGGGAGAGGGAAAGTGAAAAGGAAGGTCTTGAGTTGCTTCTGGAACCGGAGGTCGTCCTGCTCAAGTTTGAGGGGGGGCAGGGAGGCTGTTCCAGAGGGATGCCCCACCAGAGGAAAGAGATCGACCACCTACTCTCTACCTGGAGGAGCGGCTGACCTTCAGAGAGTTGGAGGTGGATGAGTGGAGGGCTCCAGAAGAGGCTTGGCAAGAGAACGTTGGTGGTCGTGCGGCCTCTGGCCCCAGAAAGCCTTGTGGGGGATGCAAAGGAACTTGAACATTGGTGCACAGGGAGCCAGTGGAGAGAGTTCAGAGCTGGAGATACGATTCCTGAGCTTGAGGCCAAAGATGAGTCTTGTTCTGGATAAGTTGTTGAGTACTAAGAGTAGAGGCAGGCGGATTTACAAAGAGGCTGTTGCAGTAGTCCAGCCCAGAGAGGACCAGGGCTCTGGAGACAGTGAGCTTCTGGCGGAAGGAAGAATACCTCTGAGAAGGTGCAGCTAATAGTTTGACTTCTTAGAAATGTCAGGAATATGAGGAGAGGAGGGTAGAGTCGAAGATGACGCCAAGGTTTTTAGCCTCCCAAGGAGGAGCCGATATAGGGCCCAGGGTGGGCAGCCAAGTGAGGGAGGTAAGGAGGGAGCAGGTGTCCAATGATGTTCAATGTTGCTGGCATTAAGGCAAAGATGATTGGAGGCATGCCGTTCTGAATTGTGGACAGGTTTACTGGTATGGGAGAAGGAGCAGAAGTGGCTGAGGTGAGCCTGAAAGAGCTGGGTGGCATCCGTATAACAAAGTTAGAGCAGAATGTAGATCTGCAATGGCGAGAGGTGCCTGAAGAGCCAGGGAGAGCGGTTAGACTCCTGGGGAACACCACAAGTAGAAAGAAAGAGAGAAGAGGAAAGGCCCAAGTTGGACCAGGGAGCGCCGATCCGTGAGCTAGGACGTCAACCAGGCCAGGGCCTGACCAGAGATACCAAGGTTGTCCTGGAGATGATTGAGCAGGATGGCGTGGTTGACAAGTGTCGAAAGCGGAGGAGAATTAGGACCGGAGGAAGGTTGGAGTTAAGATTGGAGAGCAAATCTTCACAGGTGTTCAGGAGAGCTGTTTCCGTGCTTCTGGCTGCACTGAAGTCAGACTGGTGGTCGTGGAGATAGCCAACAGATTTGGTGTGTAGATTAAGCTGGGAGATGGCCAGCTTTTCCAGGAGTTTGCCCATGAAAGGAGTGATGGTGGTCAGTCGATAGTTTGCCAGAGAGGAAGGAGCGACAGAGGGCTTCTTAAGAAGGGAGTGCTTAAGGGGAGGGGAAGGTTCCAGTGAAGTGATCACAGAAATCGGCCAAGGCTGGCGCAAGTGTCAATGTGGTCTTTGATGGTTCTGGAAGAGCAGGGGAGCACCTGCTTTGAACAGACTTTCACAGACCTGACTTGTCTAGAAACAGTCTGGGGTGAACAGGAGAAAGGAGTAGGAGAAACGGCCGAAGTGGGGCATGGGGTGGTAGAGGGAGCAATGTAGAGAAAGAGAGAGTGGACAAGATATCCTGAGTTTTAGTGGTGAAGTGAGAAGCCAGTGCCGTGCAAAGGGCTTGGGAGGGAACAGGAGAGGTGGAGACTGCAGCAGGATTGGCCAACTCCTTGCAGATGTTGAAAAGTTTGGCCTAGTTGTTGGAGGCTGCAGAGACGTGGGCTTGAATATAGGATCTCTTCGTCGAGAGGACCGAGTCTGTAATGCCTTTTGGAGCAGGTGGCAGGCCAGTTTGTCAGAAGGTGCGCTTCATGGCCTCTACTTCCTCTCAGCCCCCCTACGCATGTATTTAAGGGTGGTGAGGTCGGAATCGTACCAAGGGTTGCACTTGGATGCAGGCTTCAAACAGATCCTCATGCCGGGGGCAAGGACATCAAGAGTGTTCGAGATAAAGAGCTAAACGTTGGAGAGGGTTGTGTCAGAGTGTGAGTCAGCCAAAGTGTAGGAGGAGGAGAGAAGGTAGCAGCAAAGCCTCCACTGACAAACGCTTCATGGGCTGCATGACCGAGAAGGTGAGTGGCAGTGCTGGAGTCGGCTTAACCTGAGGGGGTAGAGAGAAAAAGGTGGGAGGAAAGAAGAAAGTTGTCACGAGAGTGGTGAGGGGGTTGGAGAGAGGGAGGTCTGCAGAGATTACAACATCCAGGGTGTGCCCTGCAGAGTGAGTCGGGCCAGAGGGAAGAATAGAGAGATGGAGAGAGTTGCAGAGATGGGACTAGTCCCTTAGAGGGGCTAGTAGCATACAGGGGGGTTTGCAGGACTTCCATGGAGGGGTTTGAGGTACGCTCTGCAGAAGTGTTAGATGCCCAGGAATGGGCAGAGGAGGAAGGCAGAGATGGCAGGGTAGTCTGAGGAAGAAGAGTGCTGGAGAGGTGGCGAAAGTAAGAGTCAACAGGGCAGCCAGAGAAGTGGTGGAGGAAGGAGTCAACAGGGCAGCCAAAGAAGCAGTGGATGGTGCCAGAGTGGTGACGGATGAAGGTGGCAGAGGTGCCAGAGAGGGAAGATGGGAGTAGCAGGAGAAGAAAGGAAGTTGATAAGGCGCAGGAAGAGTCTTATCAAAAAGGAGATTGGCCTGAGGACCCTGGACCAGGATGGTACCATTTAAGTAGACCTTAATGATAGTCTTAGAGTGGAATGGGGCCAGGAGGGCCTGCCGCCTGCTGCCACCATTAATGGAGAGAAGGAAAGAGAACGGATACCATTTTGGGGGGGGGGGGTCCATCCATAGGGCTGAAGTGGGAACGACAATGTGGATGTCGGTAAGGGTCTGTCTGGAAGAAGCACTGGTGTAGGTATTAGCGATGGGGAGGCCTAGGTTGGAGGTGAAGGTGTCCCTTTTGAGCTGCTTCCTGCCAGACTTTGTGAGAGAGAGTCGACAGAATAGCAATTAGAGAAGATGGGGGAGACCGAGACCACCATAGAGGGTGCAGGGTGGAAAAGTAGGGGGAAGGATGCGGGGAGCCCAAGCAGGAGGGAGTTCACACGCTAGGTGGAGACAGGAGGGAGGCACAACAGGGGGCGGGGGGCACACCGGGCCTAACGAGGGTGGAGAGACAATGCAAGCAACAATAGTAACCCAACAAAGCAATATGCACAACCACTTGTATTCCAAGTAAACCTAGAAGTAAAGGAAATGCAGACAATGCAAGGGAATGACAATACAGTAGAGAATACAACACAATGGAATGGCCGGGGAAAAACCACAATGGAATGACCATACCAGGTCAGAGAACGAAGGGGCGTGATGCGAGAGACGGGTAGGGAAAAATGTTATTGAAAGCAGCTCGGGATCCTGAGTGGAAGGAGAGAAGGGGGTAGGTCGGGAATGCAGGGGAGCAGCGCTGAGAACGGTGCGCTAGGTCGGCGAAAGGTTGCGTGGCTTGAGTTGTGAGGGGTGCACGTGGCCTGAGTTGTGAAGGGAGCGAAAACCAGTTGCAGGGGCAGCAACTCATGGGCAAGAGGTTAAAGGGGCACATGGATTGAGGCGTGGGGGGGTTGCATGGAGTGTAGCTGTGCTAACTCTACCCGCACCTTCTTACCTTGCTGCTGCAGAACGGAGGAGGGTGAAGTAATTCACGCTCACAATCTGCGCCGCTACCCCATCGCCGCCAAATACCTGCGACGTTCATCACTGCGCCCTTGTCCTGCGAGGTCTTTGCTGCACAGGTTCCGAACCTTGGTTCTTAAGGGCTCGGGAGTGTGGACGTTGCGTGCTACGTGTAATCAGGCTTACCTATCTAAAGAATTCATTGCCTGTGTATATAAAAAAATTACCTATAAAACACGGTCTCCTGGACTTAGCCAGTATATAAAGTTACCCTGTAACACTTCTGCATGCACTTATTACTGTCTGTGTATCAGTAATGTATTGCCTCAACGACATGTGGCAGAGGAATTACCCTTGGACCCACCCAGATAAACAAACTTGTGGTATAACAGAATTCAGAACAATTTATTAAATTACCAAACCTAAAACCACCAGAACAGACGTTGCATGGGTTTAATACTGATCATTTACATTCATGGATAAAAAGTCAAACGAACATATTTGGGTGCTGTTCAAACAAATATGTTAAATGTTAAAGGTATTTGTACCGCGCACAGTCACCAACGGAATTGGTCCCCAGGCGCTCTGGCGGATCTGTAAACTATAAGGTGGGATGGGTTAGTAAGGTGAAGAGGGAGTAGGATAGTGGGAGGAGTGGTGTTCTGTTGGCAGCTTCAACTCGGTATACACCGGGTGCTGAGCTTTGGTGCGGGTATTGGATCGGAGTCAGTCCGCGTGTGCTGTTGCTCCGGTTTATGTGTTGCAGTGTTGTGAAGTGCGTGCGGCTTGTGCGAGAGCTGGTTGTGTGTTTTTTGAGTGAGATAAGTATGCAGAGTTTGTGCTTATGTTGGTTAGTGGGTTACCTGACCTTTTAATATGGTAACATTCAGTTTGTTTTAGTGTGGCACTTGTTGACCTTCACAATCCTATCTAGGTGCAGCGCAGGCTAATGTTCACAATTTTAAGAGTGCCACATGCCAACATTCAAGTTTCATTTAAGTGCAGGCATGTTACCCTTCAATTAAAATCCTATCTAGTTGTGACACAAGCCGATGTTCACAACTCAGTGTGCCAGTCTCTAGGTTTCACCTAGGTGCGGGCATGCTAAAATTCAGTCCTATCTAGATGCGGTGCCGGCTAATATTCACAATGTCATCCAAGTGCGGGCATGCTAACATTCAGGTTTCACCTAAGTGCGGGCATGCTAACATTCAGGTTTCACCTAAGTGCTGGCATGCTAACATTCAAAGTCCTATCTAGATGCAACACCGGCCAATATTCACAGTTCTAGCTAAGTGTGGACATGCTAACATTTAGGTTTCACCTAAGTGCGGCGCTTGTTGGCCTTGACAATTATGAGTATGTGATGCAAGGCAACTTCTTCAATCCTGTCATGAATAGGTTGTCTAGTGGTCACAAATCTTTCCGAGTATACCTGGTGTGAGTCTATGGCAGTCTGTTATTGGGAGGTAAGTTAGAGTGGCAGGGGTTTTCTGGAGTAGAGTAATTGCTCTTCTCCCCACCCATGCCACACTCAGTTTTTGTTGTTGGCTGCTGGCCACTGGCTTCCCCTGCTGACACCTGCAGACACATCTTGGGGCCATCCTTTGCCTCTGGGTCCTTCACCGCAGGGCAGAGGGCTGCCCTTGGGTGTCCTTGATGTGGGGTGAGTGGGCGTGTTGGGAGGCGGGCAGAGTGAAACCAGTAAGCGGGTGGGCAGGGAGAGGGGGACCACACGCCCAGTGCGCTATACATGCATTAGCCTTTGCTTTTCAGCAGGAAGAGAAAACAAAACACACACACACACACACACACACACACACACACACCATTCATCAGCCTTCACAAATTTTCTATTCTGCCACTATTTTACTAATGGAAAGTGAAATATATTATATGTACCCCAAATTATAGCTGTCGGAACATCAGGAATATTTCTATCTGGTCTATTATGGCTCACACATCTCATAGAACCTGCATATTGTTTAATGGAGTGAGCGCTGCACCACTTTCCTGCAGCCCTCTCTGTGCTCCCATACCACTATTTACCCCAAAATGCTAGTCTACCCCCTTTTATGTCTGCACTGCGTCCTTTGCCCATGCCGGCTCATGTCTGGCCTTCTCAGTCTAAGGAATCCCTTCTCTGCCAAATCCACCTCCTACCTCATCACGGCTTCTCCCCATGATGCTTCCTCTCCATGCAAGCAAGTCTTCCATGTGGAGGATTTAGCAGGCAATTCATACCCACACTCTTTAGCTACCATTGCTAATGCCACAATTCTTTAGTGCACTGCACCATTCTTGCCTTATTTAAATAGGGCCATAATAGCTTGACGGGGCCCGCTTTTGGAAAGTACCAGGAGGTATGATCCCCTAGGGCTTGTTCAATGCCCTGGCTATGCTCAAGCCTATAACTCGGTCTTCAGAGCTCAGAACTCCTCTGCAGACGTAGGGCAGGGTTCATAAATCTTAATTATACCCAGGTTTCTCATCACAACTTGTGAATCTAGAATGCCCTTACTTGGGAGCCCAGATCCTCGCTCGTCCCCTATGCTTCTGAAAAATTCGAATGTATTGTTTTTCCTACTTCGCTCTGCATCTTCGTCAGTTCTTAATGGAAACGTCTAGAAGCGATTTAGTTTGCCATGCGCTTTACAAATCTTGAGCAAGAAACATCTCAATAAGCTAAGCAACAGGAAAATAATGCAAAAACAGAGCAATGAAAAACGTTTTTATACGCAGGGTTCAAATAATATACCACTTACAAGTTGCGATCCTACACTAGGCCCAGCATACCAAAACTTCTTTTTGGTTTTAGAGGCGTTTAAAAATGTGAATATTCCCACAGTCAACATAAATCGTAGTAATCGTAAGATTCCCCTGAACCCGTAGTCCACAACCAAATTACAGTAGACACCACTATCATAGATACATTCTATTATTGCATCTTAAAAACTGATGCTGAGACCAACTAGGTGCCTACAAGTGCAGAACAGTTTTATACTGGACCTAGTGTAATAATAGATTCACCAGGCCACAGTGGCCTAAATAGTCATCCTAGTTTTACCTCCACAAAAGTCTTCCTTGGGGCTAAAGAACCAGGGCAACTGCGTCTTCAATCTGCAACCCAGGTGCCCTCCAATCTTATGCTCTACTGTACGCAGCTACAACAAAATGATAGAATCAGCAGCAGCTGGCCAAGCTTCCTTTTTAGTGGTTGGAGATTATATCAGGTCCAACCTTTTGCTACAGCGTGTTCAACATGCATTGGCTCGATGCATAAAACATCGAACGCCAAACGGCATATGTAGGGCTTACAATAAACCGTTTACAATACCAAAGTGTAATATTTTTTTTGTTTTTGGTACATATGTATGCTACATGTTCTTTGTGCCAAACTGCAGCCTACTCTCCCGCCTAAAATAAGCCTGGCTGCTCTGTCATTGCTACCATAATATCAGATGATACAGCCTTTTATATTAAGAGTTTACTCTCTTGCCCCTAAGGTATAGTTTTATAAAGCTTATGGGTGGACTTTAGAGAAATGGGCCTGGCTGCTCAGCCATAGGTACCAAACCTTTTGGGTAGTTCAGTCCTAAATCTAAGAATTGGAGCCCTGTACACTAGTGTCTTGGACAGTACTACCACAGGTGGACTTTAGTAAAACTCCCTAACACTGACTGCACTGCATTGTAAGATGCTGTGTGCACTGGTAAGTTACTTAAAAGGTAAAGGTTAAAAAGATTGATCTATTGCCTCATAGCGAAATGAGCAAAAAGCCAGGGGAGTGCAACTGAAGGCCTCACTTCCCTGTAAAGTCAGAGGCTCAAAAGCAAAAAATGTGGGGGTCCATAGAACTATGGAGGGAAATTTGCTAAAAGAATTCTTTCACATTCGGCAGACCAGGCCTTGTTGTTTGCATTTTCTCTACATGCCAACCCAACGAGAAATTTGTGCCTGAGGATTGCATTTACTTCGGAAAGCCCCAATGACTGTTTGAATTACACAGCCACACCCAAAACTCCCAAAATCTTGCTGTAGTGCAATATTGCCTTCCCTTTATCCACGGTGCATTGGGCTTGAGGGATAAAACAAAATGTGCATTGCAGTACTTCTCCAGCATGGTGTATGGCATAGATTCACATGCTCATGAATATTCCCCGTCGTCCGGCCCGGAATCCTTGGTAAAATAAAAAAGTTGCACTTTAGTTTATAAACTGGCTTCTCCTATAAACCAATCACTGAGCTCTGGGTCATACTGCCCCAAACCAATGACTGCCCTCTCCCTAAGCCCCTCGTCTGGCAGCAGTCTTCAGATTTTTACCACACGTTCAAGTGTTGGGTGTCCTTGTGTTTCGCTCTTCGAGCTTTCTGCGTTTTTCGTGCTTTTATTGACTAGGAAAAACCTATTTTTGTTCAGTTCAGCCCGTGTGCTCCATTGTTTATTCATCCGATTAACAGGGATCTGTTTTCGGCATCTTTCATGGCCCCTCAAGGGCAGTATCGTCGAGTGTTTTCTTATTGGAAATTTCCAGAAGGCGATCAGGCCTACACGCACTGAATCATGTCGGAAGAGGAGGACTGGGCTTCCATCTTCAAGCTCTGCACCAGCTGCGGTTTGCAGAATGTTTTCATGGACGTTGACCATTCCCAGTGCCTGTATTGTCTTCACTCGATGCACAAGGAAGAAGATTGTGAGATCTGCCGTAGCTTCTCCAAGTGCACAATGAAGGATCGGCACGTTCGACTGGTGGTGTGGCTCAAAGCCAGGGCCTCTACCCCATGTGGTCCACAGGGGCATGCCTCATCCGGATCCAGCCAGAGTGGGCTTCTAAGTCCTTTGAGGGTGCTCCATCTGTGGGGGCCCAAGACGAGGCCAAGCACCCCAAGTCTGCTTCCGTCGGGGTTGCCGCGCAAGTGGGCCCTGCAACGGTCAGGGCACGTTCATCTCCATCAGCCTCAATCTCCAGCCATCGCTCCAGCTCTTCGTCGAAGAGAAAGTCGACTACCCCGGGGAAGCTGCGATGAGACCGGAGAAGGCCAAGCAGGAAAAGGTCTCCATCCTGCCAGTTAAGGCCCAGGTGATCCAGACCAAAATGTCCTCTTCTATCTAGCTGGTTGCTGCCGCCCTCTCGGAGGTGAAAAGGGCTGACCCGGTTCAGGATACCCCGGTGGCGGTCAGGGTGGCCCTTCCTCCCAGGCGGGAGTCTTGCCAAAACAGTGGAAAAGACTCCGGAGAGGAGGATGCAGGACCTCAGCCCGAAACCAACAGCTCAGGACCCAAAGAAGGGGGTGGGGCGGAGGGCCTGGAAGAGCCACAGGGCACGGATATTTCTTTATCTGACGAGGAAGACATAGTTTGCGTCCACATCATCCCAGAGAACGTCGAGGAGTTGCCCGCCGGAGGTTGGAACGACATAGGCACTGGGCCAGTGACCCTGTTCCCCAGGCACCTCCCTGAGATCTGTCACAGGATTTTATCTCGACCCTCCATACACTGGTGTCGGAGTTTCAGAAGAGGATGCTGACAGCACCACCAGCGAAACCACCCGTGACGACCCTGTTGACACCAGGGCCCCCACCACCGAAGAAAAGGTGGAGACACCCTATGCCTCCACTCAAACTGTCACTGCCCTCCCACCGCTAGGGATACAGGGACAGACACGGCTACGACAGACTTTCTCTGCCACCAAGAGATTCTCCGCCGAACAAAGTGGGATCCTTCCACTCGGTGATCGCCAGTGCATCAGTACTCTTCCAGCTCACCCTGGAAGAAAAAGGAAGGCTTTCTGCACCAGCACCAGGAGGCGAAAAGGAAGACCATTCTCTCGGTACCGCTCCTGGATGACGTCTAGAATGAGGGGCTGATGCTTCTGAAGAACCCCGCTTCAGCCCCAGTGAAGAGGGACCGACTGGAAAAGGAAGTGTCGAGTCTGCACCCAAATGTCTGTGGTCACAACCATCACCAGACTCCGTGGTCTCGGCAGCGGCTAGGAAAAAGTTGTCCAACCAGTCATCAACCTCTGTCCCCCCCAGATGGCAAGGGGAAGAAATTGGACGCCGTAGGAAGGAAGGGTCATTTACCTGGCCACGCCGGTCAAGGTGGCCAACGCCTTGGCTATCAAGGCCAGGTACAACTGGGAGCTATGGTACAAAATGGCTCCGATCCTGTATTTCCTCCCAGAGGACAAGCGGGGTAGAGGCAATGGCGATCCTTCAGGAATGTGAAGTGGCGTCAGACCAGACATCACTGTGGCCCTGGACATTGCAGACACTGGGTTCTGCCAGATGGGAAACCGGGTATGCCTCTGTCCTCGTGGCTGGCTGAAGGCCACCAACTTTAGACGAGGGTCCTGGACATGCAGTTCAGAGACAATCTTTTCGGTGAGGCTGTTGATGAATTTCTTCAGGCCATCAAGACAGACAGCCCGTGCCCTGGGCATGCTGCAACAGCTCTGTCCATCCTTTCGTCCCTCAGGAGGGAAGTCTGGTTGATCTTCGAAGAGTTTGGGAAGTGGATCGTCCTCTTACCACCAACCCTCCTGTTCCACGACCCAGGAAGCCTATTGGTGTCGTTTCAAGACCTTCGGCGGTGGCCGCCGTCGTCAAGGCTCCCAGGGTGGCAGGCCAGCCTCCAAGCAGGACTGAACTGTCTGGGATGCCGGGCCCCCACAGCTGGACCCTGGTCAGAGGCTGGCTGGCGAAATTCATCAACGTGGGGGAAAACCCTCGCCATCGATCGATGGGTGCTTGACGCTCTTGCTCACGGACACAGAATTTCAGCGAAAAGTGTCCGCGAATACCACCGGTGGCCTGGCAGGAACACATCCCTCCGCTTCTGCTGGAGGTTCGGGCCATGTTAAGAAAAGGGGCAATATAGCTGGTTCAGAAGCGACTCTGGGGCTCTGGAGTTTACTCGAGATACTTTCTGGTAAGAAAGACGACCGGGGGCCCATTCTCTATCTACGACGACTCAAGTACATCAAGTCCCAGATGTTCAGGATGGTCACGTTGCAGCACGTGCTCGGCCAACTGGAGCAGGGAGACTTCGGTCGTCGTTTGATCTAGAGGACGTTTACTTCCATGTCCCCATTCATGTAAAACATTGCCAGTTCCTGTGCTTCGTCGTAAAAGGAAAGCACTACCAGTTCAAGGCTCTCCCCCTTTGGACTCAAGTTGGCGCCCGGAGTCTTTACGAAGTGCCTGGCTCCCGTGGTGGGCCGTCTGAGACTACATGGAATTCATGTCAAGGTGCATCTGGCGGCTATTTCCTGCTACACCAGGTCTCCGGGGCGGTCTTCTCTTTTGGTTGCACCGTCTAGTGAAGGAGTTCATCAAAGGACTGTTACGTTAGTTCCCACCGGTGAAGCCGCCTGCCCTGGCGTGGGAACTCAACATTGTGATGACTAGGCTCATGGGGGGGGGGGGGGGGTTGGCGATGCATCAAGTGCTGCTCAGGTTCCTGTCTTGGAAGACCGCTTTTCTCATGGCCATCACCTCTGCCAGGAGAGTGGGTGAGATCCAGGCCCTGTCCTGCAAGCAGCCTTACTTGACTTTCCACGAGACGAGGGTGGTGCTGCGGAGGCACCATTCCTTCATGGCCAAGGTTCTGTCGGAATTTCATCTGAGCAAGCCCTTGGTGTTACCAGTCTTTTTCCGCCGCCTTTGTCGCCGGCTGAAAGGACTTTGCACTCGTTGGATGTGGCTCGAGCGCTGAAGTTGTGGCCCGCACAAAGAGTTTCTGGAAATCTTATCCGCTTTTTGTGAACTTTGGTCCTGCGAACCATAAGAAGGCCTTGTCCAAGGCTTCTATCTCCAGGTGGCTCTCCGGCTGCATCACTCATTGTCACTGGTTGGCAAACCGACCGCTGCCTGGCCGTCCGAGAGCCCATTCTGCCAGAGCGATAGCTGCAACAACGGCGTTCCTGTCTGATGTGCCTCTCCTGGACATCTGCAGGGCTGCTATGTGGAGGTATACGCACACCTTCACGAGATTCTACTGCGTTGACAGGGATTCCAGAGATAGTCCAGAGTCTGCCAAGCAGTGCTTTGCAACCTGTTCGCTTGAAGGTGAGCCTGGTGAGGAGGTAAGAGTAATTGCTTCTGTTGAGCCTTGCCACCTCCCATGGTTGTGTATGTACTGCTGTGTATTTTCTATTCATGAGCATGCGAGTCCATGCCAGACCCATGCTGGCGAAGGAACAAGTTACTTACCTATAACTGTTGTTCTCCAGCATGGGTCTGACATGGATTCACATGTGAACCCTCCCTCCTGCCCCTCTTGGTCATACTGCCACTTTACGTGCTACCAAATCTGAAGATGGCTGCCAGAGGAGGGGCTTAGGGAGACTGCAGTCATTGGCTGAGGGCAGTATGACCCAGAGCTCAGTGATTGGTTTATAGGAGAAAGACAGTTTATAAACAAGAGTGAAACTGTTTTTTCTTTTACCGAGGATTCGCGGCCTGACGGGAAATATTCATGAGCATGTGAATCCATGCCAGACCCCTACTGGCGAACCAGGTAAGTAACGTGTTCCTTCATTGATATATCCTGTAACAAATATTATGGGGTGAAATTTTACTAAGTCATTAGTATTTACTTTTCTTTATTTTGTTGGCATACTGAGTGTACTCGAATGCAGGTACAAGACACTGGTTCTCATGGATCTTTTCTTCCTTTCAGCAAGTGATCCGTATCTACAGCCTGCCTGAGGGTACTTTCAGCTCTGATGAGGATGATGATGATGATGATGAGGAGGAGGAAGAAGCAGAGGGTATGTATGATAAAGCGTAAACCGTGACATTTGGCCATTCACATTCTTGGTCCGATAAGACATATGGCCAGGCTTACAAAAATTATATTTCGACAGGTAAAAGTAGAATATGGTCTGGAGCACACCCAGCAAACCCATCCTGCCACAAATGCCATGACTGTGTGCGCGCATGTAATAAATGTTTGTTTAGTGAACACTGTGCCACCCTCTGAATTGTTATGTGCTGGTTCTATGCCTGGGTGGGGCCGCCATGCAAAGCGGTGTACAGGATGTAAATTTAACCACACACGAAGTGCTAGTTTAGATGTGGTTGGGCAAATTCAGTTCTGATGGGTGTGAGCCAAGGATGGGAATCTGATACTACAAAGCCTTTTGGGGTTAAGCATACTGAACAATTTAAATGGTGAGGTTCTCTGCTTTGTACCGGACTGAATATACAAGCACACGTTGTGACCATTTTAGCTGAGCTCCCTGTTCAACCTCTCACACTGTTTTTATCTCTTTCAGAAGAGGAGAGCTGATCGCCCCCTCCCTCCCCCAAACCTCCAGATGGTCTGAATGTGGACGGCCACCTTTAGTTCCATCATTGACAACATCCACAGGAAACCATCATGACTTTTCTTATTGCAGAAATAAAAATTATTTGAGTGGACTCCTAGTGTGCTGCATTTCTTTCTTGACCGGTTGGATATTCAGGCTTGGCAGTTGAGTGCTCTGGAGTTTATCTGTGCAGATCATCACTTTTGGAGATTTCTAGACTTACTTCTCTTTAATACATGGGTAAGATTTTACATTCGGGAAGTGCCCAGTACAAATGTGAAGCCTTTCCAACACTCCTGTACTGATGAGCAAAATGTCTCTCTAGCCGTTGTGCGCAGAGATAGTTGTCCTGCATTATACAGCGTAGGTGATTGTTTACTCGTGGTAAACTGTTAAAGCCAAATGATGTCCCAGACGAACCTGCCTCAACTTGTGGTACACTTTTTTTTAAAATTCCACCATTACTTTTTAAAGCCAGTCTAGACAATGTTTTGCTCTGATTTAGCAAACCTCTGCTTAGGTGGTGGGCTTTCTAACCCTCAATTAACTGCTTAACAAAGCCCATTCTAAACATCACACTAGAAGGGAATAAAAAACGTTAACACCCAATGAAACTAGTCGATGTATGAACTGCTTTGTTTTCTGCTACGACTGAAATCTAAAACAAAATCTGATTCTTTTTGCTGTCTCTTGGGATACACAGAAATGCAATACATGGCTTTGATTTTGTGGAATTTGTGTGGTAACATATTTTTCTGATGTTTGAATCTGCTTAGAATCACATGCTGTTCATATAGTCCGACATCTAGTGGTAATCGCACACTATTGCATCTTATTTTCGAAGATCGAAAAGGGGATGTCGACATGGGTGTGACTGTAATACTATCCCTAATGTGACATGTAGTGTTTGAATTTCTTTTTATTGTGCATTTGGTTAAACAAAACCTTAAGCACAGTTATTAATCAAGAATAGGAAAATATAAAATGCAGCCGATTAGAATAACCTTAATAAAACCAACATTCATCTAAAAGTTAAGATGGAGGATACACTGTTAAAATATACTGTTCTCTAATTAATGATTTTGTAATTTCTGTGTAAATTGATCATGGCCAATAATTATTCAAGCAATAAAACTATCTTATGTTGTCTTTTTCCACACACAATGTGCTGCACTAGTTATCATCCGAGAGGCAGCCCTCGTTAACGTGTTCCAGAATTGATATCCCTGTATATTCTCTATACATTGCACAAATTAATTGTAAACCTTATGATATTGCTCAGTCGGAACACTGCGTCAGTATGTGTCTGGCTGATTCTGCCTGTTTTACATAGCCTTCACAATCTCATGTAGCTAGGTACTCCGCTCCAGGCCCCTGTGTATTCAGATGTTAATATATTAAAGCAGGGAACTTGCAAATCTGGGTAGTTCTTTGCTACAGATCTTGGTTATATAGTTACAGGGCTTAATATATAAAAAGCCCTGTCTACTATATTAGGCATATCTTTTTTTCCTGCTGATCTGGGCAGTAGAACCTGGCCTATTCAGACTTGTGTTTTAGATTTCAGTTTATTATACACTTCAGGACCAATTTTGCTTGAAGTCAGGTTAGAGCTGGTATCAATCTCTAAATTGATATCAAAGTGATCATGTACTGTTTTCAATGGGGCATGAAACCTTCCTGCAAAGAGGCTTGCAAGTATCAGACCATTTCTAGGGCCAGTAACGCACCAATTGGCTCTGTTACTGCACACCTAATTCTAAACGGAGAGCCTCCACCGGGACGGACCTAGGGACTCCCAATATAATTCTTAGCATCTTCCCTTCCAGTTTATCCAACCATCCTGCATGGTGTTGAGCGAGGAGTTCCAGGCCATAAATCAGCCCCAGGATTATGCTGGTAGTTGTTCCCACTATGTGTGGCTAAATATCTGTGATTGCCGCCCATTTTCTCATGACTTTCCCTTGAATATAATCCCTGTAGGCTGTTTGTGGGGGCTGTATATATGGGGAAGCCAAAGTGTGTATATTTCTCAACTACTTCTAGTCTGGTGTCGCCCAACTTCCAGACAAGTCGTATTCATTCTATTTCTTTGCCCCAGTATCATTACCTTGGTCTTGGTGGCGTTTGACAAGGTTGTTAGCCATTGCTTAGATTTGGAGGGCATCAAGGAAACTTTGTAGCCCAATCTTCAGACTATCCGTGAGGACTGTATCGTCTGCATACATCAACCACGTTGCAGGTGTAATCCCAATTCGAGGGGATTGGGTCCTCCGACGTATTCCATATCTATGACAGGTAATCACCACAGCTGTGCTGCTTCGGAAACTTTTCCGGCGTCTGCGTCGATGATGTCGATGCGCCGACGTCGAGGACCTCCTCCGACGTCATCCGATGTGATAAGTAGGACGCACGACGCCTGTAGCCTCAGTTCCGTTTTTTCCGCGAACGTGTTGCTTCGTGTTTCTCGGTTCTAAGCCTCGACTCTTTGGAGTTCTGTTCTTTCTGGTTCTTCGAACCTGTTCGTTTGTGAATTTCCTTCGGCGATGTCTTCCACTTCGTCTTCAACCCCGCGTCCGGGCTTTAAGAAGTGCGGGGAGTGTGGGTCCAAGATGTCGGTGACTGACTCGCACGACGCCTGCCTCTGGTGCCTCGGGGAGGCCCACGACACGGATGACTATCGACTGCCAGTCGCTCACGTCCAAGGCCTTACGCGAGCGTAAGAAGAAATTGTCGGTAGGTCGGGTGTCCAAGCCCCGGATATCGAAGTCGGCGGGGCTTTCGACGGATGATTCGAGGGGTGACTCTCCGCGTCTTCGTTGGAAGTCTCGTCGGTCTTCTTCTAGGAGTCGGTCTCGCCACTCCTCAGCCTCTTCGAGGCATTCTCGGAAGCGCCGACACCGGTCGCCTTCCAGGTCCTCTTCAGAGGACTCTGCCCGGCACGTCGGTTACCCCACCAGCCGTGCGACGCCGGAGGAATGGGCTTCCTTCGGGAAGAAGATGTTGGCGATTCTTGAGTCGCAGGGTACTCAACCGTCCGCGCCCCCGAGTGGGGTCGGCCGTGAGAGGTCGAGAGCCACCGCTCGCAAGAGTGGTCGGCACGAGTCACGGGAGAGGTCCCGTTCGGACAAGGAGGCTCGTTCTCGCCGTACCCGTTCCAGGTCCCGGTCCTCGACGCGATCGAGACCGTGTGCACCTGTGATGTCTTCGAGGAAGACATCGACGTCTGAGGCGTCGAGGGCGTCGACAGGTTTTCTCGAGGCTCCGGCTCCGAGGAAGTCGAAGCCGTCGACGGTCAGGTCGTCGAGGGACACGCTCGGGGCTCCGGGTTCGAGGGCTGTGTCGACGCCGCCGATACTGGAGGCGCTGCATCTGACGTCGACGCCGATTTCCTCGACGTCGACGCCGATTTCCTCGACGTCAACGCCGATCCTCTCGGCGCCGTTGCCGGTTTTCTCGACGGCGGCGCCGATTCGCTCGACGCCATCGACGCCTTTCGTGTCGGAGGTGCCCCGTGTCTCGGGTGTACCCCCTAGGAAGGCTCTGGCTAAGAGCAGGCACTCTCGGGTGCCTTCTTTTCGCCACCTGGAATATATTTCAGAGGCGGATGAGGATTCTGATGGCCTGGTTCCTCGTCAGGTGCCAGATGACATTGTCTCGGGCCATAGTCAGTTTGACGATTTGAGGCAGTCTCTGCATGATGCCAGTGGACTGGACACCTCTCCGGAGGTGGAATTTTGTAGGCCTGAGCCTGGCTCCCATGCCGATTCCTCGTACCGGCGCCTTATGGCTAGGGTTTCTGAGTATCTGGGATGGTCTGCTCCCCCAGGGGAGTTTGTGCAGGATGACCTGACGGACATCCTGGATGTTGGTCCCCCAACTGACCCGGTACTGCCGTTCCATATGGCTTTACAGAGAAGGGTGGCGGCGGCTTGGACTGCTCCGGAGAGTCTCCCGGCGGTGGGCAAGTCCTTGTCGCGTAAATACCGTCCAGCCAGTAGCGACCCCTGCTACTTGACCAGGCACCCCACTCCGGAAAGTTTGGTGGTGCAGGCGGCCCCGGCAAAGCAGGCGTCGTACCCTACCATCCCTCCTGATAGGGACGACAAGCGTTTTGATGGCTGGGCGAAGAAAGTGTTTTCTTCTGGTGGTATGGCGCTTCAGGCGGCCAACTCCATTTGTGCCTTGTCACGTTTCACGCACACTCTGTGGAACTGTGTTGCGTTAGCGGCTGAACATATTCCCGAAGGGGATGAACGGGATGGTTTCCTTGCTATGGTCCAGGATGGTAAGGATGCCATGTGTGAGTCCGTTCAGTCGGGTCTGGACTTGGCTGAATGCGTCAGTAGGTCCATGGCGGCGAGCACCGTGATACGCAGGTTTGCGTGGTTGCGGAAGTCGGGGTTTGCTCCTGATGTGCAGTCCCGGCTCCTCAACATGCCCTTTGACGGTGAACACCTTTTTGGCAGCAAGGCTGACGAGAGCCTTGAGAGGTTGCAGACCTCAAAAGCTGCAGCGAAGTCGTTGGGCGCTGCAGTTCGCCAACCTCCGCCTTTTCGTCCTAGGGGACAGCAGTGGAGGGGTGGTTCCTTTCGCTTTTACTCGTCCTTCAGTAAAGCGAGAGGGGCTGGCAGTCAAAGAGGCCAGCGCAGGGGTACCAGAGGTGGACGACAGGGTACCCGTGGTGCCAAGGCCGCTCGGGCAGTTGCCTCTTTGCCCTCAGGTAACGCCGCAGCCACTCCTACTCAGTCATGAGGCCATGTCCCATGGTTCGCCGGTTGGGGGAAGGCTGACGCTGCATCTTGTAGAGTGGCAAGCCATTACTTCAGATGTGTGGGTTCTGGAGATCATAGCCCACGGCTACTGTCTTCCCTTTCGGCACAGGCCTCGCGACAATCCACCGGGGAACCTCTCTTTGAAGTGTCCGGATCCGCTCCTTGCGCAGGAAATTCAAGCCCTGCTGGAGAAAGGCGCTATAGAACTGGTGCCTGTAGCGGAGAGGAACAAGGGATGGTATTCCCCTTATTTTTTGATTTCCGAGAAAGACGGGGGATTGAGACCCATCATGGACTTGCGCGGTTTGAACAAACTCCTCAGGAAGGACAAGTTCAAGATGGTTACTCTCTCTCAAGTCCTCCAGGCCCTTCAGCTTCAGGACTGGTTGGTGTCACTCGACCTCAAGGATGCTTACTTCCATGTGCCGATCCATCCCAAGCACAAGAAGTACCTGAGGTTCGCGGTTGGCGACTCGCACTTTCAGTTTCGGGTCCTGCCGTTCGGATTGACCTCCGCCCCGAGGGTTTTCACCAAGCTCATGGTGGTGGTGGCAGCGCATCTCAGGCAAGGGGGGATTCACGTCTACCCCTGCCTGGACGATTGGTTGATCAGGGGGAGCTCTCCCGAGCAAGTCCTGGATCATCTGTCCGTCACCTGCCACTCCCTTCACAGGCTGGGCTTCTCCCTCAATTTAAAGAAGTCCCATTTGACGCCAACGCAGAGGCTCCAGTACATCGGAGCAGTGCTCGACACTTCCCTGGGGCAGTGTTTTCCTCCCCAGGTGAGGGCTCTTCACATTCAGCAGATGGTGCGCAAGTTTCAGCATGCCCAGACGCTCCCAGCGTTCGAGTTCTTGAGGTTGCTCGGCCTCATGGCATCCTGCATTCTTCTGGTGCCAGAGGCTCGCCTGCGAATGAGATCTTTGCAGTGGGCACTCAAGATGCAATGGTCACAGTCCTCCGGCAGGATGTCGGACCCGATTCAGGTGCCGCCCTCGGTCGCCCGGGACCTTCTGTGGTGGGCCGTCGAAGGCAACTTGATGAAGGGGGCTCCATTTTGGCTTCCCTGGCCGGAGGTGACGATCGTGACGGATGCATCCCTCACGGGATGGGGAGCTCATGCCAACGGGCTGACAGTCAGCGGTCGTTGGTCTCCGTCGGAGTCCAGACTCCATATCAATCTGTTGGAGCTGAGGGCCGTCAGGCTAGCCCTGAGGGCTTTTCTGCCGACTGTGCGAGGAAAGAATGTCCTGATCCTGACGGACAACACAGTGGCCATGCACTACCTCAACAAAAAGGGGGGGGCAGGGTCACTTCCTCTGTGCAGGGAGGCGATGCAGCTCGAGTTCTGGGCCATCCAGCAGGAAGTTTCGATCTCGGCAGTTCATCTGGCCGGAGTCGAAAACGTGACGGCGGACGCTCTGAGCAGGCAGAGCACGATCTCTCACGAGTGGGAGTTGGCTCAGGAGATTCTCCTGGAGATCTTCGCCCTTTGGGGGACCCCTCAAGTGGATCTCTTTGCCTCCAGTGTCAACCGGAAGTGCGAAAGGTTTTGCTCGCGGGAATTTCCTCCAAAAGGAGCCTTAGGAGACACGTTCGTGGTGGAGTGGTCGTTCCCGCTGCTGTACGCGTTTCCTCCAGTCCCCGTCATCCCGCAAGTGCTGCGGAGGTTACGGAAGTTCGGTTCCCGGATGATCCTCATTGCTCCGGCGTGGGCTCGGAGGACGTGGTACCCGGACCTTCTCGACTTGTCCATCTGCCCTCCACGTCGTCTTCCCTACCGAGACGATCTGCTCTCACGGGAGGGGGGTCTGGTTCTCCATCCAGAGGTCAGATCCCTCAACCTTCACGCTTGGCTTCTGAGAGGTTGAGGTATAGGGATTGGGACCTCCCTGAAGACGTGATGGAGGTGTTGCTTTCGGCCCGAAGGCCAGCAACTAAGTCTCTGTACCGTTGCCGTTGGCGTAAGTTCTGCGACTGGTGCAGAGTTCGGAATGTGGATCCTTTTGCATGTGACATCCCCATGGTTCTGTCCTTTTTGCTTTCTTTGGCCCACAGGGGCTTGCAAGTGGGTACCATTAAAGGTTACCTGGCGGCGCTGTCCATCTTTAAGCGCTCGTCTGAGTGTTCTTACTTTAAGATCCCTTTAATTTCACAGTTTCTGAAAGGGCTCACTAATGTGTTCCCTCCGTCACCTTTCCTGGTGCCTGGTTGGGATTTAAACCTTGTTCTTAGGTTTCTTATGGGTGCTCCGTTTGAGCCTTTACATTCTTGCCCTTTGAGGCTGTTAACTCTGAAAACTGTGTTTTTAGTTGCGGTTACTTCCGCTCGCAGAGTGAGTGAGTTACAGGCACTTTCAGTTAAGCCACCCTTCACTGTTTTCCACAAGGATAGGGTTGTCCTTCGTGTTCGTCCTTCTTTTCTTCCGAAGGTAGTGACGGAATTTCATTTGGCCCAGAAGGTTGTTCTTCCGGCATTCTATCCTCCTCCGCATCCTGGTAAGGAAGAGGAGAGGCTCCATAGGCTTGATCCTAGGAGAGCTTTAAGCTTTTATGTTTCACGCATGTCCCGGGTCAGAGTGGACGATCAACTCTTTATTGGTTACGCTGGTAAGCGTTTGGGGCAAGCTGTGACGAAACAGACTTTGTCCCGCTGGATTATTTTGGCCATCTCGGAGTGTTACCGCTTGGCGGGTAAGGACCCACCGGCTGGCTTGCGGGCCCATTCTACCAGGGGTATGGCTGCGTCTACTGCCCTGCAGAGGGGTGTTCCTATTCGCAACATCTGTGATGCAGCCACCTGGGCTTCAGTACATACATTTGTACGGCATTATTCCCTCGATTCCATCAGAGGGCAGGATCTGGCCTTTGGCAAGGCGGTCCTTTGCTCTGCTGTTTGATTGGCTATTATAAATTTTGTTTATAAATTCTTTCCCTCCTCCTTGCTCTGGTACTGCTTTGGGAGTCTGTCATAGATATGGAATACGTCGGAGGACCCAATCCCCTCGAAGAACAAGTTACTTTCTTACCTGGTAACGTTCTTTCGATGGGATGGTCCGACGACGTATTCCATATCGCTCCCGCCCTGCCTTCCCCGCTGCAGAATTTCTTTTGCGATTGCAGCTTACGTTCCGCAAGGCTTTGTGTCTGACTGGCAGTTGACTTATGTCACACGTTCTGGGGGAAAAAACTACAACTGAGGCTACAGGCGTCGTGCGTCCTACTTTTCACATCGGATGACGTCGGACGTCGGCGCATCGACGTCATCGACGCAGGACGCAGACGCCGGAAAAGTTTCCGAAGCAGCACAGCTGTGGTGATTACCTGTCATAGATATGGAATACGTCGTCGGACCATCCCATCGAAAGAAAGTTACCAGGTAAGAAAGTAACTTGTTCTTCTAGGTGGAAAGTTGCGCGTCACTCTCAGGGCTTCATCTAGATCAGAGGCAGAGATTATACAATAAAGGTGCCAGGCCACAGCCCTGCTCGAGTCCGATATTTACTTTGAGTTCAGCTGAGGTCACCCTCTTGGTTTAATCAGATGGACACACCAGTGTCCTGATATGCCATAATGAACCATAACAGAGGGGTCAAGACCTCAATTTCTTAGTTTTTCCAAAGTAAAGGCTAGGAGATATTATCAAATGCCCTAGAGAAATCTACATAGCACAGATGCAGACTCCTCTTTGTGACAGCGGTTGCTGTAGCAAAATATGGCAAAACACAAGCGTTGTACTGTGCTATGGGATTTCATAAATCCAGTCTATTTATTCAGCCGGTCATTTGTCTCGGCCCATCTATGAAGCTTACTCAATAGTTAAGATGTGAAGATCTTTGAACAAGAGTCCAGCATCGCTAGCAACCTGATATTTGAAGGCTCTAGACGGTGACCTTTCTTATAGATGGGGATCAAGATGGATTTAGTTCAGCATTTTGGCAGGGTACCAGTGCGTATGGTGTCTAACCCAATAATAGGGTTAGATTTATAAACCGTATTGGGGACTCCATCTGGACCTGGAGCTCTTAGATGAATGCATATGCTTGATGATTATCTTTTATATCCAGTGTGTACAAAATTGATTTCAGTGTGCCATCTGCCAGGTTAATCAGTGGTTCTTTCTGCAATCTATCATTGTAGAGGGATTTAATACAAGTCAGCCATGTCGTTTCTGCAATAGGATTTGATTAGTCAGTTGCATGGCCGGCCATGCCCCTTCGATAGTGTGCCCAAAATGCTGGCGTAAAACATTTTTATATTTAGTAGTGAGCAGAGAAATGGCGGCTTTCAGCTCTCTCATGTAGATCTCGATTTCTGTTTATTGCAGCCCGGTCTCTATGTAATTGTTTTTTTTTTCTATCAAAAATGGCCACATCAATGGGCGTCTTGCAGCTGGTTCTTAGGCATTATCCTGCACCAGGGTTTCCCGAGACCAATAGTAACATCATTAATTTGTTCATGTCCCAGCTATAATAAGCCATCGTCCCAGCTATAATAAGCCAGCAAGTTAGTCATCCACTAATGTCCCAACAATACATGCATCTCTAATCTATCCATATTAGTATTGGACCATAAGTCTTTTACCATGGTTGTTTACCTGGGTTTCCCCAGCACATACACTTTTTCCTGTGCAACAGTTCCCGGGTTATAGGTCCAGCTCAAAAGCTTATGATCACTACGTGTATCTGAGACCGATGTAATTTCACGACATGGGTGGCAGCGTCCATGACTTATAAACACGTAGTCCAGGCAAGAGTGAGCTTTCCCATTTGTCCAAGTTGCTTGTGTTGGGGCACCCCCCCCTTCCCTTTGTGGTAAGACAGATTAAATCGTGGGCTTCCAGACAATTGCCCCAGCCTGATGTTTTATGGCCTTTAGCACATTTTGTTTTATTTTGACTAACTGTATATAACTCATGGACAATTTGTTCCTCATGATATGGATCATATTCAATGGTCTCATTAAATTCCCCTGCAACTATGGCGTGACGGTCATGCAATTCCAACAAGTGGTTCAAAATCGTGTTGATTTTCTTCCTCTGTGATTGAGTGATCTCTATCCCGGGTGGATCATGTATGTTTATAATGAGTATTCTTATGTTCTCACACTCTCATGTATGCTAATCGACTGTATATAGGAAGATGCGATACCTGTAAAGAAGGGGGTTAGTGTGCATGTAGATCTCGCACCAATAGCTAGACCTCCCTTGGGGGCGCCCCCTCAAACCACCTATAGCAGGCATGCACAGTACATAATAGCAGTCAATGACAAAGCTGTCCAGCAGCCAAGTCCCTTGCAACAAAAAAAATAATCAAACCAGGTTAGTCAAACAAGAGTTCAATCCACAGGTGTTCCACGGGTTCCATTTGAACTTCTTAATAGTGCCAGGTCACAGCTACATCTCTGGGATCCATTTACCGATGACCTTACATGTGTCCACCTTGGCCTTTTTCGTCAGGTGGATGGCCAAAAAACTGGACCGTTCATTTGCTTGGTTCGTTTTAAGTTTAGTTGATTGAGCACCGGTGTTGAGATCCGACATAGTTTCATCTTTTCCTGCATAGATAGACTGCTTCCTACATACAGTTGGCTGAAAGCCAATTTTTTGAAGAGCTGAGTGGCAAGTGATCAATAGGGATGTCGCAGCCGAAGAGATGAGTTATTTTACGACCCAATTCGTTGAGCTGTACATTTTCAGAACTTCCACATGCGCAATATCTTCACTTTGGATATTTCGAAGTGCTGGGATATTGTGGAATAAATTCATGATGAAGCCACGAATCATAAAAGGGCTTTGCGCACTAGGGTTTATTTCTTCTAAATGTAGACATTTACCCAGGAGGAGATTTGCATAGGCATGGCGGTTCATCATAGCCCTGTCCTCTGGTGCTTCCGTCTGGCAATATGGATCAGAATCAGTTACTGGTCTTTCATAGGGATAGTTTGTGTACGTAGCCTGGTATATAGCACACTGATTTGCCATGGTTTGCAAAGTGGCATGCATGTTCATATTGTGCATGCTATTCATTGGCTAACAGTTACTTGTTTCAATAGGGAGGGTTGGTGCGCGTGTCTCAGATCGATTCAGATGGCTTGGGGTCATATGGCTCGCGCCCTCTTGTTCCAACAATGTTTGCTTCAGTTATTGATTGTTCTACTCCTATGTTTTGAGCAGTATGGTAAGGAAGCATGGCATATTTGGCAGGCCTGTTTGACCTGACTATTTGTGACTCCAATGTAGTTGTTTTTGCTTGGCCATTAACTTTCAGCCAACTATCAAGGGAACTGTCTAATTGCACTTCACTGGTGAGCCGTCCTCTTGAGCAAAGCTAAACCTTGTGAGGCCAGTTTTCGCGCTCAATACTTTCATTGAGTTGCTAGGTGCCATTGTAGTTGTTTTTGCAGGGCTATTGACTTGCAGCAATCTGTCGAGTATACCAGATGGTTGCTTTTCTGTGTGATCCTTCTTGGGCAGAAGTGATCCTTATGAGGCCAGTTGTCACACTGAGCTTTATTTACTGAATCACTTGATGTCATTGTACCGCTAGTTAGCGCAGCTTCTTTTGGGTAATTGTCAGCAGATTGGTCTGTGGTTCAGGAGGTTTCTTTGTCTTGGGTCGCATCTTACTTTTGGCGAGCCATCCTGTGCCTCCATCCACTCTTTTGCCTTCTAATTGATTTGTGTCCAGGATTTGTATTGCCATTGTCATCGTTGTTTCCATATTATTGGCAATAACGCATGACCTATTTTGTGAAGCAGTTGAGAAGACTTCTCCAATAGTGAGGGTTTTCTACCTTTTGATTCATGGGCATGGGTTGCGTTGTATGTTCAATGATGGGTAGCACAGTAGGGAGGTCAGGACCCATATCAGTATTAGGCAATGTAAGTACTGGGTTCCTCTGTAATTTCCCTTGTGTGATTAATCACATCCTCAACTTTGCTCAATGCATGTTTGATCGTCAACTGCTCTGCTGCTGTTAGTGCAGAGCACAAAGAGTGCCTCTAAAGATGAAAACAGCATTCAATGGGAGGTCGCTGGGGAGGTGGGGGGGGGATTTACCTCCCTCATTGGGCTTCATGCAGTGGAAAAACCTGATGTAGCGGTTTCACTAGCTGTGTCCTCAACTATGTCCAACCTGAATAAAGATCCATCTGAACATGAGCAAGACAATATTTGATCCAAGTCCAGGGTATTGAACTGATGAGAATCAAGTGTTATTTTGGAGTGTAGATGAGTTGGCAATTATCCTTCCTTGTCTCAATGAGTTCCTTCTAAAGTACATACATAGGTTAAGAAGCAAATTATTGTCAATACTTGGGCATATAGCCTTATCTTCCTCCATGGATATGGTACCCATTGTCTTCAAGCCGGGTAAGTTTGGCCGTGCTGGTGTGCCTGGAACCACGTCACTATTCTCTGGTGTGCCATGATATTCTATGGTTTTGTTGATCAACTTGTAGTTACTTTGGTAGCACCAGTTGCTGTGTTTATTAATGGGGTTTCCATTAGTGTACTACGTCCGTGTTTCCCTGCACGTGTCACTGTGCAAGGCAAAGTTGGTCTCATGTCAACGTGTAGACCCCCATTCCACAGTCTTACTCAAACGGTTTTGTGGTTATGGGTGCCGCGGGGCCGTGGCCAACCCCGGTCAAACACTCCATGGCCATTCTCTGCGCCACGCACGGTGAAAGTTTTATGCTGAACGCAGAGCAAGCACACAGACTCCGCCTATGAAATAACAGCAATGGAGAACAGACTTTCGAATGGATTGTGTCCTCCAACGTATTCCTCATCTTAGATGTTTTTCGTCCAGCTTTAGCTGCTTCGGAAATGTTTTCTCGGCAGAGGGCGCCGTGCGTCGATGTCATCGAGTCGAAGTCCCTCCAAGGCCTCTGTCGGGGGTGACATCATCTGGTATACAAGTAGTAGGCGCGGCGCCCGTTGGCCTCATTTCCGTTTTTACGCAGTACGTATGGCTTCGGAGACTGCGCGCCTCGATAGTTCTGTGATGCAGTTATTGTGGAGAAGATATTCGAAATGTTCTCATCGTCAAACCTGACTACACTGCGTTTGGGGTTCAAGAAATGTAAAACCTGCGCTTCCAAAATGTTGATCACTGATCCGCACCAAGAATGTCTGTGGTGCCTCAGCGAAAACCACAACATGGATGCCTGTACGAAGTGTCAGGCAATGACTGGCAAGGCCTTGCGAGAGAGCAAGGGAAAGCTACAGGTAGGTTGAAAACCTGACCGAAAAAGCCTCAAGCGTCGAGTTGAGATCCCATGAGGAGAAATCTCCTCTACGCGAAAGGTGAAAACATAGGTCTAGGTTCCGAAGTGGTTCCCACCACTCTTCGTCTTCGACGAAAAAGTCTAAAAAGAGACGCCACATCCCTTCCACCTAGTCTTCTGATGAATCCCCCAAGAAAATGAAATGCTCCACCAAACATTCTTCCTCCGAAGAATGGGAAGCATTTAGAGTTAAAATGATGGAGGTTTTTGAAAAGGCTAAGCCTTGGTCCGCGCCTTCCTCAGAAGCCGGCCAAGAGCGTTACCATTACGACACTCGCGTGCCCTCGAACCCGGGTGATCGAAGGAGGAAAGATCGGGACCCTTTCAGGACCCAGAGTGATAAATATCGCTCGAGTCGACTGTTCGAGGTAATCGCCGTCCGGAACCCGACACACCTCGAAGGACGAGCCTTCAAAGAGAGTCTTGACTCCCTCAAAGCCAGCTCCATTGTCTGCTATTTTGTTGATGCCTTTGGTGCCAAAAGTTTCAAAGGCTACAGTTCAGCCAGAAACTGACAAAATAGCAGCAAAAGAAAGCTGCAAAGACTACAAAACCTTCAGCCTCCACTGTAACGGCTCCTCCAGAAAAAATGTATAAACCTCTACCAAGGAAGGAATATTTTAAATCCTTGACTTCAATTTTTGAAGAACAAGAAAGGTCTGAGGAGCATGATCCTTTTGGCCTACAGTATGGCACCCCTAATTTCCCAGAATATCTAATTTCTGAGGAAAGCAGAATGAGGGATTTAATGGAAACCCTACATAACGCAAGTGGAGTTGACATATCACCTGAGACAGAATTTGGCAGACCAGAACCAGGGGAACATGCCAGTCCCTCATACAGACAACTGATGACAAAGGTGGTGGATTATTTTGGATGGTCTAGACCACCAACTCAGTTCATCCAGGATGACATGATTGACATATTGGCTCCTGGCCCCACCGAAGATCCGATTTTACCCTTCCTTGTAGCCTTTCAAAATAGAGTGGCCAAAAATTGGGAGACCCCGGACTCGATTCCTCCTGTGAATAAGTCCCTCACTTCATAATGCCACGATTCCAGTAGCGACCCTGGCATCTGTCTAAACACCCTACTGCTGAGAGTCTGGTGGTCCAGGCAGCCACAGCTTCTAATAAGGTGGTGTACCCTTCCATCCCTCCAGATAGGGACGACAAGCGTGTGGATGGTTGGGCACGCAAGGTATTTTCAGCTGGGAGTATGGCATTAAAATTGACCGACTCCACATGTGCCTTGGCAACATTTTCCTACACTGTGGGAGTGCATTGCAATCGTTAGCGATGGAAAGGAAGCCATGCAGGAATCCCTTCAGTCTGGATTGGACACTGCAGTTAGCGTGAGCAGGTCCATGGCCACTAGCACAGTGATACGCAGCTTTGCGTGTTTGCAAAAGTCTGGTTTCACAGCAGACGTGTAAAACTGTCTTTTGAACATGCCTTTTGACGGGTCTCACCTTTTCGGCAACAAGGCTGACTAGAGCCTTGAGCAGTTGCAGACCTTGAAAGCAACACTCATATCTTTAGGAGCTGCTATTAGGCAACCTCAGCCTTTTCGTGCATCAGGACAATCTTGGAGGGGATGATCCTATCGTTATTACTCCTCATATGTTAAGGCAAGAGGAATGGCCAGTCAAAGGGGCCAGAAAGAAACCACTTGTGGTGGACTAGGAAAACGTGCTAAGCCAGCCCCAGCTGCAGCCTCTTTACCATCAGCATCTGCAGCAACTGCCACAAAACCACTTTGAGGACTTGCATTACAAGACACCTGTGGGAGGCAGGCTGTTGCAGCATCTGCAAGAATGGCGAGCCATTTGTCATGATGCCTACCCCCGGGGAACCAGACCAGGTCCAGCAACCCCGGAAGCAGGCATCAGGTTACTTTGAGCAAGCCCAAAAACCCCTGCTAGGGGCTGTTTGGGTGCGGTCCTGGCGCCTATGGCGCCAGGCTCATATGGAGTCAGTCCTGGCGCCATAGGCGCCAGGCTCATAGAGTAGAACTTACCTGATGCAGACCATGCTGCAAGCTTACCCGATGCAGACCATGCTGCAGAGCTCCAAGCCAAATGAGGCTTGGAAGGGACCATTTTACCTAGGGACTATTTTTTACTCGGGTGGGGCTGGGGAGGAATACTTACCTGGGACTACTTTGGAGGCTATTTAAAACGCACCCGAAGAGCAGCACACGCTTCGCGTTATTTTGCATCCAGCAGCTTAACGCTCACGGTCTGCAAGCCTGCATCCAGTCTTCTGACATGCCCGCTTCGAGTCTGCAGCTCCAAGAAAAAGAGAGGAACGGAAGGAGAAGAGGTTAGAATAAGAGCAAAACTTTCGATCCTTACCTGAATTCCGGATCCACCGTGCCTTCGAGCTGGAAGAAAGAAGCATTTTACGCGCACCGCCTCGCCTGCAGCAGCGCCGCGCCGAACTCACCGGCCTTCGCAGCATCCTCACGATCCACTGCATCCTTCTGCACGTTCCTACCACACTCTGGCACCTAAGGGGAACACAAGAACAGCAAAGGTGAGCCAAGGGAATAAACAGAGGCAAAAGTAACTACTGCCGGGGGTACTATTGCTCTTCACGGGTCGGCGCAGTCTCCATTGCATCCTCGCTGTACCCCGGCCCCTGAGGGGAACAAAAGGACAACAAGGTGAGATAAAGGGACAAACGAGGGGAAATCTTCTCACCACAATAGACTTACCTAATTTTACCGCCGGAGGCATTATTCCCTGAACTTCATATTTTCTCTCCACACCTGAATAAGGGAGCAAGCAACAGGTTACATTCTGGCCTTATTTTATTGAACTGTGTAGGATAAGCCAAATCCTTATCTGAACTTCGTCAGCTACCACGAGGAACTCTTCGCTGGGGTCAAGCTGCAAACTGCAAGGAATCGGACAAGAGTGAAAGTCAGACATGTGAACTCCTGCGCTCAATGCAGGATGGAAAGCTCATCTTTTCAAACCATCAGGTGAGACTATAAGAGGGGACATCAAAGGTGATCTGTGGGGTGAAGAGGGGGGTGGGGGGAGGAAATTTACGCTCAACTCCACGGGTGGTTAATTCCCTTTCGCCATTTGCAGAAGAATATTCCTACGGGCCAGGCAAACGAAACTAGCTGGGCCAGTCCAGTCCGTCATCTCGGCCCTATGCGTCACATTGGTGGAGACCGCAGCTGTCCAGTTCAGATCGAAGCCTCTGTGGGAGCCAGGTGAGCAGAACACCATTACTTCAGATGTTCGGGCTCTAGAAATAATAGCCCAAGTTTACTGCCTTCCTTTCGTAACGCAACCTCAAAGCAATCCACCGGGGAGACACTCTTTGAAGCTTCCATTCCCGCTCCTACAGCACAAAGTTTTAACCCTGCAGGAGAAAGGTGCAATAGAACCAGTAGCGGAGAGGAACAAGGGATGGTACTCCCCATATTTTATGATCCCCTCCCACCCCCAAAAAAGGACAGAGGACCGAGATCCATCTTGGACTTCAGAGGCTTGAACAAGCTCCTCGGGAAGGACAAGTTCAAGATGGTTATTCTTTATCAGATCCTTCAGGCCCTTCAATTTCAGGATTGGTTGGTGTCATTTGACCTTCAGGATGCTTAGTTTCATGTGCCAATCCATCTCAAGCACAGAAAATAAATGAGGTTGGCCACTCAGTTTCGAGTCCTATCATTCGGGTTGACCTCTGCCCCGAGGGTCTTCACCAAGTTGATGGCAGTGGTGGCAGTGCACCTCAGCAGAGGGGGGGGGGGGTTCACGTCTACCCCTAACTGGACGATTGGTTGATCAGGGCGCATTCTGCCGAGCAAGCCCTGAATCATCTGAAAGTAACCTGCCACTTCTTCCACAGACTGGGCTTCTCCCTCAATTTCAAGAAGTCACAAATGACACCTTCCCAACAGCTCCAGTACATATGGGCTGTATTAGACACATCCTTGGGGAAGAGCTTGCCTCCCAAGTCGAAGGCTCAAGAAATTCTTCAGATGGTTTCCAAATTCCAAAATGCCCAAAATCTCCAGGCCTACGACTTCTTTAGGTTGCTTGGCCTCATGGCATCCTGAATTTTCCTAGTGCCAGAAGCACGCCTGAGGATGAGATCCCTTCAATGGACACTGAAGACTCGATGGTCCCAATTCTCAGGACAAATGACGGATCTCCTTCAAATTCCAAACAAGGTTCGGCACGATCTTCTGTGGTGGACTTGCTCAGAGAACATCATAAAAAAACATTTTTGGCAACCATGGCCAGAGATTACAGTAGTGACGGATGCCTCACTCATGGAGTGAGGAGCTCATGCCAATGATCTGACAATCAGCGGTCGTTGGTCTCCATCGGAGTCCAAACTACACATCAACCTTTTAGAGCTGAGAGCAATCAGACTAGCGCTGGAGGGTTTTCTGCCATCTGTCAGGGGACAAAATGACGGACAGCACAGTGGCCATGCATTACCTAAACAAAAGAGGTGGTGTAGGGTCACTACCTAAAGTGCAGAGACACAATGCAGGTCTGGTATTGGGAAATTCAGGAAGGAATCTCATTATCGGCAGTTCATCTAGCTGGGGAGAAGAATATGACGGCGGACGCTCTGAGCAGGCAGAGTACTGTGTCCCACAAGTGGGGACTGGCTCAGGGAGTCCTTCAGGAGATCTTCACCCTTTGGGGAACCCCTCAAGTAGATCGGTTTACGACTCAACTGGAAGTGCGAAAGGTATTGCTCAAGGGAATTTCCCCCCAGAGGAGCCCAAGGGGACGCGTTCGTGGTGGAGTGGAACTTCCCACTGCTATATGCGTTCCCTCCGATCTCCGACGTTCCTCAAGTCATCAGGAGATTAAGGCAGTTCAAAAACCACATAATCCTAGTTGCCCCGGATTAGGCCAGGAGAACGTGTTACCCAGACCTTCTAGATATGTCCACCTGCCCCCTGTTACGTCTCACAAAAGGAGGGCAAGTTTCTCTATCCAGAGGTCAGGACTAACCTTCATGCTTGGTATCTGAAAGGCTGCGATGCAAGGATTAGGACCTTCCGGATGACGTCATGGAGGTGTTGCTTTCAGCGAGAAGGCCAGCAACAAAATCTTTGTACCGTTGTCGCTGGAAGAGGTTTTGCAACTGGTGAAGGGAAAAGAATGTTTATCCTTTTCTGTGTCCTATTCCAGAAGTATTATCCTTCCTCTTATCATTGGCACATAGAGGTCTCAATGTTGGGACCATTAAAGGTTATCTTGCAGCGCTTTCCATCTTTAAGCGCTCTTCGGAAGAATGTTCCCATTTTAAAATTCCTTTGATAGTACAATTCTTAAAGGGACTCGCCAATGTGTTTCCTCCCTTTTCTTTCCAAGTCCCAGTTTGGGACCTTAATCTGGTTCTAAAGTTTTTGATGGGTGCCCCTTTTCAACCTTTGCACACATGCCATTTTAAGATTACTAACGTTGAAAACCGTTTTCTTGGTTGCTTTAATATCTGCTCGAAGAGCGAGCGAGTTGCAGGCACGGTCTTCTGGGCCACCCTATACTGTGTTCCACAACGACCATTGTATTGAGGGTTAAACACTCTTTCTTACCTAAAGTTGTGTCCGATTTCCATTTAAATCATAAAATCATGCTGCCTGCATTCTATCCTCCACCTCATCCCATCAAGGAGGAGGAAAGATTGCACAGGCTGGGGACCCGAGAAGAAGCTTTTACATTTCTAGGCTCTCCAAGCTTAGAATGGATAATCAATTTATCATTGGCTACACCGGAAGGAATTTGGGTCAATCGGTGTCAAAACAAACCCCATCACGTTGGATTGTGCTTTGCATTTCAGAAGGCTACAGATTGGCCGGCAAAGATCCACCAGAAGGCTTGAGGCCCCATTCAACCAGAGGCATAGCCTCTTCGACAGCCCTTCATAAAATCTATTTGTGAAGCAGCGACTTGGTCTTCGCTGCACCCTTTTTCTAAATTCTATAATCTGAATGCTTTCCACTCTAAAGAGCTTGCTTTTAGTAAATCAGTGCTGTATTCAGCTATATAATATTAAAAATCTACTCCCTCCTCCAAATAACTTTTACACTGCTTTGGGAGTCTATCTAAGATGAGGAATACATTGGTGGACACAAGCCATTCGAAGAACAAGTTACTTACCAACTGGTAACGTTCTTTCGACTGGATGTTCCTCCAACATATTCCTCATCCCCCTCCCATCCTACCCCTCTGTAGATTTTCCGGTATTATTACCACTTAAACTCTCGCAAGGCTGACACCTGGATACCTACACTATCTATACAGCAGAGCAAGAGGGGAACAACAGAACTGAGGCCAACTGGCGCCACGTGTGCTACTTGTATACCCGATGACGTCGCCCCCATGGAGGCCTTTGAGGGACTTCGGCACCCCCTGCCGAGAAAACTTTTCCGAAGCAGCTAAAGCTGGACGAATACATCTAAGATGAGGAATACGTTGGAGGAACATCCAGTCGAAAGAACGTTACTAGTTGGTAACTAACTTGTTCTCCAGCAGGGCACCAAGGTACACCACTCCACGTTCTGTGACATGTAGTGTAGCCAAGATCCCTCACGTGTCAAGGTCCTGCCAGATTGTTTTTTTTCCACCTACCTAGCTCGTAAGAGTTTTAGATTGCGTTCTGAGAATATCGATAATTTCACTGATATTCGGTGGTTCGCTTATTCTCGATGACCGACGACTGGTCCTGTCTGCCGAGGTTCCATCCTGGGCTGCTCGGCGACAGTTTACCGCATGGCCTCAGCATTTCGGCCCAGCATTCACAGTAGGGAGAGTCGTGCCCTTTTCATACTTTCTCCTTTGAGAATGCCTTTCTTTTACCCCTTCTCTTATCTTTTGGTCTGGCTACCGCTTCCCTCTGCTATGAAGGGGGACTCTCTTTACATTTTTCCCGTCTAGCAACAGGACATTACCTTGGGTAGACACCCATCGCCGATGCAATTGGTGTCTTCCTCGTGATATTGATGAGCGCTAGTGCAAGGCCTGTAAACTTTCAACCGAAAACTTTGAAAGACAGGTGTATGAGATGGTGGGCGGCCTATGCCCTGCATGCTGAGTCTATCCCCCACCCCAAACGAGGAATCGGTCAGCAGCTGCAGCTCCGATTTGGAGGCAGTAGACCTTGCGGTCAAGCCCTTGCTCTCCCTTGTGTCCGGCCCCATCATGCATGCCGCCGGCCGGGCCATGGGCAGATCACATCCCAGCGACAAGGACACACACACACACCACATATTTCAAAGCACACAACCCCAAAACTTTTCTCTGCTTTTTCGAAGGTTTCTACGCCCACAGGCCTGTCAACTTTTGGCTTGGCCTTCAGAACCTCACAGTTCAGCGCCCTTGAGTTACCGCAGTCGCGATCTACGCATGGTGCGAAATCTACTTCTAGAACGGGCATCTCTTCTAAATCTCTGAAAGACGCGGCAGTGCCCAAGACCCCAGAAAGGACCCTTCACCAGAAGGCTCTTCTGCTGCCGCCCTTCCCCGAAGGCCCTACATCCGGGCCCAGCACCCTTTCCACCTCCAGATCCTTCAAACTCCTCTGAATGGACCTGGGGCAGGTTTGAGACCTGTATGAACAGAAAGGCAGATTAGATCAACTTCGTAGATCTGTTTGATAACCCTGTAAAGGGACTTATGTGGGGGGGGCATGAGTCTACCTCTCTAAGTCCCAAAGGGTCCTCTCTTGGGGTGAACCAGACATGGTTCACTGTGTTCTGAATTTGTGGTAAAGTAGGGCTTACTGCTCTCTTCCTGCCCGCTCATGCTTGTCCTACCCCCCCCCCAAACTCCCTCCTATCCCATGGTGCTCTCTATCTCACCTATCTTTTCTAACTGCTTCTCCATTGACTATCCTGCTCTCCTCACTAAATCTGGTAGCAAAAAGTTTAAAAAGGACATCCTGGTCTCCAACCCAGGCCTCCCTATCGCTGACACCTGCACCAGTGCCTCCTCTAAGGAAACTCTCACTGACATCCTCTTTTTCGTGCCTTCACCTGACCTATGGACCCTTCATATGGTCTCTGTGCTCTCTCCTTTCTCCTCTTCTCCCATTAATTGTGGCACCCGCTGGGAGGTCCTCTTGGCCTCCTTCCACTCCTCTAAGGCCATCATTAATGTCTATGCTAATGAGACCGTCTTGGTCCAAGGCCCTCAGGCCAACCTTCACCTCTTTGATAGACGCTTCCCGCGCCTCATCAACTTCCTTTCCTCTCCTGCTGTCCCCCCTCTGTCCTCGGCTACCTTGCCTTTATCCTCCCTCCCTGCCCCCTCCCGCGCTCCTTCTCCTCCGCAGGGCGTACCTCTGATCTGTACCCCTCCCCTGAAGTCCTTCAAAGATGGCAACCTTCTCCACATTGAGATTGGAGCCAACAAGGAATTCCTAATGATTCTTCTTGATTTCATTTCTAAGAATTCAAACTTCACGTATGATGGGAAATACTATACACAAATATCAGGAACGGCCATGGGAGCCACAATGGCACCGGCATATGCGAATTGTTTTATGTACCAATTTGAAACGTCACATGTACTCAATAACCAAAGATGGAAACGTCACCTTAAGACATGGGTTCGGTACATTGACGATATTTTTGGCATATGGGCAGGTAATCAGAATGAACTGTTTTTGGAATATTTAAATGGAATTGACCATCGTATTCAATTTACACTTGAGATAGGGGATCCCAATATCCACTATCTAGATGTTCAAACCATTATCAAAGACAACAAGATAAACACTACTCTCTACACCAAACCGACAGATCGAAACAACCTTTCGAAGGGATTGTGTCCTCCGACGTATTCCTTATCTTAGATAGAAATCCTTCAGCTTTGCTGGCCTCGGAAAATTTTTTCGCCAGAGGGCGCTGCGCGTCGATGATCGCCGAGTCGATGACCCTCGACGGCCTCCGTGCCGACGTCGACGTCATCCTGCCTATAAAGGCCGCGCGCAGCGTCCGTTGCTCAGTTCCGTTTTTCCGCGCTTCGTTGTGCCTCGGAACACCGTTGCTCAGTTCTCGATATAATATCTAACCTCGATATCGATGGCATCCTCCTCCGACCCGACGACCCCTCGGTCCGGTTTCAAAAAGTGCCGAGACTGCGGGAAGAAAATGTCGTTGACGGACCCTCACAGGGTCTGTTTGTGGTGTCTGGGAATCACGCACCAGAGTTCGGAGTGTGAGGAATGCCTTTCCATGACGGCGAAAGCCTTGAAGGAGCGTAGGGGGAAGCTCGAGAGAGGTAGGTCAACTTTAACTTCCTCGAAAGCTTCTTCGGTAGAGTCGAGACGTTCGTCTCCTCACCATAAAAAACACTCTCGTTCTAGATCACGAAGTGGCTCCCACCACTCGTCGACATCGAGACACTCGAAGAAGAGACGTAGGAGATCCCCTTCGTCATCTTCGTCGAGTTCTCCTGAGAGAGTTCATTGCCCCACAAAACGCAGCTCGCAAGCTGAGTGGGAGGAATTCAGGAAAAAGATGCTAAGCGTCTTCGAGAAAGCGGCCTCGTCCCCCTCGAAGACAGCTGAGGGTGATACCCCGGGTAAAAAACCCAAAAAATCTAAACGCCGCGAGTCGCAGTACCCGGCGGAAAAGTCAACCCGAAAGCGCCTCGAGCCATCGGGAGATAAAGCATCATCGACGCCATCGTCGAAAACTCCTTCGAAACAGAGGTCGGCGCCATCGACGCCGTTGTCGAAGGATTCATCGGCGCATCAGTCGATCGAGTCGACGCCGACGTCGACGCCGATATCGACGCCGGTGAAGGAAAGAACCACGGCTACTCCACAGCCAACGGTTAGACAAAAGACCTCCGACTCGACGCCGAGAACGTCGACGTCGTTCTCGAGCAGGACTCCGATCCTTTCGAGTTCCTCGAGGCCTAGTACACATTTCTCGACGCTTTTCACGGCGCCTTCGAGTACTTTCACGTCGGTGTCGACGACATCGACGTTTTCAAGGCCTGTGATGATGGCTCCTTCTGCATTGGAAATGGGGTTTATACCATTCCAAAAACCAAAGTATCCCCCTTTAACCTCGATTTTTGAGGAAAGGGAGGATTCAGACCAAGATATTGATTTACAGAGGACCACATCACCAGAGCCAGAGACTTTCGCCTCTGAGGAAAGAGGATTAAAAAATCTTCAGGATGCACTTCAGGAAGCTAGTGGCTTGGACACTTCTCCTGAAGCAGAATTTATCAAACCAGACCCAGGAGAACATGCGGAGACTCCATATAGAGCTCTGATGTCTAGAATCATAGAATTTATGGGTTGGTCTGCACCTTCTCCTGCCTTTCAGCAGGATGACCTCACTGACATACTGGACAAGGGCCCACAGGAGGATCCTGTGGTTCCATTTCACTCTGCTCTACAGAGAAGGATTTTGACAAACTGGGAAACGCCGGAAATTATCCCGGCAGTAAATAAAAAACTGTCAACAAAATACAGGGTGGCTAGTTCTGACCCTGAATATTTGTCAAAACACCCTACTCCTGAGAGCTTAGTTGTACAGGCTGCAACCTCATCAGGCAGCACATCTGCATACCCCACTGCTCCGCAGGATAGGGATGACAAAAAGTATGATGCCATGGCTAAGAAGGTTTTTTCTGCCTGTAGCATGGCGTTAAAGTCTATTAACGCGACCTGTACGCTCGCTAGGTTCAGCCACACCCTTTGGGAGTGCGCTTCATCAGCGGCTGACTGCCTCCAAGAAGGAGAGGAAAGGGACGCATTTTTAAACATCATCAGGGATGGTAAAGATGCGATGTGCGAGACCCTACAAACTGGCCTAGATTCTGCTGACAGTATCAGCAGGGCCATGGCGGCAAGTACCACAATCCGCAGGCATGCGTGGTTGAGGAAGTCTGGTTTTGCCTCTGACGTGCAGACCAGGCTTTTGAATATGCCCTTTGACGGTTCTACCCTCTTTGGAAAGAAGGCGGATGACAGTTTGGAGAAACTGCAAACGTCCAAGGCAGCAGCCAAGTCATTGGGAGCTGCTATCCGTCAGAATACCTTTCGTCCTTCGGGATCATCGTGGAGAGGACGGTCCTTTCGTTACTATTCCTCATATGGAAAGGGCAGAGGACGACCGGCTCAAAGAGGCCAAGGAAGATTTACCCGTGGTGGACGGGGTAGGGGAAAGAAAGCCGCACCCGCAGGAGCAGGAGCCACTTTACCTTCGGCAACTGCATCAGCCGCTTCAAAACCACTCTGAGGTCTCCCCTCACAGAACACCAGTAGGGGGCAGGTTAACTCACCATCTGACGGAATGGCAGGCTATTACGTCAGATGCTTGGGCTCTGGAGACAGTGGCCCAAGGTTACTGCCTGCCCTTCCTACATATCCCTCAGAGTCATCCACCGGGGAACAACCCTTTGAAGCTTCCAGATCCGCTCCTCTTGCAGGAGGTTTTAGACCTGCTAGAGAAAGGTGCCATAGAACTGGTACCTGTAGCGGAAAGGAACAAGGGTTGGTACTCCCCCTACTTCATAATACCGAAGAAGGACGGAGGACTGAGACCCATCTTAGACTTACGGGAATTGAACAAATTCCTCCGAAAGGACAAGTTCAAGATGGTGACTCTCTCTCAGATCCTTCAGGCCCTCCAGCTTCAGGACTGGTTGGTATCTCTAGACCTCCAGGACGCTTATTTCCATGTGCCGATCCATCCCAGGCACAGGAGATACCTGAGGTTCGCAATTGGCAGCTCTCATTATCAATTTCGAGTTCTGCCATTTGGGCTAACCTCCGCCCCGAGGGTCTTTACCAAGCTAATGTCGGTTGTGGCTGCAAGTCTAAGGAGGGAAGGGATTCATGTCTACCCTTACCTAGACGATTGGTTGATCAGAGCTGTATCTTCGGAACAGGTTCAGAGACAACTAGATTATGTTTGCCACTTCCTTCACAAGCTGGGCTTCTCCCTCAATTTAAAGAAGTCACAGATGATACCATCACAGAGACTCCAATTCATTGGAGCAGTCCTGGACACTTCCCTGGGAAGAGCCTTGCCACCAGAGGTGAGGGCTCGAGATATTCTGCAGATGGTCATCAGATTTCAGAATGCCCAATATCTCCCAGCCTACGACTTTCTGAGGTTGCTAGGCCTCATGGCATCCTGCATATTCCTCGTGCCGGAGGCTCGCCTGAGAATGAGATCCCTCCAGTGGGCACTGAGAACTCAGTGGTCACAGTTCTCAGGAAGGATGACAGATCTCCTTCGGATCCCGGTCAAAGTAGCCCGAGACCTTCAGTGGTGGGCCTGTCGGGAGAACATCCTGAAAGGAGAAATGTTTTGGCAACCATGGCCGGAGATAACAGTAGTCACGGATGCCTCACTCACGGGGTGGGGAGCTCACGCCAACGACTTGACCATCAGCGGTCGTTGGTCTCCATCGGAGTCCAGACTACATATCAACCTGTTGGAGCTGAGAGCCATCAGACTAGCGCTGAAGGCTTTTCTGCCGTCTGTACGGGGAAGAAACGTCCTAATAATGACGGACAATACAGTGGCCATGCACTACCTCAACAAAAGAGGAGGCGTAGGCTCACTACCACTGTGCAGAGAGGCGATGCAGCTCTGGTTTTGGGCAATTCAGGAAGGAATCTCTCTATCGGCAATTCACCTAGCCGGAGAGAAGAACTTGACAGCGGACGCTCTGAGCAGGCAGAGCACAGTCTCTCACGAGTGGGAGATAGCTCAGGAAGTCCTTCAAGAGATCTTCGCCCTTTGGGGAACCCCTCAAGTGGATCTGTTCGCCACCAGTATCAACAGGAAGTGCGACAGATTTTGCTCAAGGGAATTTCCCCCGAGAGGAGCTCTAGGAGATGCGTTCGTAGTGGACTGGGAGTTCCCACTTCTGTACGCGTTCCCTCCGGTCCCTGTCATTCCTCAAATGATCAGGAGGTTGAGAAGGTTTCGGAAGACCATGATCCTAATTGCCCCGGATTGGGCCAGGAGAACGTGGTACCCGGACCTTCTAGACATGTCCATCTGCCCTCCAATTCGACTGCCATACAGAGAGGATCTTCTCTCGCAGAAGGAAGGTCAGGTTCTCCATCCAGCCATCAAGACCCTCAACCTTCACGCTTGGTGTCTGAAAGGTTGAGGTACAAGGATTGGGACCTTCCGGATGATGTTATGGAGGTGTTGCTTTCGGCCAGAAGGCCGGCAACTAAAACTCTATACCGCTGCCGTTGGAACAAATTTTGCAGCTGGTGCAGAGAAAAGAATATTGAACCCTTTTCTTGTGGTACACCTATGGTGTTGTCATTCTTACTTTACCTGGCTAATTCAGGCCTACAGGTTGGCACAATTAAGGGCTATCTCGCAGCGCTATCAATCTTTAAGCGCACTGCAGAGGAGCCTTCATACTTCAAAATTCCATTGGTAATACAATACCTAAAAGGATTAACTAATGTTTATCCCCCGAAACCTTTTCAAGTTCCCTTATGGGATTTAAACCTAATTTTAAACTTCCTAAAGGGTGCCCCTTTTGAACCACTACACTCTTGTTCATTGAAGCTTCTCACCCTCAAAACTGTTTTGCTAATAGCATTGACATCTGCTAGAAGGGTTAGCGAGTTGCAAGCCTTATCGTGTAAACCTCCACATACAATCTTTTACAAGGACAAAGTTGTTCTTCAGGTGAAGCCTAACTTCCTCCCGAAGGTAGTCTCGGAGTTTCACATCACTCAGAAGATTATATTACCTTCTTTCTACCCTCCTCCTCATCCGGGGAAGGAGGAAGAGAGACTGCACAGGCTGGACCCTAAGCGAGCCTTGAGCTTTTATATCAGCAGATTGGCTAAGATCAGACAAGCAGACCAACTCTTTGTAGGTTATGCAGGACATAAGTTGGGCCTTCCAATAACAAAACAAACCATCTCCAGATGGATTATTTTAGCCATTCTGGAGTGCTACAAATTGGCAGGAAAGGAGCCTCCTCAAAATCTAAGGGCTCATTCTACCAGGGGTATCGCAACATCCTCAGCCCTTCAAAGAGGGGTGCCAATTCGAGATATATGTGCGGCTGCCACATGGTCGTCCGCACATACATTTACCAAATTCTATAGCCTGGATTCCTCCTCTAGTCAAGAAACTAGATTCGGCAAGGCTGTGTTACACTCTGTCCATTCTGGAAGGGTAACATAACTTTTATTACTCCCGCCTCCAGTCACAATACCACTGCTATGGGAGTCTATCTAAGATAAGGAATACGTCGGAGGACACAATCCCTTCGAAGAACTAGTTACTCTTACCTTGTAACGTTCTTTCGATGGGATGTTCCTCCGACGTATTCCTTATCGACCCTCCCATCCATCCCCGCAGTATGACTTCCTGTGGGTTTGCAGCCTATGCTCCTTCAAGGTGATTAGTCTAATCCAAAAACATTACTGGGGACTACAAAACGGAACTGAGCAACGGACGCTGCGCGCGGCCTTTATAGGCAGGATGACGTCGACGTCGGCACGGAGGCCGTCGAGGGTCATCGACTCGGCGATCATCGACGCGCAGCGCCCTCTGGCGAAAAAATTTTCCGAGGCCAGCAAAGCTGAAGGATTTCTATCTAAGATAAGGAATACGTCGGAGGAACATCCCATCGAAAGAACGTTACAAGGTAAGAGTAACTAGTTCTTTGCACCGCATGAGCTTCCATCCTCCAAATACCTTGCGCAACCTGCCTTATGGACAGATGTTACGTATAAAAAGGGTAGTGAGTGATCCAGAAGCCCTGTCAAATTCAGCTTCAGAAACTGCAAGAAAAAATGCAACTGAGAGGTTATCCTGAAACAGATCTAACTGCGGCCAGAGTTAAAACAGATACCCAAAGTCGACAGGAATTACTTGACAAAAAACACGAAAGCGCCAGTCCGGAACTTGTGTTCGTAACAAAATTCTCCATACAAAGTAGGCAGATCAAAGCTATCATACACAACAGATGGAATGTGCTTACCAGCGACGAAAGAACAAAAGAACTATTCCCACTTCCTCCGGTTTTCGTATATCAGAAAAGCAGCAATTTACGCAACATGTTGGTTAACACCAGAGGTAGGGCATCCTCGATTAAACCAGACAAACACCCTGGAACATACCCATGTATGAGTTGTGGGAATTGCAACAACATTATCAAAGGCAACATAGTCACGCACCCACAAACAGGAGAATAAATCAAACTGAAACAGCACGCAACGTGTCTCAGAAAATGCTATTTATGCGATCAAATGCCCTTGTGGTAAATACTATGTAGGAGAAACATCACAAAAAGTTCGCATCAGGATGAATGAGCACAAATCGAACATTAGGAACAAGAACAGAACTTCGGCAATTGCCAGACACTTCAATGACAATGGACACTCAATCACCCAATTAAGGTTTTTGATACTTGAGGTGATATCCACCAAAGGTCCTAACCGTGATATTAAGAAATGGCGAGCACAAAAGGAAGCCTATTGGATTGATAGACTGGACTCACAATCACCTAATGGGATGAACGAAGAGTTAGACCTCAGTTGTTTCCTTTAGCATTCTTTTTCTTTTGTCTTCTGATGTATACCCACTTTAATTGAATATATAGTGGTTAGCAATGTAGCAAGGTGGTTTACCGTATTTGCATCCCATAAGTCCATATATGTCTTGCCAGTGGCCTGCAAAGGTTTTTTCTTGCCTTCTCCCCTTTACTATCATCTTGATTCTTTCATACTATGACACTATGACTGTGTATGTGTTGGAGATATGGAGATATTTGTAACACACTGTAGGTCTTTGTGCACCACGCAAGGTTGATTTTGAGCCTCACCGAGTATTATGAACTTTCCATCAGGCAGTAGAATACCAGATCAGCATACCCCCGTTTACCATAACAGGCAGACCTAGAGTCCAGCACAGCATGATGCACTTGTTTTCAGGCAGTAGCTAGCCTACTCACAGATGCCACACGTGCGCATCAGGATACATCCCCGCCTTTTTCTTCACGATGGTAGCGCCTGCTACACATTCCAGCACATATCACTGCTTACCATTGATCACGCTTTAGCAGTATAGCCAGACGGTATTGAAATTAAAATATATTTAAATATACCAGCACATCTATGCCGCCAGCATTTAAAAAAAAAAGTTTAATCATTATTATTCTCTTAATTTTACGTTTATTTACTCAATTTTTTCATTTCAAGTCAGAAGTCATCCCATTAGGCTCTGGGGGGAAGCAATAGAGACTAGACCTAGGAACACAGGGAAAGATTACATTTAGCATGACCCAACAGTAATTATATGTTACAAGATGGCCGCCGTAACGAAGCGGTGGGCGGTTTCCATGGTTACGCTTTCCAAACAAGCTGGAGAATCTAGTTATTGAGCACACGACTCGCGCGCTTACAAGGCGTCCTTCAAGGATTCACTCTTGTGGTTGCTAGGTAAGCAGTCCGTTGATTTTACATGCTATCTCAATGCACCTGTTAATCGCTTACAAATCTGTGCTCACCGCACGTACATAGACTTGATACTTGCATTTGTATACATTTTCTAGCACTGCAGTCCTCTCTAGTCAGCCATACTGAGCAGTTTTTCCGTGCTACTCTACAGTAGAAGTACTGACACTGGATACACACCAAGGTCAGTACCTCTTGTTTATTGATAGTAGTTTTACAGCATTTCACATTAGCGGACAATCAGTTAATTTAGTAAATCCGATGTTTTCTCATTCTTCTTTTCTTTTTTTTCATACCTCTGCGACTTGGCACGTATGTATGGGCTATATTTCATGATTTTATATTACAATCATAATCTAAATGATGTGCTTTATATTCCTACACATGTGACACTTTAACTTGATGATGGTGGCTGATATGATCAAATGCTGACGCAGTGAATTTTCACTGGCCTTATTTGGAATGTTAATCATGATGATATTGCACCACACGGCCCACTTATGCCTTTGTTCTACCCATAATGTGACTACTGTTCATCATAATACTCTCTGTATGATTAATTAATGCTGCACTTCTATTCTGAATGCCATTTATATGATGCATGCCCGACATATATATATATAATGTACATTGTGGGACTTAGACTGAAACCGATGATAGGTTTCTGATAAATCGAAGAGTACATAAACTGGCCCTGAGGAAGGATATTGACTCCGAAATGCATAGGCCAATTTGGGCTCATGTGACGCATCTGCTAAAACAGTGATATATAACTGTAGAGCACTAAGGAAATTAAACTCTATTTCTTCATAAATATTAACCGAGTATTTGAATGATTATTACCTCCGATTGACCGACTGAAAACAGTTATACCACTCTGTGGTTATTGGGAGTGCAGCCCGCACCGCTGGCCTCACGGCCTTGGTCCACTTTTTTCGTAACCTTCTCCACATTGCCACTCTTTACTCTCCCTCTGCTGTCAAATATTCCTCTGATATCTGCCGCCTTCTTGAGGAACTGGACCTTGACGTACTCGGTCTCACTGAGACATGGTTCACGGCCAGCTCTGTCACCAGCTTTGACACACTCCTACCTGACGTGTACAAGATCCTCTCCGTGCCCAGGCCCAACTGTGCTGGGGGGTGTGTGGCCCTTATCTTCCCTGAGTGGATTCCTGCCACTGCTATTCCCACGCAGACCTACTCCTCTTTTGAATGTCTTGTCTGCCGACTCTCTCTCTCCTAGCCATTCCCTTACCGTGGCTACTATCCATCGGCTACCTGGTCAAATTTCCTCCTTCATCTCCGAGTGGGCGGACCTCTCCTCCTCACTCCTGTCCTCAACCACTCAACTCCTCTTTCTTGGAGACTTCAACATCCACCTGGATGCCTCCTGTCCCCCCTCTGGACTCTTTCGCGACCTCTGCGACTCTCACACTCTCTATTCTCCCGTCTGGGCCAACCCATTCTGCTGGGCACACTCTTGATGCCCTGATCTCTTCTGACCTTCCCCTCTCTGTCCCTCTCTCCACTCCTCTCTCCTGGAGTGATCACTTTTTCCTCTCCTCCCACCTCACCCTCCCTACCCCACAGGCAAATCCACCCTCATCACTGCCATCTTCCTTCTCAGTCATCCGACCCATGAAGCGTGTGTCAGTTGAGGCTTTCGCTGCCACCTTCTTGTCCCCTCTTCCCCCCTCGGCTGACTCCCACCCTGACAAAGCCCTCCCCACTCTCGAAATCTGATACTCTTGATATCCTTGCCCCTGTTATGAGAATCCGTCTGAAGCCCAAAGCCAAATATAACTCCTGAGCCCACACCACTGTGGCATCTAACAATTCGGCTGAACTCTTTAAAATCTGCAAGGAGCTGGCCAACGCTGCTGCAGTCTCTACCTCTCCTGTCCCCTCCCAGGCCCTCTGTACGGCACTGGCCTCTCACTTCATTTCAAAAACTCAGGACATCCTGTCCTCACTCTCCTCCTATCACCTCCCCCCCTCTATTCCCTGCCCATCCTCTGGCCCTTCTGCAGCCACCCCTCCTCTCTCCTTCTCTGCCTTTCCCATTTTTTCTGCTGATGAGGTTTCGAGACAAGTCCGATCTATGAAAGTCTCGTCAACACAGGTTCACCCCTGCTCCTCCAAAACTATTAAGGACCACATCGACTCCTTGGCTCCTGCCCTTGCTGACATCTGCAATCACTCCTTCGCCTCTGGAGTCTTCCCATCCCCTCTCAAGCACTCCCTTGTGCAACCCCTTCTTAAGAAACCCTCTTCCGACCCGTCCTGCCCAGCTAACTATCGCCCTATCTCTATCACTCCTTTCCTGGGCAAGCTCCTGGAGAAACTTGCCATCTCCCAGCTTAATCTCCATGCTGAATCTGTTGGTAGCCTTCATGACCATCAGTCTGGCTTCAGAGCTGCCAGAAGCACGGAAACTGCTCTCCTGAACATCCGTGCGGACCTGCTCTCGAACCTTGACTCTAACATTCCATGTGTTCTCATTTTGCTTGATCTCTCTTCTGCCTTTGATACCGTCAACCATACCATCCTGCTCAACCGTCTCCGTGAAAACCTGGGTATCACTGGTCAGGCTCTGGCTTGGCTGACCTCTTTCCTCTCAAATCGACCCTCCCAGGTCCAACTGGGGTCTTTCCTGTCTGACATCTTTTTCTCTACCTGTGGTGTCCCCCAGGGTTCTAACCTCTCTCCCTGGCTGTTCAACCAGTATCTGGCACTTCTCGCCCACCGCATCGCTGCTCTCTGCCCCAACTTTCAGTGCTATGCAGATGATACCCATCTCATTTTCAGGCTACCCTCGGCCTCCTCTTCTCCTTCCCTCATCTCTGACTGTCTTTCTGCTATCCAGGAATGGTGTGCCGCCAACGACCTCTGCCTTAATGCCAGTAAGACTGAGATTCTACTCATCGGCACACCCACTCCCTCCTTCCCTGCAGCTCTCTGGCCGGCCTCTCGTGGCCCTCTTCCTGCTCCTACCTACAAGACAAGAAACCTTGGGGTCATCTTCGACTCCACACTCTCCTTCTCTCCTCACATTTCTGACGTTTCTAAGAAGTTACACTACCAGCTGCACCTCCTCAGAGGTATCCTTCCTTTCCTCTCCTTCCCCCAGAAGCTCACTGTCTCCAGAGCCCTGGTTCTCTCGAAGCGTGCCTACTGTAACAGCCTCTATCTAAATTTGCCTGCCTCTACTCTCCGCCCTCTGCAACTCATCCAGAACAGGACTGCGAGACTTGTCCTTGGCCTCAAGCCCAGGGACCGCATCTCTCCAGGACTGAAATCGCTACACTGGCCCCCTGTGGCTGCGAGGATTAAGTTCAAAACCCTCTGCATTGTCCACAAGGCCTTCTGGGTCCAAATTACCTTCAACTCTCCCTTCCTAAATATCTTCCTTCTCGAGCACTTCGCTCTTCCGCCCCCAACTCCCTCAGGTTCAGCCGCTTCTCCAAGCAACGAGTTGGGGGGAGATCTCTCTCTGCAGCAGGGGCCTCCCTCTGGAACAGCCTTCCTGCCTCTCTGAAACTTGAGGAGAACCATCTCTGATTCCGGAAGCACCTTAAAACCTTCCTCTTTGCTTCTGCTTTCTCTCTCCCTCTCCCTTGCTAAATCACTGAAACTGTACTGAATCAGCAACTGGGCCACTCACCAATCTCAGTCCTTGGCCCAGCCACTCTCCCCTGCACTGCCTTCCTGGCAACCCCTGCACTGCGGGACTGTCTCTGTATCCCTACAGCCCCCCTTCCCAGCACTTGTCTGCACTTATCCTGCACTTGCCACCAACTGGCCCTTATTATTTATCTTGTTCATTACTAACCCTGTACTGCACTTACCCTCTCCCTTTCCCCCTTGCACTTTTCCCGTCCCCCCTACCCATGCACTTGCACGATCTGAATGACACCTGGCCTAGTAGGATCGTTGTCTGTCTCCCCTTGTTCCCCCCCCCCCTCCCTGCCTCGTCGCGCCTTTAAACACTTGTGTATAGGCGCGTTACAAATGCCATATCATATCTCTGGGTGCCCAGTCTCCTCCTTGGAGGAATCCAATCTGGACCCCCAATTCAATGTTTTCGCGGATCACCTTGATGAACTTGATCAGGATGTTATTTACCCATCCAACTACTACCCAGACGGGAACCCTGTTGATGATCAGGGCATGTGGCACACCCCACCACGTGACCCTGATACCGGAAACATTTTCTTGGATACCCAGACCGTCTCCCAGCCTAGATAATCGTCGCCTATGGATGACCAAATGGCATTCAGCGCTCTTTAGAAGAAAAAAAAGGCAGCTGATCACTTCAAAACCACTACGCATGATGCCGCCCCTGATTGGGACTTTGTGGAGGATGTTCTTAAGGAGAAGGCCCCAATCAGCTAGGCCATTCCTCTGTTCAATTCCAAGAAGCAACTGGCCCCCTCATTGCGCTCACCTACACTCACATGGGCTGTTAATCCCTGTGTAGAAAAGGATGTTCCGTCTGGCCCCTTATGATTTGCTTTACATCAGGTACCACGTCTAGATTCCCTTGTTCTCCAGCATGGGGTCTGGCATGGATTCACATGTTCATGAATATTCCCCGTCAGGCCGGGAATCCTCGGTAAAAGAAATGTTTCACTTTCACTTACAAACTCTTTCTCCTATAAACCAATCACTGAGATCTGGGTCATACAGCCCGTAGCCAATGACTGCCCTCTCCCTAAACCCCTCCTCTGACAGCCATCTTCATCTTTTTACCTTCCTTTGACCTGCAAGCAGGAATCAGTTTCAGTGTCTCATCACCCCTCAAGGGCAAGAATTGTTGAGTTTTCTTGGAAGATTCCAGAAGGCCATCGGGCCTAGACTGCACACTGGACCATGTCGGAGAGAAGAATGACTGAGGTTCTCTCGTCAAGATCTGCTCCAGCTGTGGATCGAGGAATGTGTTTGTGGAGGACAAAGACTCCCAGTGCCTCTGTCTCCATTCGGACCACAAGGAGGCAGATTACGGAATTTGCCTGGGATTCACCAAATGCACCATAAAGGATCGGAACAGCAGATTGGCTGTGTGGCTCAACGCCAAGGCCTCTACCCCGTGCAGCAAGAAGGGGCATGCCTCACCCAGGCCCAGCCGGTCGGAGGAGCAGGCTTCGAGGGGATTGGGTCCTCCGACGTATTCCATATCTATGACAGGTAATCACCACAGCTGTGCTGCTTCGGAAGCTTTTTTCAGCTCCTGCGTCGATGACATCGGTGCACCGTCATCGAGGACGTCCAACATAATCCGATGTGGTAAGTAGGATGCACAACGCCTGTAGCCTCAGTTCCTTTTTTTCCGCGAACGTGTTGCTTCGTGAATCTCGGTTACGCCTCGACTCTTTGGAGTTCTGTTCTTCTCGGTTCTTCGAACCTGTTCGTTTTTGTGAGAAAATCCTTCGTAAGAAGATGTCTTCTACTTCGTCTTCGACCCCGCGTCCAGGCTTCAAGAAGTGCGGGGAGTGTGGGTCCAAGATGTCGGTGACAGACTCGCACGACGCCTGCCTCTGGTGCCTCGGGGAGGCCCACGACACAGATGACTGTATCGACTGCCAGTCGCTCACGTCCAAAGCCTTACGTGAACGTAAGAAGTTGTTGTCGGTAGGTCGGGTGTCCAAGCCCCGGAAGTCTAATTCTGCAGGGCTTTCGACGGATGATTCGAGAGGTGACTCTCCGTGTCGTCGTCGGAAGTCTTGTGGGTCTCCTTCTAGGAGTCGGTCTCGCCACTCCGGCCTCTTTGAGGCATTCTCGGAAGCGCCGACAGCGGTCGTCTTCCAGGTCCTCTTCTGAGGACTCTGCCCGGCACGTCGCTTACCCCACTACCCGTGCGACGCCGGAGGAATGGGCTTCCTTCGGGAAGAAAATGCTGGCGATTCTCGAGTCGCAGGGTACTAAGCCGTCCGCGCCCCCGAGTGGGGTCGGCCGTGAGAGGTCGAGAGACACCGCTCGCAAGAGTGGTCGGCACGAGTCACGGGAGAGGTCCCGTTCGGACAAGGACTCGTTCTCGACGTACCCGTTCCAGGTCCCGGTCCTCGACGCGTTCGAGACCGTGTGCACCTGTGATGTCTTCGAGGAAGACATCGACGCCTGAGGTGTCGAGGGCGTCGACGGGCTTTCTCGAGGCTCCGGCTCAGAGGAAGTCGTCGAAGCTGTCGACGCTCAGGTCGTCGAAGGACACGCTCGGAGCTCCGGCTTCGAGGACTGTCGACACCGTCGATGCTGGCGGCGCTGCATCTGACGTCGACGCCGATTTGCTCGACGCCGATCCGCTCAACGCCGATTCCTGTTCTCGACGCCTTTTGAGGCCAGGGTGTCAGAGGTACCCCGTGGCACAGGGGAACCCCCTAGAAAGGCTCTGGTTAAGAGCAAGAACTCTCGGGTGCCTTCTTTTCACAACCTGGAATATATTTCGGAGGTGGATGAGGATTCTGATGGCCTGGTTCCTAGTCAGGTTCCAGATGAGATGGTCTCGGGCCATAGCCAATTTGACGATTTGGGGCAGTCACTGCATGATGCCAGTGGACTGGACACCTCTCCGGAGGTGGAGTTTTATAGGCCTGAGCCTGGCTCTCATGCCGATTCCCTTATGGCTAGGGTCTCCAAGTACTTGGGATGGTCTGCTCCCCCAGGGGAGTTTGTGCAGGATGATCTCACGGACATCCTTGATGTTGTTCCCCCAACTGACCCGGTCCTGCCGTTTCATATGGCTCTACAGAGAAGGGTGGCGGCGGCTTGGACTGGTCCGGAGAGTCTCCCGGCGGTGGGCAGGTCCTTGTCGCGAAAATACCGTCCAGCCAGTAGCGACCCCTGCTACTTGACCAGGCACCCCACTCCGGAGAATTTGGTGGTGCAGGCAGCCACGGCCCCGGCAAAGCAGGTGTCGTACCCTACCATCCCTCCTGATAGGGACGACAAACGTTTTGATGGCTGGGCGAAGAAAGTGTTTTCTTCGGGTGGTATGGCGCTTCAGGCGGCCAACTCCATATGTGCCTTGT